>NC_045958.1:0-300000 GCF_010909765.2 Amblyraja radiata | reverse complement strand
CTACCCTCTTGTGGAAGAGTCTTCCAGATAATCAAAATCCTCAAAGAAAATCCTCAGTGCGACTCAGCGGTAGAGTCATTGCCTTCCAGGGCCAGAGACCGAGGTTCGAGCCTGACTATGGTGCTGGCTGTAGGAAGTTTGTACTTTCTCCCTGTGACACGTGGGTTTTCTCTGAGTGCTCTGGTTTCCGCCCACACTCAAGATGTGCAGATTTGTAGGTTAATTGGCTTCTGTAAAATCTCCCTAGTATATAGGATAGAACGAGTTACGGGTGAT
Organism: Amblyraja radiata; assembly: GCF_010909765.2. Taxonomy (NCBI): domain Eukaryota; kingdom Metazoa; phylum Chordata; class Chondrichthyes; order Rajiformes; family Rajidae; genus Amblyraja; species Amblyraja radiata. The sequence goes on along the minus strand of NC_045958.1, from coordinate 299,724 downwards.
TGTTGGTCGGTGGGGACACGGTGGGCCGAAGGTCCTATTTCCACGCTGTATCTCTGAAGTTTAAACAAAGTGCCTCATCTCTGTCTTAAAAGACCATCATTTATTTATTTATTTATTTATTTATTGATTGATTGATATTAGAAGCGATTGTACAATGGTAAAACATTCGGCATCTAAGATGATACAATTATTGTACAACTTCATTTTTAACCTTATAACCTGAAAATGAAAAAAGAAAAGAAAAAGAGAACAAGAAAGGGAAAAAGTGAAAAGATAGCTCAAAAAAGCACAAAGAAAAGTCCCCTAAACTACCAACGTAGTGTGGCCAAAAATATAGAAATAAGAAAAGAGAAAAAGAAAGGTGGAGCTATACCTGCCCCCCCCCCGCCGGCCCCCCAGCCCACCTCACCCAGCACAGCATCGGATTTAAATTTAAATTTGTGTTGCACCATGCTATTCTTGTACGAATTCGATGAAGGGTGTCCATGTCTTGAGAAATTGCTCTGTTTTTTCCGCCAAGACAAGCCTAATGTTTTCCAAATGTAGTGTCTTGGACATTTATTTTTAAACAGCATTGCCTAGTTCTCAATTCTTCCACAATGAAAACATATTAGAGTCAGGGTTATACAGCACGAAAACAAGCTCTTCGGCCTAACTTGCCCTTTCCAACCAACATGCCAATCCCATCCTTTTTGTCCAAACCCTTGTGATTTTAGAGGTGGCATTGCTGGCAGAGCTGCTGCCTTTCAGCGCCAGAGACCCGGGTTCGATCCCTAACTGAAGTGCTGTCTATGTGGAGTTTGCACACTCTCTCTGTGACCACGTGGGTTGCCTCCGGGTACTCCAGTATCCTCCAGAATCCCAAAGACTTGCAAGTTTGCGGTTAATTGGCTCCTGTAATTTCCCCAAGTGTGTTGGGGGTGGATGAGAAAGTGGGATAACCTAGAACTAGTGAGAACAGATCATCAAAGGTCAATATGGACATGTTGGGCAAATGGGTCTGTTTCCACACTTTTTTTCAATTAGTCATTCAATCAGTATTTGTAATGAATATGAAGGTGTAATGGATTTGACACACACTTATAAATTTCTGCAAATATGAACCTTGCCATTCCATCCTTTCCTTATGAGGGAAATGTATATATTATTTATTCCCTTTATTCTATTACTTCATTAAACTGAATTGCAGATGCCTTATAATATTAATAACATTCTCAGTGAAGCTTTGCCTAAGGCAATTTAATCTTTTATTAGCCCTAAAATAGTTATCTATAGGAAGCATCATCTTACTGGCCTATTAAATAGGTTACCATATGAAATGCTAATTACAGCTTATCTACAGTTAGTTCTCACATCTCTCAAAGCATTCAGGGGTATTAGCCGGAGGTTGCAGGGAGACCTAATAGAAGTATATAAAATTATGAGAGTCATTGATCATAAGAGTAGAATTAGGCCATTCGGCCGATCAATCATGGCTGATCTATCTCTCCGTCCTAACCCCATTCTGCCTTCTCCCCATAACCTCTGACACCTGTACTAATCGAGAATCTATTTATCTCTGCCTTAAATATATCCACTGACTTTGCCTCCACAGCCTTGTATGGGTTCAGTCTTGAATGATGTCTGTGTGGAGTTAGCACTTTCCACCTGTGAACACATGAGTTTTCTTCAGGTATTCCCGTTTCCTCCCCCATCCCAAAGACATGTGGAGTGGTAGGTTAATTGGCCTCTGTAAATGAGTGGATGCAGAAGTGGGCTAATGTAGAACTAGTGTGAACGGGTGATCAATCGATGGTCAGCATGAAGGGCCTGATTCCACTGTGTCACTAAACTAAGCTTAAACTGTCAACTATGAGAAAAAGTAGTAACTTTTCATTTTGGCATGTTAATTGTTCTGGAGCACATTCTGTATTTCCTAACAACAATTATTGATTTCAGGCACTGTTTCAGTATTTGCCAGTGATGGTTCAGTTATAATATCACATGGTGGAATTGAATCAGGTCAAGGATTGAATACCAAGGTAAGCTGCTGAATCAGTGGAATAATAACAGCTTTGTCTGTGGGCCAGGTTTTATTTATTTCTTTCTTCCTTTTAATTTCTTGATCCCAACCTTTTCCTCTTAATTTTCCTCTCTTTGCACCTTATACCTCACTTGCTGGATTTCATTTTGCTCCTCGCATACAAATTATCGGACAGTCAAACTCATTTCAGTAGAGCTAAGGCATCCTGAATTAGAAATGTAAGAGGGTGAGATGAATGCAGAACGTTTTGGATGGATAACCACAAGGGAGAGATAGGCTTATTCTGTTAAATTGGGTGGAAAGTCACCAAATCGCCAAATCGCCATGCAACGTCACCATGTGGAGGAAATGAGTGTTTAGACAGTGACAGTGCACTCCTGCATTTGAGTCAGAAGATGATGGATTCCTGACACAAAACCATGCAGCATCTGCTGATTGACTTTAAAATATGGCCATTCAAGACTGCAGTGGCATCCTAGAGTATACCCTGCTCTGGAAATGGCGATGACTGACTCAGCGATAGTGTTCACAAGTGAAAGGAGTAGAATTAGGCCATTCGGCCCATCGAGTCTACTCCGCCATTCATAGAAACATAGAAACATAGAAAATAGGTGCAGGAGTAGGCCATTCGGCCCTTTGAGCCTGCACCGCCATTCAATATGATCATGGCTGATCATCCAACTCAGTATCTTGTACCTGCCTTCTCTCCATACCCCCTGATCCCTTTAGCCACAAGGGCCATATCTAACTCCCTCTTAAATATAGCCAATGAACTGTGGCCTCAACTACCTTCTGTGGCAGAGAATTCCACAGATTCACCACTCTCTGTGTGAAAAATGTTTTTCTCATCTTGGTCCTAAAAGATTTCCTCCTTATCCTTAAACTGTGACCCCTTGTTCTGGACTTCAGATCCAGATTCAGATTCAGATTCAACTTTAATTGACATTGTCAGTGTACAGTACAGAGACAACAAAATGCAATCCTCAACATCGGGAACAATCTTCCTGCACCTAGCCTGTTCAACCCCTTAAGAATTTTGTAATTTTCTATAAGATCCCCTCTCAATCTTCTAAATTCTAGCGAGTACAAGCCGAGTCTATCCAGTCTTTCTTCATATGAAAGTCCTGACATCCCAGCAATCAGTCTGGTGAACCTTCTCTGTACTCCCTCTATGGCAAGAATGTCTTTCCTCAGATTAGGAGACCAAAACTGTACGCAATACTCCAGGTGTGGTCTCACCAAAACCCTGTACAACTGCAGTAGAATCATGGCTGATCTCTGCCTCCTAATCCCATTTTCCTGCCATAACCCTTGACACCGGTTCTAATCAAGAATTTGTCTATCACTGCCTTAAAAATATCCACTGACTTGGCCTCCACAGCCTTCTGTGACAATTAGATAGCAGAGAATTGTGGACGCAGCCCAGACCATCACACAAATCAATGTCCCTTCCATTGACTCCATTTTACACCTCATGCTGCCTCGTCAAGGCCAGCAGCATAATCAAGGTCCCGTCGCACCCTGGCCACTCCTCCTTCTCCCCTCTACCATCAGGCAAAAGGTATAGTAGTATGAAAACACACACCTTTAAACTCAGGGACAGTTTCTTCCCAGCTGTTATCAGACAATTGAACCATCCTACCATCAACTAGAGAGCAGTCCTGAGCTACTATCCACCTCAGTGGAGACCCTTGGACAATCTTTGATTATATTTTACTGGACTTTATCTTGTACTAAACATTATTCACATTCCCTTGATCATGTATTTGTACTGTGGTTGGTTCAAGTGTAATCATGTATTGTCTTTCCGTTGACTGGTTGCCACACAACAAAAGCATTTCACTGTACCTCAGTACACGTGACAGTAAACTCAACTCAAACTCAAAAAGGTAAGAATTGAACAAAGGCAAGGCAAGCATACTTGGTTGAATATAGATAATAGACAATAGGTGCAGGAGTATGCCATCTGGCCCTTCGAGCCAGCACCGCCATTCAATGCGTTCCTGCCTTCTCCCCATATCCCCTGACTCCGCTATCTTTAAGTCATATCTAGCTCTCTCTTGAAAGTATCCAGAGAACCGGCCTCCACCAGCCTCTGAGGCAGAGAATTCCACAGACTCGCCACTCTCTGTGAGAGAAAGTGTTTCCTCATCTCCGTTCTAAATGGTTTACTCCTTATTCTTAAACTGCGGCCCCTGGTTCTGGACTCCCCCAACATCGGGAACATGTTTCCTGCCTTTAGCGTGTCCAAACCCTCAATAATCTTATATGTTTCAATAAGATGCCCTCTCATCCTTCTAAACTCCAGAGTATACAAGCCCAACTGCTCCATTCTCTCAGCATATGACTGGAGGAGCACCGTGTAAGTTAGTTTGTCTGAAGAAACAGAGGGTTTAGGGACGATAATGTATCATATGGGCACAGACCTGCAGTGTACCTTTAATTAGGGTTGCTTCAGTTAAGGGCATCAATGGAAAACAGACTAAACAGATCCAAACATTGAATGGCAGCAAAGGTGGTTATGAATTTGAAATACGTGCACATTCAGCAAAGTTGACAGTTTAAAAAATATATATAATCCAAAATGTTTTAATTCAATTCTACACAAATACAGAGTAGTCACACAATCAAGACTGGCAGTTGACAAACAAACAGTTATCAGATTAAAATATTGTCAACTTTGTCTACAATACACTCTTCCCCCCCCCCCCCCCGCCCCGCATCAACCAGCGTTCACAGAAGGCCTCACAAGGTTGACAGCGTTGACCTATATAAGATTTAGGTCTGAACCTTTTGAGGAGTGAGGTGATGAGGGCGGTTTTGGAGAAAAAAAGGCCAATACCTTTTCCATTTTATGTTTTGATTCATTTAATGGTGAAATATGTACCTGATTTCCATGTCTCTTGCTATTTAGGTTGCTCAAGTATGTGCCTATATGTTGGGGATTCCAATTGATACTGTCCTCATAAAACCGACCACAACTGATAGCAGCCCAAATTCTGCAGCAACAGGTGGCAGTATCACCAGTGAGCTAAACTGTATGGTAAGGCATTTATAACATTATTTTAAATATAATCACAGTTTAATTTATTTTACGGTTGAGTTTCATCAGTTTCTGGCGGGGGTGGAATTCATCGCCACAGACGGCTGTCGAGACCAAGTCAACAGATTTTTCAGGCAGAGATTGATCGATTCTTCATTAGTAATGGTGTCAGGGTTGTGGGGAGAAGGCGAGAGAATGGGGCTGAGAGGGAAAGATACATCAGGCATGATTGAATGTCGGAGTAGACTTCATGGACCGAATGGTGTAATTCTGCTCCGATCACTTATGAACTTATAACTGATAAATATTTAAAGTGGAAATGTGCCTGACTTCAACTACTCTTTCTATGTAGAAACGGTGGAAAAGATTTTGACTACGGCATCTGATTATGCACAAAGTATCACGGGATGCAGTATTTTCCAATTCATTGCAGTCAGCTTATGCACAGCACCTTTTTGACACCAATCATATCCAATAGTGAGATAAGTTCATGTGATAGGAGCAAAATTAGGCCATTCGGCCCATCAAAGTCTACTCTGCCATTCAATCATGGCTGATCTATCTTTCCCTCCTAAACCCATTTTCCTGCCTTATCCCCATAACCCCTGACACCCGTACTAATCAAAAATCTATCTCTGCTTTAAAAATATCCATTGACGTGGCCTCCACAACCTTTTATGGCAATGAATTTTGCACTCTCTGACTAAAGAAATTCCTCATCATCTTCCTAAAGAAATTCCTCATCATCTTCCTAAAGAAATATCCTGTAATTCTGGATTTTTCTTCAGGTGTTCTCAGGTCCTAGTCTCTCCCACCAGTGGAAACATCCTCTCCACATCCACTCTATCCAAGCCTTTCCAGAATAATTAAAATCATAACTATACAGTATGGAAACAGGCCTATTGGAGCACCGTAACCAAGCTTTTGCCCTTTACACCAATCCACTTTGCCTGCAAGAGGAATGCATTCTACCCATTTAAATACCTATCTAAATACTTTTATAAACATAATCATTGTATCTGACTCCAGCACCACCTTTGCCAGCATGTTCCAGGTATCTATCACTGGTTTAAACAAAATCCAGCCCCTTAGATCCCATTTAACTCTCCTCCCTCCCATTTTTAATGAATGCCCTTTAGTGTTTGATACCCCAACATGGAGTAAAAGATTTTTATTGTGTACCCTGACTATTCCTCTCATAATCTTATATACTTCTATCGGGCAAATAATGAGTGGCTTCTCAGCTTTATTATAAAATAATAATTGGTTTTGTTATTATGCCCTTGTTAGAAGTCCCAAAATGCAACATCTCACACTTCTCTGTATTAAATCCCATCAACTATTCCTCAGCCCACCTGGCCAATTGATCCAGAACCTGCTGCAATCTTTCACAACCATCACAACAGTATAGAAGTTGGGAGGTCATGCTGCAGTTGCATAAGATGTTGATGAGACCTCATTTAAAATATTGCTTTCAGTTCTTGGCTTGAAAGTGTTCAGAAAAGATTTACGAGGATTAGAGGGTGTGAGCTACAGGGAGAGGTTGAGTAGGCTGGGTCTCTATTCCTTGGAGTGCAGAAAGAGGAGGGGGAATTTTATAGAGGTGTATAAAATCATGAGAGGAATAGATCGGGTAGATGCACAGAGTCTCTTGCCCAGAGTAGGGGAATCGAGGACCAGAGGACATAGGTTCAAGGTGATAGGGAAAAGATTTAATAGCAATCTGAGGGGTAACTTTTTCACACAAAGGGTGGTGGGTGTGAGGAACAAGCTGCCAGAGGAGGTAGTTGAGGCTGGGACTATCCGAACTAGAAGAAGCAGTTGTACAGGTACATGGATAGGACAGGTTTGGAGGGATATGGATCAAGCACAGGCAGGTGGGACTAATGTAGCTGGGACATTGTTGGCCAGTATGGGCAAGTTGGGCCGAAGGGCCTGTTTCCACACTGTATCACTCTATGACTATGACTCTCGGGCCAATGACATGTTCTTACTCCAAAATGTTATTCAAGTACATGATTCTTACTTAAAAATCTGGTGTAACATTTAGAGGGCTCTTCTTTACGAAGTGTTCATAAATTCATAGGTTGTAGGAGCAGAATTATGCCATTCGGCCCATCAAGTCTGCTGTGCCATTCAATCATGGCTGATTGATATTTCCCTCTCAACCCTATTCTCCTGCCTTGTCCCCGTAAACTCTGACACCAGTGGTTAAAAGGAGGGAATGTTACTGGATGGCAGGTTTGCGGCACCCAAATACAACACGATAGAACTTTATTTGTCCCAGGTGGGAAATTGATCTGCCAAAGTCATAAAACGCACAATACATGAAACATGAAATTAAAGCCCAAGAAGAGACGTTGAAGGAGTGAACCATCTCAAAAGGTACAGGCGGCTCTGTCCCTTCTTGTTCAGGGCCTTTGTGTTCCTGGTCCAGTCCAGTTTACTGTCCAGGTACACTCCAATGGTATGTGTACTCCCTGGTAAACTGCACATCCACACCATTGATGGAGACAGGGGACAGGGGTGTTCCTCTCCTCCTAAAGACCACCACCAACTCCTTAGTCTTGTTGCCTTCGACTCAATGCTGTCTGTGCGGAGTCTGCACGCTGTCCCACAGGCTACATGGATTCCCCCCCCCAGATGCTCCAGTTTCCTTGCATGTCCAAAAGACTTGCTGGTGGGTTGAATGGCCCCTAGTATAGTTAGGGGCTGGAGAAACACAGGGAGTTGGTGGAAATGTGTGGAAGATTAGATTACAGGGAAACAAATGGGGGAATGGAATTGACAGTCTTGCTGCAGGAAATAACATGGGCTCGGTAGGCCAAACTACAATCATCTGTATTGTGATTAAAACCTTAATGTACATTAGAAAGCAAGTTAGAGATGTACTTTAGACTTTAGACCTTTTAGTTTTAGTTTAGAGATACTGCCCGGAAACAGGCCCCTCAGCCCACCGAGTCTGCACCAAATGCGATCCCACACACACCAACACACTCTAGGGACAATTTTACATTCATACCAAGCCAATAAAACCTACAAACCTGAACGTCTTTGGAGTGTCAGAGGAAACCGACGATCTCTGAGAAAACACAGGCAGGTTACGGGGAGAACGTACAAACTCTGTACAGACAAACACCCGTGGTCAGGATTGAACCCGGGTCTCTGGCACCGTGAAGCAGTAGCTGTACAACTACGCCACGGGGCTGCGTTAGCCCGTGACACTTTATTTTGGACCCTAGAGATACATCACGGAAAAAGGCCTTTCGCCCACAGAACCCACGCCAACCAACGATCACTATCGCACACACTAGGGACAATTTACTATTATTTCCAAAGCCATTACCCAGCATTTCTTTGGAGTGTGTGAGGAAACTGGGGAACCCGGAGAAAACCCACTGGGTCACAGGGAAAACAAACAACTCTGTACTGACAACACCTATAGTTCTGATCGAATCGGGGCCTCTGGCACTGTAAGTCAATAGACAATAGGTGCAGGAGTAGGCCATTTGGCCCTTCGAGCCAGCACCACCATTCAATGTGATCATGGCAGATCATCACCAATCAGTACCCCGTTCCTGCCTTCTCCCGATATCCCCTGACTCCGCTCTCTCTTGAAAGCATCCAGAGAACCGGTCTCCACCGCCCTCTGAGGCAGAGAATTCCACAGACTCACCACTCTGTGTGAAAGGCAGCAGTTCTACCGCTGCAGCAACTGTGTCACCCGCTACTCCACTGTTTACTTGCAGAAGGAAACATAATTAATGTGCACGAGATTAGTGTGCAAAATTAGAGCACATGGTATTGGTGGTAGGGTATTGACATGGATAGAGAACTGGTTGGCAGACAGGAAGCAAAGAGTAGGAATTAACGGGCCCGTTTCAGAATGGCAGGAAGTGACTAGTGGGGTGCTGCAAGGCTCGGTGCTGGGACTCCAGTTATTTACAATATATATTAATGATTTGGACGAGGGTTAGGTACGGACTAGAAGGGCCGAGGTGGCCTGTTTCACGGCTGTAATTGTTATATGGTTATATGGAGGGAATTAAATGTGACATCTCCAAGTTTGCAGATGACACAAAGCTGGGTGGCAATGTGAGCTGCGATGAGGATACTATGAGGATGCAGGGTGACTTGGATAGGTTGGGTGAGTGGGCAGATGCAAGGCAGATGCAGTATAATGTGGATAAATGTGAGGTTATCCACTTTGGCAAGAACAAGAAGGCAGATTATTATCTAATTATTATCTAAATGGTATCAGATTAGGAAAAGGGGAGGAGCAACAAGATCTGGGGGTTCTTGTACATCAGTCACTGAAAGTAAGCATGCAGGTACAGCAGGCAATGAAGAAAGCTAATGGCTAAAAGCTAACTCCCCCTCCCATTCCCAATCCGACCTCTCTGTCCTGGGTCTCCTCCATTGCCAGAGTGAGCAACAGCGGAAATTGGAGGAACAGCACCTCATATTCCGTCTGGGGACCTTGCGTCCGTATGGCATTAACATTGAATTCTCCCAATTTTGCTAGCCCTTGCTGTCTCCTCCCCTTCCTTAACCCTCTAGCTGTCTCCTCCCACCCTCCCATCCGCCCGCCCTCGGGCTCCTCCCCCTCCTCCCCTTTTCCTTCTTTCTCCCACCCCCCATCAGTCTGAAGAAGGGTTTCGGCCCGAAACGTCGCCTATTTCCTTCGCTCCATAGATGCTGCTGCACCCGCTGAGTTTCCCCAGCAATTTTGTGTACCTTAAAGCTAATGGCATGTTGGCCTTTATAACAAGAGGAGTTGAATGTAGGAGCAATGAGGTTCTTCTGCAGTTGTACTAGTGAGACCGCACCTGGAGTATTGTGTGCAGTTTTGGTCTCCTAATTTGAGGAAGGACATTCTTGCTATCGAGGGAGTGCAGCATAGATTCACCAGGTTAATTCCTGGGTTGGCGGGACTGACATATAATGAAAGAATGGATCGACTGGGCTTGTATTCACTGGAATTTAGAAGGATGAGAGGGCATCTTATAGAAATATATAAAATTCTTAAGAGATTTGGCAGGCCAGATGCAGGAAAAATGTTCCCAATGTTGTGGAGTCTAGAACCAGCAGTCACTGTTTATGAATAAGGGGTCAGCCATTTAGGACTGAGATGAGGATTTTTTTTTCAGCCAGAGAGTTGTGAATCTGTGGAATTCTCTGCCACTGAAGGCAGTGGAGGCCAATTCACTGGATGTTTTCAAGAGAGAGTTAGATATAGCTCTTAGGGCTAACTGAATCAAGGGGTATGGGGAGAAAGCAGGAACGGGGTATTGATTTAGGATGATCAGCCATGATCATATTGAATGGTGGTGCTGGCTCGAAGGGCTGAATGACCTACTCCTGCACCTATTGTCTGTGTTTCTATGCATACCATGTCTGGATGGTGTCAACTAGCTATTACACTGCTGCTCATTCTGTCTTAGCACCTCTTGCTGTGAGTGAAACCGAGGACAATTTTATTGAGTTCCTTTTACACTAGATCAGGGTTGCTTCTCTGCGGGTAGGCACAAAATGCCGGAGTAACTCAGCGGGAGAAACAGCACCTCTGGAGAGAAGGAATGGGTGAAGTTTTGGGATCACACCCTTCAGTCTGAAGAAGGGTCTCAACCCGAAACGTCACCCATTCCTTCTCTCCAGAGATGCTGCCTGTCCCGCTGAGTTACTGCAGCATTTTGTGTCTCCCCTCGATTTAAACCAGCATCTGCAGTTCCTTCCTACACACACTGCTTCTCTGCTGTTAGCCCTATGGACATCAGGAATTTGTACATCTCTTACTCTATATGTCCCTGAAAATTCCACCTTAATGTATGTTATTGAGAATAGACAATTTTGTTTAATCAAGACGGGGCAGCATGGTGGTACAGCGGTAGAGTTGCTGCCTTACTGCACCAGAGACCAGGGTTCCATCTGAATGTACAGAGTTTGTACGTTTTCCTCGTGTGTTTTCCCCGTGTGCTCCAGTTTCCACTCACACTCCAAAGATCAGCAGGTTTGTCGGTCGATTGTCTTCGGTAACATTTGTAAATTGTCCCTAGTGTGTGCAGGATAGTGCTAGTGTGCGGGGGATCGCTGGTCAACACGGACTCCGTGGGCCGAAGGGCCTGTTTCCACGCTGTATCTCTAAACTAAGCTAAAGGGAATAATTTAGTTCCTCATGGAATTGACAGGAATCCTTCTGGAGGATTTGGATACATGTTTGGTCCCGAGTATATGACTGATATGACTTCCACACAGGGTGTACAACTTTGTTGTGACATACTGAAGCAGAGAATGAAGCCGGTGAAGGATAAACTTCCTCCGGGCACCTCCTGGAAGGACCTGGTCGCTGCCTGCTATCAAGCCAAGGTGAATTTGACTGTACAAGATTGGTGAGTAATTAGCTAACCTTTCCTTGGATCACATTAGTGTATTCAGTTTGTATTTGCAGCGTTTAAAATAAGTTCAAATACAAGCTGAAACTTTCTAGTCAAACTTACTGTGGTCCGAAACCTTTGTGGTCTGGGATGTATTGAATATATAATACAGATTTATACTGATTAATCAATTCTAACTAAGATTCAACAAAGATCTAAAATGATCGAAGAACCACACCATGTTATATACAATTATACCCATTATATATTCTGTTTTGCTGCAGCAACTTAAAGCCCTGTCCCACTGTGCGAGTTCATTACAAGAGCTCTCCCGAGTTTAAAATAAATCAAACTTGTGTTAAGCACGGAGAATGAACGTAGCGGGTACGTCGGAGCTCGGGGACGTCTCTTAGCAGCTCGCAACGCTAACGGCAGGTACTCGGGTAGACTCGCTAACGGCAGGTAAGCTTGTGAAGACTCGTGAGGATTTTTCAACATGTTGAAAAATGTCCACGAGAGCCCTGAGTACCGACGAGTGGCCATTACCGTAAATCTCCGAGTTCGAATCAGGGCAAACTCAGGAGAACTCTTGGAATGAACTCGTACCGTGGGACAGGGGTTTATGAATTTCATTGTCCCATCTGGGGACATATGACAATAAAACACTCTTGACTTGACTCTTGATGTGTAGCCAGCTAGTTAATCTTCCAATGCAGTTTTTACACTTCCGTCTGACAGCGTATCCAACTTACAGAAGGGGTCCGGGCAATTTTCAGAATTGACCAGGGTGTATCTATAGAGTCATACTGCGCAGAAACAGGCCCTTCGACCCAACCACCCATGCCGACCAACATGCCCCATCTGCATTAATCCCACCTGCCCCCTTTTGGCCCAAACCCCACTAAACCTGTCCTATCTAAGCTGTCTAAATGCTTCTCAAACGTTGCGATAGTACCTGCCTCAACTACCTCCTCTGGCATCTTGTTCCACACACCCTCACCTTCATCCTATGTCCTCAATACCCATGTTTAACTATGTTTTCAATACGCATACTCGAGATACCCGGTACTCAAAAAGAACAGTTCTCCTGCTCAGAAGATGATGATCGGGGACATTTACTGTGCCCCAGATGTTCTGTGGTCTTACACTTCTGATCCCAAGGGTGCCAGACCTGCCCCTATACACCCCAATACACAAAATATGGATGCAGATGCTAGATCCAGGGAACCAAGGCTGCTACTTGTTAAATTATATCACCCTTCATTTCTTTAGGTAGAGTATTGATCTTATAAAATATTTTTGTGTTGTATATATCTTGGCCATCTAGTCTGTATCGACAAGAAATACTGCTGCAACCCTTTGTTACCTGTGGTTCAGTTAGATTAATTTAGAGATGAAGCATGGAAACAGGCCCTTCGGCTCGTTGGCCAGCGATCCCCGTACACTAGCACTATCCTACATACTGGGGATTGTTTACAATCTTTACCCAAGCCAATTAGCCTACAAAGCTGTACGTCTTTGGAGTGTGGGAAGAAACTGGAGCACCTGGAGAAAACCCACACGGTCACGTGCAAATTCCATGCAGACAGCATCCGTAGTCAGGATCGAACCCAGGTCTCTGGTGCTGTAAGGCAGCAACTCTACTTCTGCGCCACCGTGCTGCCCCAGTCATAAAGATATACGACAAAGAACCAGACCCTTCGTTCCACCGAGTCCCCGCTGACCATTAAACGCCCCTTTACACTAATACTACATTCATTCCTTTTGTTAAATATCCCCTCATTCTCATCAACAAGTTCACAAGTTGTAGAATTAGGCCATTCGGCCCTCGAGTCCATTCTGCCATTCAATCATGGCTGATCTCTGCCTCCTAATCCCATTTTCTCCCTATAACCCTTGACACTCGTTCTAATCAAGAATTTATCTATCTCTGGCTTAAAAATATCCACTGACTTGTCCTCCGCAGCCCTCTGTGGCAATGAGTTCCACAGGTTAACTACCCTCTGACTAAAGAAGTTCCTGTTCACCTCCTTTCTAAAAGAACACCCTTTAATTCTGAGGCTATGACCTCTGGTGCTAGACTCTCCCACCAATGGAAACATCCTTTCCACATCCACTCTATCTATGCCTTTCATTATGTGTTCCTGCAAAACGGTTAATCCGGAAAGGGCTCTGGAAAACCAGAATGCCGGAAAATCGGTGGTGGACCTGTACGTCTAAATAATATTACAGTTCGCAATGTACTATGTTTGACATCTGGTGGAACAGCAGTTGCCTTTCTACTGGGTTGTTGTGAATGAAGAGACTTAGTGAGCTAAAGGTATATATGTTAATGACCTGAAATTAAGGAGAAAATATCGTCATAAATTAGCATTTCCAAGGGGACTTGGTGGCGATGTATTTTTACTCGGGTGCCAACCACACTGTCAAACTGTGCGTTCTGAAACCAAGAAATAACACCAGAGGTTTTAAAGCAGGTAATTACAAAAGAATAGCTGCATGATTCTCAGCATTATCCTCCGTGCCTGTAGCAAGTGGCTGCTTCCCCACAGTGGCAGGTCAGAGATGTAAACACAGAGGAAGAATGATTATATGCATGACCCCTCCTCCGATCCTTGCATTTGCTTGAGATTGGTTCAATTTCCCTCTTCTTAACCATTTCATTCAAATGCAAGTTTACGTGAATCACAGGACACAGTACAGCGATGTTAATACAAAATACATCCAAATGTTTTTCACTGGGTGGTTCGAAATATTCCAACTTTTTAATTAAAAGCAGAAATGTTTAATCAGAATGTTGAATGCTTAGGGTGGCACGGTGGCGCCATGGTAGAGTTGTCCCCTCAAGCCCTTGTCGCACTTGGGCGACCTCCACCGTGACCTCTGGCGAGTTTGCCCACGACCCATAGTTGCGGCAAGATCGCCATGAGGTTGTAGGAGGTCTTCGTCACTCTCCTTCATGGTCGAGAGTGGTCTCCGCGTAGTTGAGGCTTCAGCTAGGACGCGGCGTATTTGTCAAAATGTTAAAAATTGACCGCAACTAAAAATAGGTCGCCGTGGGGAAAATCTATATTTTTTTAGTCGTAGGTCTAGTCGAAGCCGGTCGTAGTAGGTTGTGATGCTAGTCGTAGGTAGTCAAAGGTAATAGCTCCGGGGTGAAAAAAAGGTCAGTGGAAAAAAAGGTGATTTAAACAGCAGAACGTCACCTCTGTCACTCCAAGGCATGTTCATTCATAGCTGGAGAGTTTTTTTGGAGAGGAGACTTGTGTTTTAGAGATGGCACCAAAAAGGCAGCAGCGCAGGGGGAGGGCACAACCCTAAAAAAAACCTGCCATGTAGGTGTTGCCCACCCAGGAGGAGGAGTGGAGGAGGTGATGCCACAGGAGGTGATAGTGCAGGAGGAGGTAGCCCTGCATGAGCGATCCCTGGAGGAGGAGACCAGGGTGGTAGTACATGTCCCCACCACCACCCCATCCTTCACTGAAGGCAGCAAAGCAGCCCTTTCTCCTGTGTCTGACACAGCATCAGAGGAAGATGCCCCATTGGTGGTGAGGGAGGGCTGGAGGAAGGTTATGCCCTACACCTTCACCAGGCAGCAGGAGAGGGACCTTGAGGAATGGTTCCAGCAGAATGCCATCCTGTACGAAAAGGAAAATGAGGGGTACAGGGACAGGGACAAGAATGGCATGCTTGCCATCCACTGCTCCACATGTGTGCTTAAAGTTCCATCATTTGTCAAAGCCCAGCGCCACTCTCTCCCAGTCATCTGGTGTACTGGGACAGTCCATCACATCATCTCCATTCACCCATTGAGACCTCTTCTTGTGCTTCCTCTTCACCCTTGCTCTTCCCCTTCTGCCTTTCTTAAAAGGCTGCTGAAGCAAAAGGGCTACTGCAAATAGCAGTAGTTGTATTTTTACTAACATCCTCCAAACTAGTTCCTTCCCTGCTTGCATGGTTCAGAATGATTAAAAAAAAACCTGGGAGGCATTTTTTAGTGAGAAAACAATGCAGACATGACATCATTTTATCAGGTGATCATTTGAGCCGTAGACACTCGTCACTGGTTATCGGTGTGGTCCTCTGAGGTGGAAGGGGGTCGTGCTCATTCACGGACCAATTTGCCAGAGACCATCCTCGAGTAAAACGTACATGGTCGAAGCCAGTCTTCAACAAAGTGGAAGGAGGTTGAAGGAGGTCTTCTTCATAGTCGAAGGAGGTCTTCACCATAGTCGTAGGAGTTCGTACACATAGTCGTGGAAGGTTGTAGGTCACCGCGACCTTGATTTAAAAAAAAAGTCGCTTAAGGTCCCCAGAGGTTGCGGTGGAGGTTGCCCACGTGGGACAGGGCTTTACAGCTCCTGAGACCTGGGATCAATCCTGTGAGACCTGGGATCAATCCAGACTACGGGTGCTATTCTTTACGGAGTCTATACATTCTCCCCGTGACCGTGAGGGTTTTCTCCAGTTTAGTTCAGCTCTAGCCCTCTCCCTACCCCCCTTACACTCCAAAGACGTACAGGTTTGTAGGCTCTTCTTCTTGCGTATGGCGTACGCAGCCTAAAGTTGTAGGACAACTTGTTCTATTTGATCTTATTTGATTGTGCACGCCGGGTTGATTGCATTCGTCGAAATAGGGCAGACCACGTGAAGGTTGCAATCTCCCACCCCGTTTGTAGGCTAATTGGCTTGTTATAATTGTAAATTGTCCCTGGTTGGATATAGTTAGTGTTACACAGGGATCGCTGGTCGGCCCAGTCTCTGAGCCGATGGGCCTGTTTTTGCGCTGTATCTCTAAACTAAACTATAAAGTGTATAATCTGTGCTGTATGTTTTGAAAAGGTAGAAGGTCATTGGTTGATGATTCTCTGAGGTTGTGACTTTGTATGGTTTGTACAGGGTATGGCCTGACCCACGGCCCGAAGGAGCTCCACAATATAACTCGTATGGGGTGACTGTGGCTGAGGCTGAAGTTGACGTCCTCACAGGAGAGAACCAGATCACCCAAGTGGATATACTTTTCGATTGTGGTGAAAGGTAGGAAACAAAAATGGCAAGCAATATCAATACTCTGCATCAACATGAGGGGATTGCCACTGCCCCGTAAAGTGTAGACACACAAGGTAGTCACTATTTTGGCATCCTTTCACTCAGTTAATACATGCAGTGAGTACTCATTCTGCTTCGTAAAGCAGATACAATTACACAAAATCTCATCGAGTGTTTCTCGGTGGATTAAGCAACATTTGTTTTAATGATGGGCGAAGATTGAAGGGTTCTGGAAGGTAACCTCCTATTTCTGAAGATGGGACAAAATTAATTTCTCTGATATGTGACCTTCATAAGTTCCAAGAACAGAATTAGGCCATTCCACCCATCGAGTCTACTCTGCCATTCAATCATGGCTGATCTATCGTTCCCTCTCAACCCCATTTTCATGCCTTCCCCCCGTAACCCTTGACACCTGTGGTTAAAAGGAGGGAATGTAATAATAATAATAATAATAATAATATATTTTATTGTCATTGCACATCAGTGCAACGAGATTTAGTATGCAACTTCCAACCAATGTCAAAAAAGTAAGATAAATAAATAAACTGTGCGACGTGACCATCTGAGGGAGACAGTCCGGGGGGGGGGGGGGGGTTCACTCAGCAGGGCCGGTTCAGAGCCACTATAGCTCTGGGAATAAAGCTGTTTCTGAGCCTGGAGGTTCGGGCGTAGAAAGCCTTGTAACGTCTGCCGGAGGGAAGTAGTTCGAACAGTCCATTACAAGGGTGTGAAGAATCTTTATGGATGCTGACGGCCTTCCTGTTACAGGATGGCAAATTTGTGGAGGCAACACGGTGTTGCAGAAGATGGTGCTGCTGGCACTTGTGTTATGGAAGAGCACTTCACACCAGAAGGGTCTGCAGTGGTCAGGAAGACCTTTCTCTTGCCACCTCCCGCTGCAAGATCAGTTGGGGATGAGCAATTTAATTTGATCTTGCCAGCAATGAAATTAAACAAAGTTGCACCTCATTGTGTTGCTGAAAGCAGAGACAAGGTTCACCTGTGGATCTTGCCCTCACCTCCCGCACCATGTGATAGCTCCTCTCTGGCACTTTGCACATCCTTACTGAATCCACAGGATGTCGGACTTTGCAAGCAGCCCCATCCAGCGCAAAGCTTATTTCTCAAAGGATGTCATCACAAATTAGTTTAGTTTAGCGATACAGCCCCTTCGACCCACGAGTCTACGCAAACCCAGTGATCCCCACACACTAACACTATTCTACACACACTAGGGACCATTTACCATTTTACCAAACCCCATCAACCTACAAACCTGTACGTCTTTGGAGTGTGGGAGGAAACTGGAGCATCCGGAGAAAACCCACGCAGGTCACAGGGAGAACATACAAACTCCATACAGAAGCAACCATAGTCAGGATCGAATCCAGGACTCCACCACTGGCCCACCGTGTTGCCCACTGCTGCTTACTTTAATTTTCATTTCTTTACCTGCATCTTTTTAAATGCTGAAGTGTAGTCAGTCTTGCACTCTGAACAATATACATATTGAGGCACAAATTGTGACACACAGTCTCTTGGGATGTGAGCACAGGAACAGAACTGGGAATACAACACAATGCAGTTCTCAGTTCTGCATCCCATGCCTTTCTCATGAAACGTCATTCCAACAATACCATTTCAAACTGTATTTTTCACAAGAGATCACCTCAACTTTCAGCCCCAAAATAATGAATCGACTTACTTTGGAGGGGTTGCCTTGAAATTTTGTTCATACATAACTTGCATCAGTGTAGAGTTTCATGGGTTTATAAACTATCCTGTCAATAAGAAATAGTTACACATTACAGTCTGGTCTACAGTTTAGTCCTATTACAGAATAAATTTTGCAATAATCCATAAGCAATTTTCTAAAGTGCTCTGTATGTTTCAAATAATTCAATAAATTATAGCAGTAAAATGTAACCAATTAGTTGGAATTATGTTTGCACAAGGAAGTATGGGAAGGAACTGCAGAATCTGGTTTACTTCGAAGATGGTCACATACAGTGGGTCGGGCAGCATCTGTGGAGAAAAGGAATAGGTGGTGTTTTGGGTCGAGACCCTTTTTCAGATTGAGAGTCAGGGGAGAGGGAAACTAGAGGTATGAAAATACAGAACAAATCGGAGCCGGCACCAATGGCCAAAGAGCCCACAATGGTCCATTGTTGGATGTGGAGGAAGTGATAATGAGGGGATCCGAACAGTAAAACTAGCAAGACAACTAAGGTAGGAGGAGGGATGGAGAGAGAGAGAATGCAAGGGTTACTTGAAATTAGAGAAATCAACATTCATACCCCTGGGTTGTAAGCTACCCAAGCACAAGGCGGTTGTTCAAAAGTCTGACTTTAACTATTGAACACTGATTTCTCCCTAATAGCTAGGTGGTACCCTTCTAAAATCACCAGAACTGGAAGGAGTACAACACTAGCAACTTAATTGATCTGCTGTTTAAAAATTCTGGTATTGCCAGAGGCAGTACTAATGTAGTAACCCATGCACTATTTACTTCAAAAGTACAAAAAGTACAAACAAAAACAAGACGGGTGGATTCTTGATTAGTACGGATGTCAGGGGTTATGACAGGGTTGAGAGGGAAAGATGAATCAGCCATGATTGAATGGTGAAGTAGACTTGATGGCTGAACGTCCTAATTCTGTTCCTGTCTCTTATGTATTTATGAAAATCCTCTTTGAATGGAGTGGGTGGTGTTGATATAATCTGTGCCTCCTGAATCCTAACATCATCTAATTTGTCCACCACTGATTGCTGTCTGTGGCATTGATACCAAGAGAATGATTTTAATGCCAAGTTCTGTAAAAGGAGTGAGTTGAGCAACAAGGGATAAATAAACAACTCTCGTGGTTCTCTGGTCTTGTTTCTCATTGCCACTTGTAGCATGAACCCTGATGTTGATGTTGGACAAGTCGAAGGTGCTTTTATCATGGGCATGGGATATTGGCTAATGGAGAAGATGGTTTACGATCCAAAGACTGGGGCTGTGCTGAATGCAGGAACATGGGAATACAAACCACCGCTCAGCAAGGTATGTTTAGAGTTGACTGGAAATTTATTGTTTAATTGTAGAAGTTGCTAGACAGTTTATGCTTTTTTTTTTAAATCCCTTTTCAGGATAATCCAAGGCAAGAAATAAACTGTTTATTATATTTAGTGGCATTTCCAGTGTGGAAACGAGCCCTTTGGCCCAATTTGCCCACACCTGCCAACATGACCCATCTATATTAGTCCCATCTGCCTGTGTTTAGCCCATATCCCTCTAAACCTGTCCTATCCACAGGGCCGGCCTTAGGGAGTGCGGGGCCCAATTGAGAACAATTTTGGTGAGCCCCGGGTTCCCAGCCAAGGTCTGTCAGCCCTGTTATTTAGTATATATTATGAAATTGTACACTTAGGTGCTATGGATTATACACTGTGTGAATCTCTCCTGCTCCCTCCCGTTTGACTGTCAGTAGCTCCGCTGACTTCCAACATTTACTGTAGCTGCTAATTACCATTAAACTGCATTATGTGATTGGACACAATGCCCTTGGAGACAGCGGCTGATTGGACGGGAAGAGACCTATTTGTTGATTGGACGGGAATTTTAAGGCAAGTTGATTGGTGATTGGACGCAACCCCCTTGGAGACAGTGATTGATTGGCCGCCAAATAATCAGGCACAAAAAAATTGACAAATAGGAAAACAATAATCGCTGGTCGGTGCAAACTCAGTGGACTATCTGGCTGTATCTCCAAACTAATCTGGTTGTATCAACCAGACTATCTGGCTATATCTCCAAACTAAATAGTATTGGAGGAACAGCACCTCATATTCCGTCTGGGGACCTTGCGTCCGGATGGCATTAGCATTGAATTCTCCCAATTTTGCTAGCTGTGATCCCCCCTAAATAGTATAACATGCAGGTACATTCATTTAAAATTAAATTCAGTGATTATTTCACATGATTTCTCACTGTGTGAAGCTCAGTATCTGACCAATTTCTGTTTAACGCGTTTGGTCTGCCGTGAGCATTTTTCTCTCCCAAAACAGTTCATATCTAGCAATACGATCAACGAACCAGACAGCAGTTGGACACAGTCACGCGATTAGCAAGCGATTGATGAGATTTGATGGGGCAACCTGAGCTTTTTTTGCACAATTATTAGGGTTAAGTTATTGAATTTAGTAACTATTGTACTAATTTCTCATACAATCTATGAATATTATGTTTACACACCTTTATGCTGCTGCAAATAAGAATTTCATTGTTCTGTTGTGGGTGCACCTGACAATTATACATTCTTGACTCGACTCTTCACTCATGCATTTGTGCAATAGAAAACGGGTAACCACAAGATGGATTCAACAGTGGCTGAATGGGAGAAGCCAGAGGGTAATGGTGGATGGCTGTTTGTCGGGTTGAAGGCAGGTGACTAGTGGGGTGCCACAGGGATCTGTGTTGGGTCCTTTGTTGTTTGTCATGTACATCAATGATCTGGATGATGGTGTGGTAAATTGGATTAGTAAGTATGCAGATGATACTAAGATAGGGGGTGTTGTGGATAATGAAGAGGATTTCCAAAGTCTACAGAGTGATTTATGCCAGTTGGAAGAATGGGCTGAAAGATGGCAGATGGAGTTTAATGCTGATAAATGTGAGGTGCTACACCTTGGCAAGTCAAATCAAAATAGGACGTACATGGTAAATGGTAGGGAATTGAAGAATACAGTTGAACAGAGGGATCTGGGAATAACCGTGCATAGTTCCTTGAAGGTGGAATCTCATATAGATAGGGTGGTAAAGAAAGCTTTTGGTATGCTAGCCTTTATAAATCAGAGCATTGAGTATAGAAGCTGGGATGTAATGTTAAAATTGTACAAGGCATTGGTGAGACCAAATCTGGAGTATGGTGTACAATTTTGGTCGCCCAATTATAGGAAGGATGTCAACAAAATAGAGAGAGTACAGAGGAGATTTACTAGAATGTTGCCTGGGTTTCAACAACTAAGTTACCGAGAAAGGTTGAATAAGTTAGGTCTTTATTCTCTGGAGCGCGGAAGGTTAAGGGGGGACTTGATAGAGGTCTTTAAAATGATGAGAGGGATAGACAGAGTTGATGTGGACAAGCTTTTCCCTTTGAGGATAGGGAAGATTCAAACAAGAGGACATGACTTCAGAATTAAGGGACAGAAGTTTAGGGGTAACATGAGGGGGAACTTCTTTACTCAGAGAGTGGTAGCGGTGTGGAATGAGCTTCCAGTGGAAGTGGTGGAGGCAGGTTCGATGGTATCATTTAAAAATGAATTGGGTAGGCATATGGATGAGAAGGGAATGGAGGGTTATGGTATGAGTGCAGGAAGGTGGGACTAAGGGAAAATAATTGTTCGGCACGGACTTGTAGGGCCGAGATGGCCTGTTTCCGTGCTGTAATTGTTATATGGTTATATGGTTTGCATTTTTCAGAGAACTTTCAGTAACAGCAACTAAAACTGCCACCAAATACCATCCTCCCATTGCAGTCCAAACTGTACTGTACTGTAACTGAATACGTCAAATTCCAATTCAATCTTTCCCCTCTCACCTTAAACCTATGTCGTCTAGTTCTTGATTCTCCTACTCTGAGCAAGAGACTCTGGAAGTCTACCTGATCTATTCCTCTCATGAATTTGTACACCTTTATAAGGTCACCTGTGCTCCAAAGAGTCCAACTTTTTATATTCCCAAATTCGCTGATTCCCTTCATCAATTTCAATATCATTTGTTAATGGTTGTAGACTGGAACTGCATATGTATGAGTTTAGTTTATTGCCATGTGCATCAAGGTACAGTGAAAAGCTGGAGCATGTCATGTGTATCAAGGTACAGTGAAAAGCTGGAGCATGCCATGTGCATCAAGGTATAACCATATAACCATATAACAATTACAGCACGGAAACAGGCCATCTCGGCCCTACAAGTCCGTGCCGAACAACTTTTTTCCCTTAGTCCCACCTGCCTGCACTCATACCATAACCCTCCATTCCCTTCTCATCCATATGCCTATCCAATTTATTTTTAAATGATACCAACGAACCTGCCTCCACCACTTCCACTGGAAGCTCATTCCACACCGCTACCACTCTCTGAGTAAAGAAGTTCCCCCTCATGTTACCCCTAAACTTCTGTCCCTTAATTCTGAAGTCATGTCCTCTTGTTTGAATCTTCCCTATTCTCAAAGGGAACAGGTACAGTGGAAAGCTTTTGTTGCTTGCCAACTGTATACTTTGGTGAAACTATATACTCTACATTTTATTGCCCAAAAGAAAGGAAGCAGTTACACCAGAAACAGCAAACAAAGATGTGAGGACCAAAGCACAGCAAATTTTATTTTATTGAAATGTATTTTTGCATCTTGTTTACCAGTGTATACCTGTCAGCTTCAACATCGAGCTGCTGAAGAATGCTCCCAACCCAATGGGTGTTCTGCGCTCTAAGGCCAGCGGGGAACCGCCCCAGTGCATGTCCTGTGCAACGTTATTTGCCGTGAAGCGAGCTATTGAGGCTGCGAGAGAGGATACTGGACACAACACGTACTTTCCACTAGGTGAGTACAATCACTGGGTGGAATGCTCACAATTTCAGACCACACTTACTCTAATGCTACCATGGATCTCTTTCTATCAAACATCCCAATACAGTTGGAAAACATGGCCTTGTGTAACTGCAGAAGTAAATGAGTTAATCTGAATTGTTTCAGTTAGCAAAACGAGTTATCAAATCCAAGTATCCTGTCAGGTGTTACACACACACACGCACGCACGCACGCACACACTCCTTCACCGTGATGTGACCAGAGTTGTACCGACCGCTGTCACTCTCTCTGCAGTCCCTATCGACCCGATCAGTCAGAAAGCGGTCACGCCATGTCCCCGCAAAACAGCGAGATCACTGCACTCACGACATTCCTTCCGAGTCCTCACCAGTGCAGGCAGCAGGTCCACCTTGTTTGGCGGCGTCCTCACATTCCCCACTCATGGAAGGCAAAACAAATACCTTCTTCCACCTTTTCCCCCGCGGTCATGGCGATCTAAGCTCCCGCGGTCGTGGCGGTCGAAGCTCCCGAGGTCGATCCCTAAGAAAGGGACCGCCAACCCCACGATGTCAAGGCCGCAGGCGGAGATACGACATGGTTACATCTCCATGGGGGAAGAGATTTTTTTTAAGTTTCCTCCAGCCCCCCCCCACCCCAACCCCCACATAATACAAAACTAAAGATACACTAAAACAAACAAGTAAAACAAACTAAAAACAACAAAAGAAGAAAGGTACGGGACAGACTTTGCGAGGCTGTCACTTACAGCCATCCACATCTCACCTCCTCTCCTCCCTTTCCCCTTCTCCACTCCCCCCTATTGCTCTGTCTGAGACGGGGGTCTTTTGGAAGATGAAACCCTCACTCTCTTTCGTCTGAAGGGGTGAGAAACATGCTCCAAGCCATAATAGAAATTTGAGAAGTTGTTTTTAAATCTGGCTCAAGGTGACTTTAGACAAGTGCACTTTGCAAATATACTGAGCGAGCAAAACATACCAGCATCTTTTCAACATCACTTTTCAACAGCATCCACTCCAATCCACAGTCCTAGTGTGCAATTTAGTATTGCGGGAACATTTTCTCAACTATGGTTCTTCAAGATAATTTAATTGCAAAGGATGGGAGACATTATGCATAGAAACGAGGATTCTGGAGGAAATATTATTTCAACTTGCAGTCCTCACGGCCAGTTATTTACTGTTATTTAAACTGAATTATTGGTGAAGTGCTTTTGACCTAATCTCCCAAATCTTTGTTAATATGTTTATTGCTCTGATTTTCTCTACAGATGGACCCGCAACTGTCGATGTCATCCAGACTAGCTGCCTCGTGGACTACAAAAACTTCACAATCTGAAAACCACACAATGATATGCTACCACCGAATAATGTTAATAATGTGACATTGTTTTGTATTTACCACTAAGCGCGATGTCATGCAATATCACCGCGATTGCCTTACAGTCTTGTACTTCACTGTTTAAACCTATAACAATCGCTTGTTTGTATCTGAACTAATACCTCTCTGATAAATGCAATTGGGGAAAGTTAATGTCTCTTTCCAGGATTTCCACAGATTTCCAGTTGAAGAACTGGAATAGACTCCGAAGAATCCCCATTAAGCATCAATGCTATTATTAACAAATAAGGCTAATCTATTTAACAATTTGCAGTATAACCTTCAACCCATGAACTTGAAAATGAGAGCACATACTGCATTTAATTTTGATTGGATTTGTTTAAAATGGGATTTTGGTGAAGCAAACCGTTTAAACAATTCTCAATCATTTAATAGGAGTCGATTAGAACTTCAACACGAACTATTCACTTTCAATGGATAATTGAATGAGTTTATATTCTTGCCAAAAGATGGATATTTTAGCATATGAGGAAGCCATTCAATTTGCAGTCCCTGTGGCACCTCTTTGCCGGTTAGGATGGCACAGTGCCACAGCAGATAGTGTTGCTGCCTCACAGCACCAGAGACCCAGGTTTGATCCTGACGTCGGGTGCTGTATGTGTGGAGTTTGGGTGTTCTCCCTGTGATTGTGTGGGTTTCCTCCGGGTGCTCCGGTTTCTACCTCCATCCCAAATATGTGTGGGTTTGTAGGTTATTGGCCTCTGGAAACTGTCTCTTAGCTTATAAGGAGTGGGTGAGAAAATGGAATAACATAGAACTAGTGTGAATGGGAGATCAACTTTTGACAAGGTCTCCGGATGAAACCCACACAGGTCATGAGGAGAACGTACAAACTCCGTACAAACAGTACCGGCAGTCAGGATGGAAGCCGGATCTCTGGCGCTGTAAGGCAGCAGCTCTCGCTGTGCCACTGTGCTGCCAAACTATACTAAAATCAAAAACTAATTCAAATTTAGTGTTTCATCTCTTTGTTTCAAATGTTTCTATGGCTAAGAATTCTACAGTCTATGCATGAGAGATTTTTCATATCACTTTCATAAAGTTCTCAACAATTCCACCAAAGCATCTTTAGCTTCTGTAACCAAGGCCTAATTTGGACCACCTACATTGCAGCAAATCTACAAGGTTAGATAATTTACCGTTGATTACTTAACACCCAACATCTGTCATTTTTTTTCCTTTGCTTACTAAGGACATATGTCTGTCACTGACACAGCCAACAATTCCTGCCCATCTCTAATTGCCTTTGAGAATATGCTGCTGAGGTGTGCTTTGCCGTGTGTGTGTGTGTGTGTGTGTGTACCCAATGTATGCAAATAATGGCCCATAAAGGGCGCTGACAAAGTAGCACAGTATCTGTGCCAGGTTCCCCTTTGTTTTCCTCCTCCACCACCCCCTCCCTCACGGCATTCCCCCCCCCCCCCCCCCCCCACACCGAGCCCTCCTTTGTCCATTGCGCTTCCCCCTCCCTCACGCCATCATCGACCGCTGCACCGACCTCTACATTGCCGCCGCCACCGGGTCCTCTCCAGACGCCTCCGTGTCGCCAACCCAGGCACCGTCAACTCGCGACAACCGGGCTCTAACCTCAGCATCCTCACTCCACTCGCGACCAGCGTCTACATTGGATGACCACAGTACAATAATATTTTTACTTGCAACACATGAACAGCACCTATACGTAATACACACGGATACTGTGCCCTCCATAATGTTTGGGACAAAGACCCATCATTTATTTATTTATTAGCCTCTGTACTCCACAATTTGAGATGTGTAATGGAAAGAATCACATGTGGTTAAAGTGCACAATGTCAGATTTTAATAAAGGGTAATTTTTATACATTTTGGTTTCACCATGTAGAAATTACAGCAGTGTTTATACATAGTCCCCCCATTTCAGGGCACCATAATGTTTGGGACACAGCAATGTCATGTAAATTAAAGTAGTCATGTTTAGTATTTTGTTGCATATCCTTTGCATACAATGACTGCTTGAAGTCTGCGATTCATGGACATCACCAGTTGCTGGGTGTCTTCCCTGGTGATGCTCTGCCAGGCCTGTGTTGCAGCCATCTTTAGCTTATGCTTGTTTTGGGGGCCAGTCCCCTTCAGTTTTCTCTTCAGCATATAAAAGGCATGCTCAATTGGGTTCAGATCGGGTGATTGGCTTGGCCACTCAAGATTTGACCATTTTTTAGCTTTCAAAAACTCTTTAGCAGTATGTTTGGGATCATCGTCTTGCTGTAGAATGAACCGCCGGCCAATGAGCTTTAAGGCATTTGTTTGAACTTGAGCAGGTAGGACGGGGGAAGGGGGACTATGTATAAACACAGCTGTAATTTCTACATGGTGAAACAAAAATGTATCAAAAATACCCTTTAAAATAATCTGACAATGTGCACTTTAACCACATGTGATTTTTTTCTATTACAAATCTCAATTTGTGGAGTACAGAGGCAAATAAATAAATGATGGGCCTTTGTCCCAAACATTACAGAGGGCACTGTAAATATAATAATCAAAAAATTCAGGGAATTAAATCTGCACAGCTAGTACACAAAAAAACAAAGTAGGTACTTGAAAATTCCAAATGAGAATTATACCAGTGCCTGGGAATTTACTCAGTTCTAAAGCTTTTGAGCTGATTTTTGGCCGTATTACCAGTAGCCTGGATATAGGGGGCAAATTGAATCGGGAGTTTAAATTGGCATGTCGTAAAGGTAATGCTACGGTTGTTATGGGAGATTTCAACATGCAGGTAGACTGGGAAAATCAGGTTGGGACTGAACCCCAAGAAAGGAAGTTTGTGGAGCGCCTCCAAGATGGATTCTTAGAGCAGCTTGTATTGGAGCCTACCAGGGAAAATGCAATTCTGGATTTAATGTTGTGTAATGAACCGGATTTGAGAAAGGAACTCGAGGTTAAGAAGCCATTAGGAGGTAGTGACCATAATATGGTCAGGATTAATCTACAATTGGAGTGGGAGAAGGGTAGATCGGAGGTGTCAGTGTTGCAGTTGAATAAAGGGGACTATGGGGCCATGAGGGAGGAGCTGGCCAAAGTTGACTGGAAAGATACCCTAGCAGGGATGACAGTGGAACACCAATGGCAGGTATTTCTGGGAATAATACAGAAGGTGCAGGATCAGTTCATTCCAAAGAGGTAGAAAGATTCCAAGGAACATCAGGGTCAGTATAAAAATAAAAGAGAAGAAGTACAAAGATGAGTGGGAAACAAGAGGATTGGGTAATGTTTAAAGAGCAACAGAAGATAACTAAAAAAGCAATACGGGCAGAAAAGATGAGGTAGGAAGGTAAGCTATCCAAGAATATAAAGGAGGATAGTAAAAGCTTCTTTAGTTATATGAAGACGAAAAAAATAGTTAAGACCAAAGTGAATTTATTATGGGGAACAAAGAAATGGCAGATGAGTTGACAGGTACTTTGGGTCCGTCTTCACGAAGGAGAACACAAACAATCTTCCTGATATAGTAGTGGCCAGAGGATCTGGGGTGACAGAGGATCTGAAGGAAATCCACATTAGGCAGGAAATGGTGTTGGGTAGACTGATGGGACTGAAGGCTGATAAATCACCAGGGCCTGATGGTCTGCATCCCAGGGAACCTAAGGAAGTGGCTCTAGAAATCGTGGATGCATTGGTGATAATTTCCCAATGTTCTATAGACTCAGGATCAGTTCCTGTGGATTGGAGGGTAGCTAATGTTACCCCACTTTTTAAGCAAGGCGGGAGAGAGAAAACGGAATTATAGACCAGTTAACCTGACATCGGTGGTGGGGAAGATGCTAGAGTCAATTATAAAAGATGAAATAGCGGCACATTTGGATAGCAGTAACAGGATCGGTCCGAATCAACATGGATTTACGAAGGGGAAATCATGCTTGACTAATCTTCTGGAATTCTTTGAGGATGTCACTAGGAAAATGGACAAGGGAGAACCAGTGGATGTAGTGTACCTGGACTTTCAGAAAGCATTTGAAAAGGTCCCACATAGGAGATTAGTGGGCAAAATTAGGGCACATGGTATTGGGGGTAGAGTATTGACATGGATAGAAAATTGGTTGGCAGACAGGAAACAAAGAGTAGGGATTAACGGGTCCCTTTCAGAATGGGAGGCAGTGACTAGTGGGGTACCGCAAGGCTCGGTGCTGGGACCACAGCTATTTATAATATACATCAATGATTTAGATGAAGGGATTCAAAGTAACATTAGCAAATTTGCAGTTGATACAAAGCTGGGTGGCAGTGTGAACTGTCAGGAGGATGCTATGAGAATGCAGGGTGACAGACAGGTTGAATGAGTGGGCAGATGCATGGCAGATGAAGTTTAATGCGGATAAATGTGAATGTTATCCACTTTAGTAGCAAAAACAGGAAGGCAGATTACTATCTAAATGGTGTCAAGTTGGGAAAAGGGGAAGTACAACGGGATCTGGGGATCCTTGTTCATCAGTCAATGAAAGTAAGCATGCAGGTATAGCAGGCAGTGAAGAAAGCGAATGGCATGTTGTCCTTTATAACAAGAGTAGTTGAGTATAGGAGCAAGGAGGTGCTTCTTCAGTAGTATAGGGTCCTAGTGAGACCACACCTGGAGTATTGTGTGCAGTTTTGGTCCCCTAATTTGAGGAAGGACATTTTTGCTATTGAGGGAGTGCAGCATAGGTTTACAAGGTTAATTCCCGGGATGGCGGGACTGTCATATGCTGAGAGAATGGAGTGGCTGGGCTTGTATACTCTGGAGTTTAGAAGGATAAGGGATCTTATTGAAATATATAAGATTATTAAGGGTTTGGACATGCTACAGGCAGGAAACATGTTCCCAATGTTGGGGGAGTCCAGAACCAGGGGCCACCGTTTAAGAATAAGGGATAAGCCATTTAAAACGGAGACGAGGAACTTTTTCACACAGAGTTGTGAGTCTGGAATTATCTGTCTGAGAGGGCGATGGAGGCCGGTTCTCTGG
This sequence comes from Amblyraja radiata, assembly GCF_010909765.2. NCBI lineage: Eukaryota > Metazoa > Chordata > Chondrichthyes > Rajiformes > Rajidae > Amblyraja > Amblyraja radiata. The sequence goes on along the minus strand of NC_045958.1, from coordinate 270,257 downwards.
ATCCTTCAAGAGAGAGCTAGATAGGGCTCTTAAAGATAGCGGAGTCAGGGGATATGGGGAGAAGACAGGAACGAGGTACTGATTGGGGATGATCATCAATACATGCACGATTTCTAGGGCCACCTCCTTGAGTAATCTGGGATACAGTCCATCAGGCCCTGGGGATTTATCTGCCTTCAGTCCCAACAGTTTACCTAACACCATTTCCTGACTAGTGTGGATTCCCTTCAGTTCCTCCCTCCCACTAGATCCACTGTCCCCTAGTATTTCTGGGAGATTGTGTCTTCCTTAGTGAAGACGGAACCAAAGTATTCAAATTGACATTTATTGTCACATGCACCAATTAAGGTACAGTGATATTTGAGTTACCATGCAGCCGTACAATTAAAAGAACGATAGAACGTAACATAAACATTAATATAAACATAATTAACATAAACATCCCCCACAGTGATCACAGTGATGAAGGCAATAAGGTTCAGTCAGTCTTCCTCCTTTTGTTCACCCATGTTTGGGGCCTTGACCCTCCGTAGTCGTCGAAGTGGACGGCCCGATTGTCCAGGCCCTCTTGAAGCTCCGATATCGGGACAGATGAAACACACCGAATCGGCCACTTTCTTACCGGAGACTGCGGCCTCTCGATGTTATAGGCCGCAGGCCGGCGGTCGGAGCCTTCCTTCTGGCTCCGCGATGGAAGTCCTCGCCGCGCCTGCTGCTGAAGCTCTGGGCCGTCTCCGGGAAAGGCTGCACCAATCCAAGTTGTTGTTAGGCCGCGGGGGAGGTGAAAATGTGACTAGGAGAAATGTGGCATCTCCACCGAGGTAAGTGGCTGGAACCGGTTTCCCCCTTTCCCCACCCCACCCACACTTAAAAACATACCGAGAAACATTAACACATACATTTAAACATATTAAAAAAACAAAACAAAACAAAATCAAAATGACTGACACACTGCTGCTGGCGAGGCTGCCACTCGCGGTGCCACCCGATGGTGATCGTTTAACTGTTCTGACTTTTCTTTGCTTCCCATTATAAATTCACCTGTCTCTGATTGAAGGGGACCTACATTTGTCTTCACATTATGAGTGACCATAACCCTTGACACCTGTACTACTCAAGAATCTATCTATCTCTGCCTTAAATATATCCACTAACTTGGCCCCTACAGCCTACAGTGGCAAATAATTTCACAGATTCACCAAGAAATGATGCCATGAGATGGGTGATATGTGGAAGAGCTAATTTTTTGTGTCTTTAAATGTTATTGTACCTGCATGATGGAGTCCAGAAACACAGTAAGGGTCTTGGATAGTTAGTACATCAGGACCATGCCAATTCTTGTGCAGCATTTAATCCAGAAATTCTCTTAATTTCTTTCTAAATAATTATTTCCATGTTAGTAAGCAACTGAAAGTAAGAATGCACGTACAGGAGGCAGTGAAGAAAGCTAATGGCATGTTGGCCTTCATAACAATATGTGTTATGAGATGAATATAGGAGCAAAGGGGTCCTTCTGCAGTTGTTCAGGGCCCTGGTTAGACCACACCTGGAGTATTGTGTGCAGTTTTGGTCTCCAAATTTGAGGAAGGACATTCTTGCTATTGAGGGAGTGCAGCGTAAATTCACAAGGTAAATTTCCGGGATGGCGGGACTCATATGTTGAAAGAATGGAGCGACTGTGCTTGCATACGGTAGAATTTAGAAGAATGAGAGGAGATCTTATTGAAACATATAAGATTATTAAGGGATTGGATATGCTAGAGGCAGGAAACATGTTCCCGATGTTGGGGGAAGTCCAGAACCAGGGGTCACAGTTTAAGAATAAGGGGTTGACCATTTAGAACAGAGATGAGGAAAAACTTTGTCACTCAGAGAGTTGTGAATCTGTGGAATTCTCTGCCTCAGAAGGCAGTGGAGGCCAATTCTCTGGATACTTTCAAGAGAGAGATAGATAGACCTCTTAAAGATAGCGTTGTCAAGGGATATGTGGAGAAGGTAGGAACGGGGTACTGTTTGTGGATGATCAGCCATGATTACAGTGAATGGCGGTGCTGGCTCGAAGGGCCGAATGGCCTACACCTGCACCTATTGTCTATTGTTAGGGCTCCAATTGGGCACCCGACAATAGGAGAAAGGGATTGCTTGTTTGTGGGTGTCCTGCTACAAATTTCCAGTGGTTTGTTTACGAGGATCCAGAGAACAATGCAGCAGCCTGCAGTACAAAATAAGCTGCTGGAAGAACTCAGTGGGTCAGGCAACATGTGTGGAAGGATATTAATTTACTTCAGAGATATGGCACGGAAACAAGCCCTTTGTCCCACCGAGTCCGTGCCGGCCAGCAATCATCCCGCACACTAGCACTTTTGCCGAAGCCAATTAACTTATAAACCTGTACATCTTTGGAGTGTGGGAGGAAACCAGAGCACCCGGAGAAAACCCACGTGATCACAGGGAGAATGTACAAACTCCTTACAGTCTGTCAGGATCGAACTCGGGTCTCTGCCGCTGTAAGGCAGCAACTCTACCGCTGAGCCACCATGCCACCCTAGACTGATGATTGATCCGATCAGGTCCCTTTTTCAGACAGGCGGGAGGTAGCTGGTGAAAAGCGGTGATGGGAAAGGGTGGGGCCAGAGATGGCAAGTGATACGTGGATACAGGTAGGGAGATGAGTTGGGTGGGGATTCTCTGCAACATCCTGCAGTCTCCTTATCAGGAGCCCCTCCCCCACCCAGAATACTTAACATCCTCAGTCAAAGTGAAGTCTCAAATCCCATGTCCTGCACTTCAAGAAAATTATCAACAGCATTTTTGTTCACTTTTATTTTGGTTTTAGCAAATTCGAGAGAAATTGAGATTAACACTACAACTAAATCTGTGATAGAGTTTTAAACAGGATGCGTTCTGGCAATGCATTAATTATTCAAGTTTTGGCCAAGGAACCTCCCTCCATTATGAATCGTTGCAGCCAACTTCCACAGAAACTCCGTAGACAGCATTTTAATTGGGAGATATCAGCTTGGTTGAGAAACAGCTCCATCCAAGACCGCAAGAAATTGCAGAAAATTGTGGACATAGCCCAGACCATCACACAAACCAACTTCTCTTCCATTGACTCCATCTACACTTCACTGCCACGGCAAGGCCAGCAGCATAATCAAGAAAAATTCTCACCCCAGTCACTCCCTATTGTCTCCTCTCCCTTCAGGCGAGAGGTTGGTTTATGGGATGGTCTGGGCTGCGTCCACAATTCTCTGCAATTTCTTGCAGTCTTTTTAGTTTGGTTTAGAGATACAACACGGAAACAGGCCCTTCGGCCCACCGGGTCTGCGCCAACCAGCGATCCCCACATATTAACACTATCCTACACACATTAGGGACAATTTTTACATTTACCAATCCAATTAACCTACATACCAGTACGTCTTTGGAGTGTGGGAAGAAACCGAAGATCTCAGAGAAAACCCACGCAGGTCACGGGGAGAACGTACATACTCCGTACAGACAGCGGCCGTAGTTGGGATCGAACCCCAGTCTCCGGCGCTGCATTCGCTGTAAGGCAGCAACTCTACCGCTGCGCCACCATGACACCCAAATGTGTTGGATGGAGCTGTGCCCAAACCATGCTGTGATGCATCCCGATAAAATGCTTCCTACGGCACATCTGTGGAAGTTGGTGAGAGTTGTTGGGGACATGCTGAACTTTCCAAGCCTTCTAAAGAAGTAGAGGCATTGGTGGGCTTTCTTGGCCATTGTTTCAATGTGGGTGGTCCAGGACAAATTGTCAGTGATATTTATTCCGTGGAAATTGAAGCTTTCAACAATCTCTACTTCGGTGCCGGTATGTCTACAGTTTCACTTCCTGAAGCCGATCACAGTCTCCTTTGTGTTGCTAACATTACGAGAAAGGATGTTGTCTTGACACCAGGTCGAAAGGTTCTCAATCTCCTACCTGTACTCCGTTTCATCATTATCTGATATCCAGCCAACTACAGTTGTGCTGTCCGTGAATATGTAAATGGAATTAGGTTTGTACATGGCTGCCCTGTTATGGGTATGTAAAGGAGTAAAGAAGGGGGCTGAGAACACGATCGTGCAGAGCACCAGTGTTGAGGTTTATCGTACATTTGTCCCCTATCCACAATGCTTGGGGTCTGTTGGTCAGGAAGTCGAGGATACAGTTGCAGAAATGGGTGCTGACTCCTTGAGTTTGGTGGTGAGCTTGTCTGGGATACAGATATTAAAAGTTGAATCTATCTTCTTCTTATCGAGTCCACATACAAGATTAGAAGTTGTTCAGCCGGAGCTGAACGCACTTCTCGGCAACTGCACAATGGTGTCTGTCTTGTGCTTCTTGTGCGTGGTGGTGGAAAGATTGGTGGAAACAGGGCAGTGACGTCTAATCTATGAATAGATGTATGACGTGGGTGTGGAGGGAGGAACTGCAGATGCCGGTTTACACCGAAGGTAGACACAAAATGCTGGCGGTACATACATAGAACAAATGAATGAAAGATATGTAAAAAGTAATGATGACCAAGGAAAGCTGGAGCCAGCCCACTGTGGTTGTGGAGAAGGTGAAAACGAGGGATGCCAGCAGTGAATCTAGTACGATGACTAGCATAGGGAAGGGATGGAGAGAGAGAGGATCCATCAATGATTTGGATGAAGGGATTCAAAGTAACATTAGCAAATTTGCAGATGACACAAAGATGGGTGGCAGTGTGAACTGTGAGGAGGATGCTGTGAGAATGCAGGGTGAGTTGGACAGGTTGGGGGAGTGGGCAGATGCATGGCAGATGAAGTTTAATGTGGATAAATGTGAGGTTATCCACTTTGGTATAAAAAACAGGAAGACAGATTATTATCTAAATGGCGTCAAGTTGGGAAAAGGGGGTCCTTGTTCATCAGTCTATGAAAGTAAGCATGCAGGTACAGCAGGCAGTGAAGAAAGCGAATGGCATGTTGGCCTTTATAACAAGAGTAGTCGAGTATAGGAGCAAAGAGGTCCTGCAGTTGTACAGGGCCATAATAGAAACATAGAAATTAGGTGCAGGAGTAGGCCATTCGGCCCTTCGAGCCTGCACCGCCATTCAATATGATCATGGCTGATCATCCAACTCAGTGTCCCGTACCTGCCTTCTCTCCATACCCTCTGATCCCCTTAGCCACAAGGGCCACATCTAACCCCCTCTTAAATATAGCCAATGAACTGGCCTCGACTACCCTCTGTGGCAGAGAGTTCCAGAGTTTCACCACTCTCTGTGTGAAAAAAGTTCTTCTCATCTCGGTTTTAAACGATTTCCCCCTTATTCTTAAACTGTGACCCCTTGTCCTGGACTTCCCCAACATCGGGAGCAATCTTCCTGCATCTAGCCTGTCCAACCCCTTAAGAATGTTATAAGTTTCTATAAGATCCCCTCTCAATCTCCTAAATTCTAGAGAGTATAAACCAAGTCTATCCAGTCTTTCTTCATAAGACAGTCCTGACATCCCAGGAATCAGTCTGGTGAACCTTCTCTGCACTCCCTCTATGGCAATAATGTCCTTCCTCAGATTTGGAGACCAAAACTGTACGCAATACTCCAGGTGTGGTCTCACCAAGACCCTGTACAACTGCAGTAGAACCTCCCTGCTCCTATACTCAAATCCTTTTGCTATGAAAACTAACATACCATTCGCTTTCTTCACTGCCTGCTGCACCTGCATGCCTACTTTCAATGACTGGTGTACCATGACACCCAGGTCTCGCTGCATCTCCCCTTTTCCTAGTCGGCCACCATTTAGATAATAGTCTGCTTTCCTGTTTTTGCCATCAAAATGGATAACCTCACATTTATCCACATTATACTGCATCTGCCAAACATTTGCCCACTCACCCAGCCTATCCAAGTCACCTTGCAGTCTCCTAGCATCCTCCTCACAGCTAACACTGCCCCCCAGCTTAGTGTCATCCGCAAACTTGGAGATATTGCCTTCAATTCCCTCATCCAGATCATTAATATATATCGTAAATAGCTGGGGTCCCAGCACTCAGCCTTGCGGTACCCCACTAGTCACTGCCTGCCATTGTGAAAAGGACCCGTTTACTCCTACTCTTTGCTTCCTGTTTGCCAGCCAGTTCTCTATCCACATCAATACTGAACCCCCAATGCCGTGTGCTTTAAGTTTGTAAACTAATCTCTTATGTGGGACCTTGTCGAAAGCCTTCTGGAAGTCCAGATACACCACATCCACTGGTTCTCCCCTATCCACGCTACTAGTTACATCCTCGAAAAATTCTATAAGATTCGTCAGACATGATTTACCTTTTGTAAATCCATGCTGACTTTGTCCAATGATTTCACCACTTTCCAAATGTGCTGCTATCCCATCTTTAATAACTGACTCTAGCAGTTTCCCCACTACCGATGTTAGACTAACTGATCTGTAATTCCCCGTTTTCTCTCTCCCTCCCTTCTTAAAAAGTGGGGTTACGTTTGCTACCCGCCATGCTCAGGAATAATGAGACCACACCTGGAGTATTGTGTGCAGTTTTTGTTCCCTAATTTGAGGAAGGACATTTTCGCTATTGAGGGAGTGCAGCATAGGTTTACAAGGTTAATTCCCGGGATGGCGGGACTGTCATATGCTGAGAGAATGGAGCGGCTGGGCTTGTACACTCAGGAGTTTAGAAGGATGAGAGGGATTCTTATTGAAACATATACGATTGTTAAGGGTTTGGACACACTGGAGGCAGGAAACATGTTCCCGATGTTGGGGGAGTCCAGAACCAGGGGCCACAGTTTAAGAATAAGGGGTAAGCCATTTAGAACAGAGGCGAGGAAACACTTTTTCCTCAGAGAGTGTTGTGAATCTGTGGAATTCTCTGCCTCAGAGGGCGGTGGAGGCCGGTTCTCTGGATACTTTCAAGAGAGAGCTAGATAGGGCTCTTAAAGATAGCGAAGTCAGGGGATATGGGGAGAAGGCAGGAATGGGGTACTGATTGGGGATGATCAGTCATGATCACATTGTTTGGCGATGCTGGCTCGAAGGGCCGAATGGCCTACTCCTGCACCTATTGTCTATTGTCTATTGATACAAGGGTTACTTGAAGTTAGATAAATCATAACATACCGCTGGGGTGTAAGCTACCTGTGAAATATGAGGTGCCTTTTCTCCGCTTTGCATTTGGCCTCACTCTGACTATGGAGGAAGCGCAGGACAGAATGGGAAGGGGAATTAAAGCAACCGGGAGATCAGGAAGGCCAAGGAGGACTAAGCAGGGGTGGTGTCCGTCCTTATCCAGGTGTTGCAGAGAGGAATGTTGGGCCAGGTAGATGGCATCAGCCGTGGACCTGCTGTGGGCGTTCCATGACCAGCCTCTCAAAGCACCAGCTGACCCATTGTGAAAGGGCTGCTTCAGCCACTGGTCCCAGGGAATAAACTTGGTAATCAGTGCTGTAGTTGAAACTCCAATCAATATGGTTTCTTAGTCAGTTGAAGGCAGTAGCAGTAGTTGAGTACACTTGTGCCACATTGTCCCACAAGATGGAATGTACTGAGTGTTTTCCTGCAGTCCAACCATAACAATACTCAGGCCCCTGGCGTTTAGTTTAGTTTTAGAGATGCAGCACCACAACAGGTCCTTCGGCCCACTGGGTCCGTGCCGACCATCGATCCCCGCACATTAACACTATGCTACCCCACTAGGGACAATGTTTACATTTACAAAGTCAATTCACCTACAAACCGTCTTTGGAATGTGGGAGAAAACAGAAGATCTCAGAGAAAACCCACGCAGGTCACGGGGAGGACGTACAAACTCCGTACAGACAGCACCCGTAGTCAGGGTCGATCCCGGGTCTCCGGCGCTGCATTCGCTGTAAGGCAGCAACTCTACCGCTGCGCCACCGTGACTGCCCTGCCTTCATCAGTAATAGGAGCAGAATTGGGCCATTTGGCCCATCAAGTCATGGCTGATCTATCTTGTGTCCTTTATTACAAAAAAACATATTTTTAAAGGACCTTTTTTAGCTCTGCTGATACAAAATGTAATTAGTTTAATGGTGGCATCTTATTTTTCCGCTACCAAACCAGATGTAACAGAAACAATTCAGTAAGTGGGTAGATTGTCTTTGACGATGCACCCGGCCAGATGACACCCTAGTGATGATGCTGGGGGCCAGGGCACTGACATTTACCAGGGGTACTGCAGTCCCAGTACTGCTCACAATCTGGCTACAGATGGTCACCATTTTGTCTATGGCTTGATTCATCATGAGATATGAACGGAATATTCAACCTTCAAATTCACTTCTTAAAAACGTTTAAATGATGAATTACACCGGGGATATAATAATCCCACTGTAAAAATGATTCAGGGGGCCCTAAAATCTACTTTGAAGACTGGGCTTTCCATCCACTTAGCTATTTTTCCCTCAGACCTATTGAAACCCATTCTGATGCCGTCTCTTGTGCAGTAAAGAAGTTATTGCATTTAAAATATGTAAGTCAACCGCTTGAAGTGGCTGTGTGTCACATTGAAATTCAAGTGAGGTTTCAGCGCTGACATCCCAGAGAAAAAATATCCGCTTGTCATGATGACAGTTCAGTGAAAATCCCCTAGGGAATAATTGGGCTGATGAGTTATTCTTTTAAGAAAATCACTTGCACAATGTAATGAGCAGGAACATATCTGAAACACCAGCTTTTAAAAAAGCAATATAGTTGGTCCAATGGCATTCATCTTAAAGGGGAGACAATGATGATCTACACCCATCTCCCCGCTTTTTGTCCATGCTACTTTGTGATTCTCGTACACAAAATGAATACTATGCAGAGCGGATTGCATTGCTTTGCTCCGTGGAAGGTGGTTCTACTGCACAGTATTACCATCTAGTGGTAAGTTTGTGCATCGGCAGACACCACACTGCAATTGTGATGCTGTAAGGTGTGGCAAGAAACAGCTTCAGTTCGAGTATATTTATGAACAAAGCAGTAGTTTTAAACATAAATCCCCCTCTCCGCCATATCCCCTTCATCCCAGTACATGTATAGCCTCCGTGGTTTGTATCATGGCCATTGTGTTTGCAGCACTAATACACAGTAACAAAAAAGGGGCTGCAGATGCTGAAAATCTTGAACAACAAAATCTGGACACTGTCCTTGACACAGGAGTTCGGGCCCGGTGCAGTTTCCACTATGAAACAAACTGTCGGAGGAACTCAGCGGGTCAGGCAGCATCTGTAGAAGGAAACAGACATTTTGAGCCAGGGTGAATCTTTAAAAAAAGCTACTGACATTTTACCAATTGTATTTTTCTTTGGTGGTCCTCACAATAAACCATTCACAAAGGGAGTTAAAGGGTAGTACATTTTAACATGATAAAATTAGGGATGCAGGATCTGAATGCTCGAAACACAAGGTAAATGAATTAACAGCATGAAGAAGTGAATGGGTGCAATCTCATTGCTGTTACAGAATTGTATCGGCAGTCGACCAACTGCAACCGTCCCAGGATATTCAACATCAAGACAAAGAGGGAAAGGTGCAGCATTATTAGTAAGAGAAGAGATTAGTACAGTGGTGAGAAATAATATAACAGATCATCATATTGAAGTGCAACAAACATAGGTCGCAATAATGCAAAGGTTTGTAGGAGTTATTTACTGAGCACCAAATAGAAACATGCATGTACCAGTAATTCTGGGAGATTTTAAATTCTCATATGGAATGAAAAAAATAAGGTCTGCTTCAGTAAGATAGACACAAAGTGCTAGACTAACTCAGCGGGTCAGACAGCATCTCTGGAGAAAAGGAATAGGCGATGTTTCGGGTCGGGACCCTTCTTCAGTATTTGCTTTAGGAAGTAAACATCTGGACACTGTCCTTGCTCAGGGGCAGGTGATGTTTTCACTATGAAACAAACTGTCGGAGGAACTCAGCGGGTCGGGCGGCAACCATAGAGGGAAACAGACAGACAAGATTTTTATGACTATCCCAACATTTAAGAAACAGTTAGGCAGGTACATGGATAGAACAGGTTTGGAGGGATATGGACCGAATGCTGGCAAGTGGGACTCGTGTCGCTGGGACATGTTGGACGGTGTGGGCAAGTTGGGCTGAAGGGCCTGTTTCCACACTGTATCACTCTATGACTCTAGGTGGAAGGTAATGCTTTTCTTGATAAATATGTTGAAAATCCAACAAGGAAAAGCCAATTTTAGCTCATGTTTTCTGCAATGAAGAGGGGTTGTTGATTGATACTTTTATTGTCAATGTTTGTGTTATATCTCACTTTGACTGCATGAGAAATAAGGGTTTAACAAGAATAAGAAACTCAAATAACCAAATGTTAGCCAAAGAATAGGACAAGAGAGGTTTGGGCGCTTAAAAACGTATCAAGTTAATGGTACTAATGACCTGCAGCTCTGAGTTTAGAAAGAATCAAGTAAGCATTTCATTGTTCTTTAGTTTATTCTGAGATACAGCGTGGGAACAGGCCCTTCGTCACATCAAGTCCGTGCCTACCAGCGATTCCCACGCACTTACACACTAGGGACAATTTACATTCATCCAAGCCAATTTAACCTACAAACCTGTACGTCTTTGGAGGAAACCGGAGCACCCGGAGAAAACCCAGGCGGTTACGGGGAGAACGTACAAACTCCGTACAGACAGCACCCATAGTCTGGATCGAACCCGGATCCCTGGCGCTATAAAGCAGCAACTCTACCGCTGCACCACCGTGCTGCCCATTCTATTTCTGTACCTATAACAATTCAACACCCTTAACTCGTGACTCTTGAAGAAGAGGCTTTGACGAGAGTGTGTGGCTTTAACATCATCTTCCAAGAGAACGTGCAGACATGATTGAGGTTTGGTTACTGGATAGAGAGTAAATAGAATGAAGGGATCAAGTGGGGTTAGCATGCTGTGTCACGTGGGGTTAGCATGCTGTGTCAAGTGGGGTTAGCATGCTGTGTCACGTGGGGTTAGCATGCTGTGTCACGTGGGGTTAGCATGCTATGTCAAGTGGGGTTAGCATGCTGTGTCACGTGGGGTTAGCATGCTGTGTCAAGTGGGGTTAGCATGCTGTGTCACGTGAGATACCAAAGGAGTCGATGCTTGTGGCCAGTTGCTTATCATCCTTCTCAATAATTTAGCTAAAAGGAAGAGATTTTAAATTTCCAAGTGGTATTGGCTGGTTGATCATTGAAATGTATGCCAAGATACAATGAAAAACTATTTGTTCTTGCTATCCAGTTCAATCACACTGTACATGAGGACAATTAAGCTCTGTGCAAGTAGAACAGGTAATCAGTTGCCAAGAATTTAGTTTAGTTTATTGTCACGTGTCCCGATGTACAGTGAAAAGCTTTTTGTTGAGAGCTAACAAGTCAGCGGAAAGACAACACATGATTACAATCGAGCTGTCCACAATGTACAGATACAGGGTAAAGGGGAAAATGTTTTGTGCAAGATGAAGTCCAGTAAAGTCTGATTAAAGATAATCGAGCATGTGTTCACGAATGTGCTGACAAGACTAATGTGAGTATGGAGAAGGATGAAAGGAGGTTTCAACAGGACCTGGACAAGCTGAGTGAGTGGTCAAGGACATGGCAGATAGAATATAATGTGAGGTCCTCCACTATTGGACACATGAGAGATAAGTGGTGTATTTGTTAAACGGTGAATGATTGGGTACTGTAGATATCCAAATGCATTGAGATGTTTGCTTAAACACATTACTGAAGGTCAACATGGAATGGAATACTTTATTGTCAAGTGTGACAAGTCAACGTGAAATTCTTTGCTTGCGTACCCAAGGTATGCAAATAGCTGCCACATAAAGGTGCCAACAGTTACAAAGTACAGCGGCTCCTGCTTTATTCTCCGACATCCCCTCCCCCACTCAGGCTCCTCCCCCTCCCCCTCCCCCTCCCCCTCCCCCCTACCCCTCCCCCCTCCATGCCGGGTCCCCCTTGTCCTCCACTTCCATTGAACATGTAGATCTAGTGAGTGGCAAATGTATGTCATCCTTCATTATGAGAGGGTGTGATTACTGGAGTAAAGAAATCCTATTGGAATACGATTGTGCACCCGGAGTATTGTGCACAGTTTTGATCTCGCCCAAGTAAAATATGTACTTGCCATAGTGGGAGATCAACAAAGATTCACCAACTGGTTCGAAAGGTTTTAGGTGTTGCCATATGAGGGGCATTGAGTAGATTTGTCTGTATTCTTGTGACTGTGAGGAAGGTCTCATTGAAACTTACAACATTCTCAAAGGGTTTTATAAGCTGGAGGGACTGAGTTTAGTATCAGGGAATATTGTTTGTTAATGAGGGGCAGACCTTTTAGGAAAAGAGATTATAAATTTCATCGCTGAGAGGAAGTTGAACCTTTGAAATTTAGTTTAGTTTCGGGATAAAGTGTGGAAACAGACTCTTTGGCCCAACGCCGATGTCAATGCCGATCAACGATCCCCGCACACTTTGGCCCAACGTGTCAATGCCCATCAACGATCCCCGCACACTTTGGCCCAACGTGTCAATGCCCATCAACGATCCCCGCACACTTTGGCACAGTACCCAGAGAAAATGCACACAGGTCATGGGGAGAACGTACAAACTCTGTACAGACAGCACCTGTGGTCAGGATGGAACTCGGGTCTCTGGTGCTGTAAGGCAGCAACCGTGCCGCCCATTATTCTCTACCCCAGATGGCTGTGGAAACTAAATCCCTTCATTCATTAGTATATACATTGGGCATGAAAGGAATGAGAGGATGGTGGGGTTAGTGCATGAAGTTGCCAATGCAGGTGAAGGTCAGGTATGATTTTGGTGAATGGTGGAAAATGCTCGAAAGGTCTGTTAGCCTATTCCTGCTCTTGATTCTTGCACTTTATTAAATTCTCAATCTTAAATGTAAGTATGAGTGGGAGGCTTATGCTGAAGTAAGGGTGGTGATACAGCTTCATCCCTCCAAACGAGAAGGCAAGAATAGTCTTGGTCGGAATTCACAACAATGTGGATGAAATCAGTAAAGAACCAGCCAAAACTTCCTTCATAATGTAACATACCAAGAAAAAAGCCCAAATACACATTATTCACATAAAACGACTGCATATTGCCTGTAGCTCGACAGCCTTGTAGCATGTGTATTAGTTAACATAGAGTTATAGAATCATACAGCATAGAAACACCTTATCCACCCTGACCAAGATGCTCCATCTAAGCTAGTCCCATTTGCACATATTTGGCCCTTATACGGTTAAACTTTTCATATCCATGTACCAGTTGAAGCGTCTTTTAAACATTGTTATTCTTTCCGATCTAACCTCTTTCCATTTACCCACCGCCCTCTGAGTGACAAAGTCCCCCTTCAAGTTTCTATTCAATCTTTCCTCCATCAGCTTAAACCTATGTCCTCTAGTTGTTGGTTCCCTGACCTTAGGGTGCATTCACCTGATCTATTCCACTAATGATCTCATACACCTCCATAAGATCACCGCTCCCCCTCCTGTGCACAAAGGAATAAAGTCCTAGCCTGTCCAAACTCTCCCTAAAGCTCAGGCCCTCGAGTCCAGACAATTTGTTCAATGAGCTACTGGAGCCCTTGTTGGAAAATTGACCATCGGGATGGTCTTCGTCCAGTGGGTTACAGCAATGCTGACTAGATACACTGTACATATCCAGTCCCTGGTGCATGGGAGTCAGGTGGACCTCGCATTTGCTCGTTAAAAACTCTACATTCTCCCTTTGCCTACAAACCAAGTGACACCTTTTATATGAAGCAGCACTGGAGCTATTTCTTCATTCATTAGTCAATAAATTTGGTTAGTATGGGTGTCAAGGGTTATGGGGAGAAACATAGAAGGCAGGAGAATGGGGTTTAATTAGTTTATTGTCACAGGTGCAGTGAAAATATTTTGTTGTGGGCGGTCACAGTGGCGCAGCGGTAGAGTTGCTGCCTTACAGCGAATGCAGCGCTGGAGACCCGGACTCGATCTTGACTACGGGTGCTGTCTGTACAGAGTTTGTACGTTCTCCCTGTGACCTGCGTGGGTTTTCTCTGAGAACTTCAGTTTCCTCCAACACTCTAAAGACGTACAGGTTTGTACGTTAATTGGCTTGGTAAATGTAAAAAAAATTGTCCCTACCAGGTGTAGTGTTAATGTGCGGGGATCGCTGGTCGGTGCGGACTCGGTGGGCCGAAGGGCCTGTTTCCGCGCTGTATCACTAAACTAAACTAACCAGTCAGACGAAAGACAGTACATGATTACAATCAAGCCATTCGCAGTGTACAGATCATGATAAAGGAATAACGTTGAATGTAAGATAAAATCCGATCAGATAGTTCGAGGGTTTCCAATGAGGTGGATAGTAGGTCAGGACTGCTCTCTAGTTGTGGTAGGATGGTTCAGTTTTCTGATAACAACTGGGAAGAAACTGTCCCATTCAGTTGAGAAGGAAAGATGCGTCAGCCAACTAATGGAGGAGTAGACTCGATGGGCTCAATGGTCGAATTCTGCTCCTATGACATGAACTTATGAAACAAATGGTCCAATGGAGGTCATCAGAGCCTGAACGCCTTGCAAGAGGCAAGCGTCACCATCTGACAGACCTTGACTTGTAAGGTTGTGTACTACCTCAAGAAGGTGAGCAGTAGTTCTCACCCATGAGGAGGAAGAGATGGCCAAAGGTTCTGAACCACTTCTGTTGTTGGGCAGATCCTGCCACCATACCCTCCGCTGATAATTCTGAAGAGTAAGGCAATTCCCAACCGTCACTAAAGCTAAATGTTGATTTAGGAAGAACCTGGAGCCTTCCAATCTTGGAGATCAGACCCAATGCAGCCTTGATGTAATTCAAACGAGCTCCTTGGGATTGGGAGCCATGAATCGGAAAGAAGGGGATGAATATTCTGCAGCGTGACTTTGGAGAGCTCGGAAAAATGCTGAAAAGCAGGACCTCCAGGGTTGTTATCTCCGGTTTGCTTCCAGTTCCTCGTGCTGGCGAGAGCAGGAACAGGGAGATACGGGACCTGAACGTGTGGCTGAGGAACTGGTGCACGGGGCAGGGATTTAGATTCTTAGATCACTGGGATCTGTTTTGGGGTAAGGGGGAACTGTACAAAAGGGACGGATTGCATCTTAACAGGTGTGGGACCAGCATTCTGGCAGGCAGGTTTTCCACTGCTACACGGGTGGTTTTAAACTGAATAAGGGGGGTGGGGTGTCGAATGGGCTAGTGGAGGATGGAGTTAAAGGGAAAGGGTTTCTTAAATGTGTGAGCGTAGAGACAGAGGGGTGTAAAATGAGGGTAGAAGCAATAGGTAGCAAGGTGAAAAGTAAAAGTGGCAGGCCGGAACATCCAGGGCAAAAATCAAAAAGGGCCACTTTTCAACAAAATTGTATAAGGGGTAAGAGTGATGTAAAAACAAGCCTGAAGGCTTTGTGTCTCAATGCAAGGAGCATTCGTAATAAGGTGGATGAGTTGAATGTGCAGATAGCTATTAATGACTATGATATAGTTGGGATCACGGAGACATGGCTCCAGGGTGACCAAGGCTGGGAGCTGAACATCCAGGGATATTCAATATTCAGGAGGGATAGAGAGAAAGGAAAAGGAGGTGGGGTAGCGTTGCTGATTAGAGAGGAGATTAACGCAATGGAAAGGAAGGACATTAGTTTGCAGGATGTGGAATCGGTATGGGTAGAGCTGCGAAACACTAAGGGGCAGAAAACGCTGGTGGGTGTTGTGTACAGGCCACCTAACAGTAGTAGTGAAGTTGGAGATGGTATCAAACAGGAAATTAGAAATGCGTGCGACAAAGGCAAAACCGTTATAATGGGTGACTTCAATCTACATATAGATTGGGTGAATCAAATTGGCAGGGGTGCTGAGGAAGAGGATTTTTTGGAATGTATGCGGGATAGTTATCTAAATCAACATGTAGAGGAACCAACGAGAGAGCAGGCTATTTTAGACTGGGTATTGAGTAATGAGGAAGGGTTAGTTAGCAGTCTTGTTATACGTGCCCCCTTGGGCAAGAGTGACCATAATATGGTTGAGTTCTTCATTAGGATGGAGAGTGACATTGTTAATTCAGAAACAATGGTTCTGAACTTAAAGAAAGGTAACTTTGAGGGTATGAGACGTGAATTGGCCAAGATTGACTGGCAATTAATTCTAAAAGGGTTGACGGTGGATATGCAATGGAAGACATTTAAAGACTGCATGGATGAACTACAAAAATTGTTCATCCCAGTTTGGCAAAAGAATAAATCAGGGAAGGTAGTGCATCCGTGGATAACAAGGGAAATCAGGGATAGTATCAAAGCGAAGGATGATGCGTACAAATTAGCCAGAAAAAGCAGCATACCGGAGGACTGGGAGAAATTCAGAGACCAGCAGAGGAGGACAAAGGGCTTAATTAGGAAAGGAAAAATAGATTATGAAAGAAAACTGGCAGGGAACATAAAAACTGACTGCAAAAGTTTTTATAGATATGTGAAAAGAAAGAGATTAGTTAAAACAAATGTAGGTCCCTTGCAGTCAGAAACGGGTGAGTTGATCATGGGGAACAAGGATATGGCGGACCAATTGAATAACTACTTTGGTTCCGTCTTCACTAAGGAAGACATAAATAATCTGCCAGAAATAGCAGGGGACCGCGGGTCAAAGGAGTTGGAGGAATTGAGTGAAATCTGGGTTAGCCGGGAAGTGGTGTTGGGTAAATTAAATCGATTAAAGGCCGATAAATCCCCAGGGCCAGATAGGCTGCATCCCAGAGTACTTAAGGAAGTAGCTCCAGAAATAGTGGATGCATTAGTAATAATCTTTCAAAACTCTTTAGATTCTGGAGTAGTTCCTGAGGATTGGCGGGTAGCAAACGTAACCCCACTTTTTAAGAAGGGAGGGAGAGAGAAAACGGGGAATTACAGACCAGTTAGTCTAACATCGGTAGTGGGGAAACTGCTAGAGTCAGTTATTAAAGATGGGATAGCAGCACATTTGGAAAGTGGTGAAATCATTGGACAAAGTCAGCATGGATTTACAAAAGGTAAATCATGTCTGACGAATCTTATAGAATTTTTCGAGGATGTAACTAGTAGCGTGGATAGGGGAGAACCAGTGGATGTGGTGTATCTGGACTTCCAGAAGGCTTTCGACAAGGTCCCACATAAGAGATTAGTTTACAAACTTAAAGCACACGGCATTGGGGGTTCAGTATTGATGTGGATAGAGAACTGGCTGGCAAACAGGAAGCAAAGAGTAGGAGTAAACGGGTCCTTTTCACAATGGCAGGCAGTGACTAGTGGGGTACCGCAAGGCTCAGTGCTGGGACCCCAGCTATTTACAATATATATTAATGATCTGGATGAGGGAATTGAAGGCAATATCTCCAAGTTTGCGGATGACACGAAGCTGGGGGGCAGTGTTAGCTGTGAGGAGGATGCTAGGAGACTGCAAGGTGACTTGGATAGGCTGGGTGAGTGGGCAAATGTTTGGCAGATGCAGTATAATGTGGATAAATGTGAGGTTATCCATTTTGGTGGCAAAAACAGGAAAGCAGACTATTATCTAAATGGTGGCCGACTAGGAAAAGGGGAGATGCAGCGAGACCTGGGTGTCATGGTACACCAGTCATTGAAAGTGGGCATGCAGGTGCAGCAGGCAGTGAAGAAAGCGAATGGTATGTTAGCTTTCATAGCAAAAGGATTTGAGTATAGGAGCAGGGAGGTTCTACTGCAGTTGTACAGGGTCTTGGTGAGACCACACCTGGAGTATTGCGTACAGTTTTGGTCTCCAAATCTGAGGAAGGACATTATTGCCATAGAGGGAGTGCAGAGAAGGTTCACCAGACTGATTCCTGGGATGTCAGGACTGTCTTATGAAGAAAGACTGGATAGACTTGGTTTATACTCTCTAGAATTTAGGAGATTGAGAGGGGATCTTATAGAAACTTACAAAATTCTTAAGGGGTTGGACAGGCTAGATGCAGGAAGATTGCTCCCGATGTTGGGGAAGTCCAGGACAAGGGGTCACAGCTTAAGGATAAGGGGGAAATCCTTTAAAACCGAGATGAGAAGAACTTTTTTCACACAGAGAGTGGTGAATCTCTGGAACTCCCTGCCACAGAGGGTAGTCGAGGCCAGTTCATTGGCTATATTTAAGAGGGAGTTAGATGTGGCCCTTGTGGCTAAGGGGATCAGAGGGTATGGAGAGAAGGCAGGTACGGGATACTGAGTTGGATGATCAGCCATGATCATATTGAATGGCGGTGCAGGCTCGAAGGGCCGAATGGCCTACTCCTGCACCTAATTTCTATGTTTCTATGTTTCTATCTGCCAAGATCAGTCTCTCCAGAGCATCCGCCAGTCGTGAGGGCAAAAGTTCTTCTCAGATCAAAATGGCCTACCCTTTATTCTTAAACTGTGGCCCCTGGTTTTGGACTCCCCCAACATCAGGAACATGTTTCCTGCATCTAGAGCGTCCAATCCCTTAATAATCTTATGTCTCTATGCTTATAAAACTCTGATCTTGGATGTGTGTGTATTGTGCGATGTTCGTGTGCGTTTCACATCTCCTCGAAAACACGACGCGCTAACAGTGACATTTTTACATATTCCGATAGAGATGTATGCCATGATGTCAAAAACCGCCCTATCTGAAAATTTCATGCATTAAATCTCAAGTTATTTATAAAAATGTTCAAAGATTTCAAATAACTTAGAAAATAAACGAGATGGTCGCGCTGATGATGTCACAATGGATCTGACTGCCTGCCGCTGCTCGCGCTGCGAATGACGTCACCCCTGTTATATCTTCTGTACTTCTTGGCTTCTTGACTTTCACTTCTTTAAATTTGTCACTTAGCGTTTTTAAACTGCTGCTCTTGTCGTGCTGCGCACTCCGCTGGGCTCCTTGAAGTTCTATAACATGGCAGCGGCGGCTGTTTGTCAGAGATGACCTCGAATTGGACAATTCAATGTTCATACTGTCAGGTTGTATGCTACCTAAACCAAATGTGATGTACTGTCCCTCCGGTTTGCTTTTGGCCTCACTCAAGCAGTGGAGGAAGTCCAGTGCTTCATTTGTTACATATGCAACTGCGCAGTGAAATTCATTTTGCATACATTGTACGTGCAGGCACCAACATTATCTGCACCACGAATCAAAGTCCAATGTCCAGTCGGCCCAAGGCAGTAACGTCAGTGTGGGAAGTGGAAGGGGAGGGGAGTTCTAACGGTTAGCAACCGAGAGATCCAGTAGGTCTTAAAAGCATAAACATAGAAACATAGAAAATAGGTGCAGGAGTAGGCCATTTAGCCCTTCGAGCCAGCACCGCCATTCAATATTATCATGGCCGATCATCTAGAATCAGTACCCCGTTCCCGCTTTCTCCCCATATCCCTTGATTCCATTAGCCCCAAGAGCTAAATCTAACTCTCTCTTGAAAACATCCAGAGAATCGGCCTCCACTGTCTTCTGTGGCAGAGAATTCCACAGATTCACAACTCTCTGGGTGAAAATGTTTTTGGCGGAGAGAGTGCACGTGTTTGGCGAAGTGGTTGCCAAGTAGACTTGAAATCGGGTGTATGTCCTTGGCTAATGAGAAGACCATTCAGCAGCCTGATAACACCAGGGAAGAAGCTGTGCCTGAATGTGGTGCTACTGTATTAGGGCCGGATCTAGATGAAGAGAGGCCCTAAGCTGTTCCACTTGTGAGGCCCCCTCCGCGTTGGTTTTCAGCGCTGGCGGCGAGGCAGCGACCGGACAGCCATGGCGGGCAAATCTCCCACAATTCAAAGCGAGGAAGAAAGTACCCAGCGCCGACCAGTTGCCGTTGCAGTGCGCATGCGCAGGGCGGCCGATAGAACTGCTGTAGGTTTGGGAGCAACAGCAGCAGGAGATTAGCAAGAGATACGACTGATTGGCTATAGCCCAAGTGGGAGGAGAGAAGTGAGTCAGAGGGGTGAAAACAGTTGAAAAGTAGAGGCCAAGGACAGGCAGACTTTACTCAGAACTGCTGTAGATTTGGGAGCAACAGCAGCAGGAGAAAAGCAAGAGATACGACTGATTGGCTCTAGCCCGAGTGGGAGGAGAGAAGTGAGTCAGTGCTGGGAAAACAGTTGAAAACTGAGGAATTTGGTTTGTAAATTGGTAAATCAGGCAATTTATCAGTCAATTTAAGCAAGACTGCTCTTGGGGAGCGGCAGTGAGGAGCGGCGTTGTGAGGGAAGCGTGAGTCTTTGGCTCGAAAGTCTTTGGCGAGGAGGCTGCTGAGGAGAGGAGACCACGCAATACGCTTGAGAGGTAGAGACGAAAGAAGGAGATGTCAGGCAAGCTGATTCAGTGTGATGCTTGCAGTATGTGGGAGGTCAAGGACACCGCTGGTGCCTCTGGCTGCTACAAATGCGAGAAGTGCATCCATGTAGAGCTCCTGAAGGGCCGTGTTGGGGAACTGGAGAAGCAAGTGGATGACCTCCGGTTCGTCCGAGAAACTGAGTCGTTCCTCGACAAGTCCTACAGTACGATTGTTACACCTAAGGTACTGGAAGAGAGAAGGTGGGAGACAGTGAGAAAGGGAGGGAAGCATGGAATGCCAACATCCCCGGGTGTTGTACCTCTTGTGAACAGGTTCACCCACTTAGAAGCTGTCGGGACAGAAGACGTGTTTACACTGGGCGGCGGACTGGCTTGCGATGCGAATAGGGCTGTTGAGCCAAAACCAAAAAGGCCTAAGGCAGGCAACGCCATTGTAGTGGGAGACTCCATTGTGAGAGGTACGGACAGGGGTTTCTGCGGCAACAGACGGGATGCGACGGTATGCTGCCTTCCCGGTGCCAGGATCCAGGATGTCACGGACAGAGTGCAGAAAATCCTCAAGGGCGAAGGTGAACAGCCGGAAGTGGTAGTGCATGTCGGCACAAACGATGTCGGAAAGAAGGGGATGAATATTCTGCAGCGTGACTTTAGAGAGCTCGGAAAAATGCTGAAAAGCAGGACCTCCGGGGTTGTTATCTCCGGTTTGCTTCCAGTTCCTCGTGCTGGCGAGAGCAGGAACAGGGAGATACGGGACCTGAACGTGAGGCTGAGGAACTGGTGCACGGGGCAGGGATTTAGATTCTTAGATCACTGGGATCTGTTTTGGGGTAAGGGGGAACTGTACAAAAGGGACGGATTGCATCTTAACAGGTGTGGGACCAGCATTCTGGCAGGCAGGTTTGCCACTGCTACACGGGTGATTTTAAACTGAATAAGGGGGGTGGGGTGTCGAATGGGATAGTGGAGGATGGAGTTAAAGGGAAAGGGTTTCTTAAATGTGTGAGCGTAGAGACAGAGGGGTGTAAAATGAGGGTAGAAACAATAGGTAGCAAGGTGAAAAGTAAACGTGGCAGGCAGACAAAACCAGGGCAAAAATCAAAAAGGGCCACTTTTCAACATAATTGTATAAGGGGTAAGAGTGTTGTAAAAACAAGCCTGAAGGCTTTGTGTCTCAATGCAAGGAGCATTCGTAATAAGGTGGATGAGTTGAATGTGCAGATAGCTATTAATGACTATGATATAGTTGGGATCACGGAGACATGGCTCCAGGGTGACCAAGGCTGGGAGCTGAACATCCAGGGATACTCAATATTCAGGAGGGATAGAGAGAAAGGAAAAGGAGGTGGGGTAGCGTTGCTGATTAGAGAGGAGATTAACGCAATGGAAAGGAAGGACATTAGTTTGCAGGATGTGGAATCGGTATGGGTAGAGCTGCGAAACACTAAGGGGCAGAAAACGCTGGTGGGTGTTGTGTACAGGCCACCTAACAGTAGTAGTGAAGTTGGAGATGGTATCAAACAGGAAATTAGAAATGCGTGCGACAAAGGCAAAACCGTTATAATGGGTGACTTCAATCTACATATAGATTGGGTGAATCAAATTGGCAGGGGTGCTGAGGAAGAGGATTTCTTGGAATGTATGCGGGATAGTTGTACGTGCCCCCTTGGGCAAGAGTGACCATAATATGGTTGAGTTCTTCATTAGGATGGAAAGTGACATTGTTAATTCAGAAACAATGGTTCTGAACTTAAAGAAAGGTAACTTTGAGGGTATGAGACGTGAATTAGCCAAGATTGACTGGCAATTAATTCTAAAAGGGTTGACGGTGGATATGCAATGGAACACATTTAAAGACTGCATGGATGAACTACAAAAATTGTTCATCCCAGTGTGGCAAAAGAATAAATCAGGGAAGGTAGTACATCCGTGGATAACAAGGGAAATCAGGGATAGTATCAAAGCGAAGGATGATGCGTACAAATTAGCCAGAAAAAGCAGCATACCGGAGGACTGGGAGAAATTCAGAGACCAGCAGAGGAGGACAAAGGGCTTAATTAGGAAAGGAAAAATAGATTATGAAAGAAAACTGGCAGGGAACATAAAAACTGACTGCAAAAGTTTTTATAGATATGTGAAAAGAAAGAGATTAGTTAAAACAAATGTAGGTCCCTTGCAGTCAGAAACAGGTGAGTTGATCATGGGGAACAAGGATACGGCGGACCAATTGAATAACTACTTTGGTTCCGTCTTCACTAAGGAAGACATAAATAATCTGCCGGAAATAGCAGGGGACCGCGGGTCAAAGGAGTTGGAGGAATTGAGTGAAATCCAGGTTAGCCGGGAAGTGGTGTTGGGTAAATTGAATGGATTAAAGGCCGATAAATCCCCAGGGCCAGATAGGCTGCATCCCAAAGTACTTAAGGAAGTAGCTCCAGAAATAGTGGATGCATTAGTAATAATCTTTCAAAACTCTTTAGATTCTGGAGTAGTTCCTGAGGATTGGCGGGTAGCAAACGTAACCCCACTTTTTAAGAAGGGAGGGAGAGAGAAAACGGGGAATTACAGACCAGTTAGTCTAACATCGGTAGTGGGGAAACTGCTAGAGTCAGTTATTAAAGATGGGATAGCAGCACATTTGGAAAGTGGTGAAATCATTGGACAAAGTCAGCATGGATTTACAAAAGGTAAATCATGTCTGACAAATCTTATAGAGTTTTTCGAGCATGTAACTAGTAGCGTGGATAGGGGAGAACCAGTGGATGTGGTGTATCTAGATTTCCAGAAGGCTTTCGACAAGGTCCCACATAAAAGATTAGTATACAAACTTAAAGCACATGGCATTGGGGGTTCAGTATTGATGTGGATAGAGAACTGCTGGCAAACAGGAAGCAAAGAGTAGGAGTAAACGGGTCCTTTTCACAATGGCAGGCAGTGACTAGTGGGGTACCGCAAGGCTCAGTGCTGGGACCCCAGCTATTTACAATATATATTAATGATCTGGATGAGGGAATTGAAGGCAATATCTCCAAGTTTGCGGATGACATTAAGCTGGGGGGCAGTGTTAGCTGTGAGGAGGATGCTAGGAGACTGCAAGGTGACTTGGATAGGCTGGGTGAGTGGGCAAATGTTTGGCAGATGCAGTATAATGTGGATAAATGTGAGGTTATCCATTTTGGTGGCAAAAACAGGAAAGCAGATTATTATCTAAATGGTGGCCGACTAGGAAAAGGGGAGATGCAGCGAGACCTGGGTGTCATGGTACACCAGTCATTGAAAGTAGGCATGCAGGTGCAGCAGGCAGTGAAGAAAGCGAATGGTATGTTAGCTTTCATAGCAAAAGGATTTGAGTATAGGAGCAAGGAGGTTCTACTGCAGTTGTACAGGGTCTTGGTGAGACCACACCTGGAGTATTGCGTACAGTTTTGGTCTCCAAATCTGAGGAAGGACATTATTGCCATAGAGGGAGTGCAGAGAAGGTTCACCAGACTGATTCCTGGGATGTCAGGACTGTCTTATGAAGAAAGACTGGATAGACTTGGTTTATACTCTTTAGAATTTAGGAGATTGAGAGGGGATCTTATAGAAACGTACAACATTCTTAAGGGGTTGGGCAGGCTAGATGTAGGAGGATTGCTCCCGATGTTGGGGAAGTCCAGGACAAGGGGTCACAGCTTAAGGATAAGGGGGAAATCCTTTAAAACCGAGATGAGAAGAACTTTTTTCACACAGAGAGTGGTGAATCTCTGGAACTCTCTGCCACAGAAGGTAGTCGAGGCCAGTTGATTGGCTATATTTAAGAGGGAGTTAGATGTGGCCCTTGTGGCTAAGGGGATCAGAGGGTATGGAGAGAAGGCAGGTACGGGATACTGAGTTGGATGATCAGCCATGATCATATTGAATGGCGGTGCAGGCTCGAAGGGCCGAATGGCCTACTCCTGCACCTAATTTCTATGTTTCTATGTCTATGTTTCTATGATGTGCTGGCCGTGGTTGTGGGCATGTGCAAGGCGGCCGACCGTGCCGGCGGATGAGGAGCGAGCAGAGCCCGCGGTCCGGACACGGATAGCGGGGGGAGATGGAGAAAGAGAGATAGAAAGGGGGGCCCGCCCAGAGTTGAACGGTAGGTGTCCTGCCTTGGCCGGAGGCCCCCCTAGACCTCGAGGCCCTAAACTTAAGCTTGTCTAGTTTATAGGAAATCCGGCCCTGTACTGTATGTGCATGCAAGCTTTTACACAGGTACCTACTGCCCAACGAGTGAGTAGAGAAGAACGATTGACCGGGTATAAATGTTCCTGGATTATGTTGCCTGCTTTCCTGTCGCGGTGAGGGCCTGTGCGCTAATTTCACCGTTGTATCTATTTGTTTGTGCACGTCAGGTTGATTGCATTAGTCGAAACTGGGTGGACCACATGCAGGTTGAGTGGCGCAGAGACTGGAAAGATGCCAACACCATCAACGGAGAGGTTATCACAAACCCCACAGTAAAACCACTGGGCTTTAACCTCCATTGCAAGCAATGGCTAACCCTGAACAGAATCTGCACCCTCCATGCAAGAACAGCCCATCACCTGCATAAGTGGGGGATGACAGACAGCCCTGCTTGTGACTGCGGACATCCAGGCCAGACAATCCCACACAATAGACAATAGGTGCAGGAGTAGGCCATTCAGCCCTTCGAGCCAGCACCACCATTCAATGTGATCATGGCTGATCATCCCCAATCAGTACCCAGTTCCTGCCTTCTCCCCATATCCCCTGACTCCGCTATTTTTAAGAGCCCTATCTAGCTCTCTCTTGACATCGTGAATGACTGCCCACTGAGGCTTTTCCCTGGGGGCATCAAAGCCATCCACCCAGTAACTGATGCTGACCTGGCCTGGATGTCTACCCTTGATCTACAACTTTAGGCTGTGCATGCCATACGCAAGAAGAAATGTTTGTATTCCTTCATTATCCTTCCTTTGTTAAGGCAGAGATAGATAGATTCTTGATTAGTACGGGTGTCAGAGGTTATGGGGAGAAGGCAGGAAAATGGGGTTTGGAGGAAGAGATAGATCAGCCATGATTGAATGGCGGAGTAGACTTGATGGGCCGAATGGCCTAATCCTAATCCTATCACCAATGAACCTATGAACCTCATCCCCAGTCAACAATGCACCATTGTGGGCACCATCTTTCCTGAATCATTGATGCAGCCTCTGTTCAGTGCCTTCCCATACCCCTAGTATTCCCCTCCCTGACTCTCAGTCTGAAGGAGGGTCTCGACCAAAACGTTACCTATTCCTTCCCTTCAGAGATGCTGCCCGTCCTGCTAAGTTACTCCAGCTTTTTGCGTCTACCTTCGGGCCGGTGTGCAGATTGGCTGCCAATTTCCCTACCTATTTGAGTTTCCGCGCTGCCTTCATGGAATTAGTTACGTAACTGCAGGTCCCTTCAATGCTTTGATACTTATCAGTGAACAAGTGTTTGGTGCTTCCTCCTAACATCAAACCTCAAACTGTAAATGGAGGAAAAGCGGCTCTCTAATGACACAAGATAAATATCATTTTTCTTATTGTTTGAAGGTACGTGCAGAAAATAGCATGCATGGCGTTCTTGTATTAAAATGCCCCGTATCAGCCCCCTTACACAATGCTATCTCTAGACTAAATATTCTTATTTATCAAATCAGTAAAATCAATGTCCCTGCACTTGCAGTCTGTGAGTTTTCTCATTCCAAGAATACAAATGATACCATTAGCATCTCCTGAAAGAATGAAGATAATCACACTCTCTGAATAGTGGGACACACAAATACTAGCGGCTCGTTTGCAGACCATTCATTTTTAATTAAACCAGCCTCATTCGGTGGTGTATGTACAGTACTTTGCTGAAATGAACATCAGCAGTTGGATTGCATTGTATTACACTTTCAGGGATAACTCAATGAGCAGACATAATTAATCTAGGAAAAAGTGACTTTGCTGCTGTTGGTAATTTTTTGTCGAGATGATAATAGCAGCAGCAGCAGCTGAAAGCTTAACCAGAGGTACAGCAGCGTTAATAAAAATAACACTGGATTAAATGCCCCATGCCCGATTCCAGATGCCAATAATTTCCCTGCTGTGTGAACCCTGCTGGCATTTTAAAGAGGTCAAGAGGAATAAGTTGTTCATAAACTGTCACTGAGTTAACCATTTATTAAATCATAAACACTGCATAAAATGCTATACATTTCAACAGGCTAAAAGAAACAACAAACCTTTCTCAGGCAGCTTAAATTTGTAAACGAATTATGTGAAATATGTTTCAGCGTGTAATGTTTGCCTCAGCACTTAGTCAGTGGAAGGAATGAGATGATGCAGAATACATATTGAACACCAACGTGTACAATGCATACAAATACCAATGAACTAGCTTGGAATTCTTCAGTCTGAAGAAGGGTTTCGGCCCGAAACGTCGCCTATTTCCTTCGCTCCATAGATGCTGCTGCACCCGCTGAGTTCCTCCAGCAATTTTGTGTACCTTCGATATTCCAGCATCTGCAGTTCCCTTTTGAACATTATACCAAGCCAATTAACTTACAAACCTGTACATCTTTGGAGTGTGGGAGGAAACTGGAGCACCCGGAGAAAACCCACGCAGGTCACGGGGCAAACGTCCAAACTCCATACAGACAGCACCCTGTGTCAGAATTGAACCTGTGTCTCTGGTGCTGTGAGGCAGCAACTCTAAACTTGTGCAACCATGCCGCCTTGGAACAAGGGATTACACTCAGATTACAGGGCAAGACGCTGAGAACAGAAGAGGAATATTAAATGCTCATTTTAATCAGAAGAGTCTGAAGTAATATCGACACAAAACGTCGTCAAACCATCTCCCTCCACAGACGCTGCCTGACCCAGTGAGTTCCTCCAGCAGTTTGTTTTTGTTTCAAGATGCCAGCATCTGCAGTCCCTTGTGTCTCCACATGGATTTTAATGCTGTGCCCAAGTCTCCTTAATCGTTAAGGCAACGTAAGGAAGCCTCTTATGCACTTGAATAATTTGCAATTTCCATTTCACTCTGTGCGATGTGGGCTGCTCGATACCGCGTTGCTCGGCTATCTTTCACTCATGCTCATGAGATTAATTTCAAGATACTCAGATGATCTTCTAATGCGCCCCGGGCTGTTTGTCCCCACGGCCTGGAGGTGAATCACCAGTGTGGGTGTCGGGAGGTGAATCACCAGTGTGGGTGTCGGGGTCGGTGTCGGGGTTGGGGTTGGGGTCCGGTGGCAGTGACTGGGTGGGCGGAGGGACCAGACTGTCCCCAACTCTGCTCCACCTGGCCCTGTGTGTGTGTGCGCTACTGATCCACAGCCAATCACAGTGCGGCTGCACGGGGGAGACGAGGTGGAAGGCGGCTGTGGTCGGACAGCGCTGACCCCGGGGGGAGAGTGGGGGCTGTCCCGAGGGATGCGCTCATTCCGCTGCTTATACCTTGGTGCTCGGGTTCAGAGCGTCCAGTCACCCTTCAGCCACGGGCGGTCTTGTATTGTGGGGAAAATGACCCTCACCCTCCCGTCTCCCCCAAACAATGATGTGATGGACGCGGGGGTCTGGACCAATCGCTGACAAGTCCCGCCCCCGGGTGACATCATGTCCATTATTTGGCGTTGTTCCGATTCGGTTATTTGGCTTCCACTCCTTGGCTTCGGCTTCTCGCCCTTTGATGCCACGTCTGCATGAGTTAAGGGCTGGATCCGGCCCGTGGGCCATAGGTTGCCAACACCTGTCCTAGATATTCGGCCTCATTGTGTCCTCCCCATGTTTTAAAAGTGATTTCCACCCCTGCACACACTTATGAACTTACAGCATGCAAACCTTGCTACAATCAACGGGTGCCTGTGTGGTTAGTTTGTGACACTAACTTAGTATATAATTATTTAATGGCGTTGGTTAGACTAACCCATCTGCTATGTTTTCTCGCTCCTATTGAAATACGGGCATTACATTTGCCTCCCTCAAATCTATAGACTGGGTACCCCTGTGGTCAAAGCAGCAATCATGATACCCAAGTCCAAAGAATTTCATGGATTCAGTGGCATTGTCTCATTAAATATTGACTCTAGCTTTCTCACATTCTGGTCCTCATTTCCTTTCCTTCTCTGTATTTGATGTCCCTTTTCCCTGTCCCCCCTGTTCACCTCTATCTCTTTCACTTGCCTGGCCACACTGATTTTAATTTCTCTTTTATTCTTCTTTTTCTTTCAGTTAATACTTCCCCCCATCACTCCATCCATCTGTATCTATTGATGTTGCTTTCTCCTTTCTGTTTATCTGTGTTCTCTCTCTCTCTCATCCACGTCTCTCTTACACCGCCTCTCTCTATCTCTCTCTCTCTCTCTCTCTCTCTCTCTCTCTCTCTCTCTCTCTCTCTCTCTCTCTCTCTCTCTCTCTCTCTCCCTCTTTCTTAATGTTTTAGTGAAAGTCTCTTTCTTTCTCATTTCCTCACCACTCTCTGTCATTCAGTCATGCCCTCTCTCTTTCTCACGTATCCCTTGACTATATCTGACGTTTCCCTTATCTTTAACCAGTCTGCAGGAGGGTCTCGTCCCGAAACGTCACCCATTCCTTCTCTCCAGAGATGCTGCCTGACCCGCTGAGTTACTCCAGCTTTTTGTGTCTATTTTCCTTTACAACACATATTCTCTGTTCATCTTTATCTCTCTCAATTGTCCACCTCAAGAGTCAAGAGCATTTCATTGTCAGAAGATAGACACACAATGCTGGAGTAACTCAACGGGACAGGCAGCATCTCAGGAGAGAATGAATGGTCGTCGTTTTGAGTCGAGACCCTTCTTCACCCATTCCTTCTGTCCAGAGATGCTGTCCTGTCCAGCTGAGTTACTCCAGCGTTTTGTGTCTATCTGCAGTTTCAACGAGCATCTGGAATTCCTTCCTACGTATTTTAATGTCATATGTCCCAGATAGAACAATGAAACACTTACTTGCAGCAGCACAACAGAACAGAATCACTGTTGTTTTATTCACCTTTGCTTTCCCTTCTGCATGTGTGCATATGCTGGTGTGCACGTAGACACGTGTGTGTGCTTGTGTGTGTGTGTGTGAATATGCGTGTGTGTGTGTGAGAATATGCGTGTGCTTCATGCATGTGTCTTTCCAATGTCCAGTTTCTCTATTCTGCTCTCTTTTCCTTTCTCTTCCTCCTTTTTCATGCATTGACTACTGGGATAAGTTTTGGTTTTTTATAGTTTAGAGACAGCGCAGAAACAGACCCTTCGGCCCACCGCAAGTCCGCACCGACCAGCGATCCCAGCACATTAACATTACCCTACGTACACTAGTGACAAATTTACATTTATATCAAGCCAAGTAGGGGACATGCCAGACTTCCTAAGCCTTCGAAGGAAGTAGAGGCGTCCGTGTGCCTTCTTGGTCGTTGCTTCAACATGGGTGTTTGAGAAGTTGTTGGTGATTTTGACTTCTCGGAATTTGAAGTTTTCAACCATCTCTTCTTTGGTGCCGTCAATGCTAACTGGGGTATGTGTATCGACTCGCTTCCTGAAGTCGATGTGTGTTCATGTGCATGAGTATCCTCCCACTAATCACCAACAGTTTTCTATATCTTAGAGTTTCCCTCCAGCTAATCCGAATGATCACTGAAGATTGACACAAAATGCTGGAGTATCTCAGCGGGTCAGGCAGCATCTCTGGGGGAAATGGATTGGTGATGTTTCAGTTTGGAACTGTCAAGACTGTCTGAAGTAGGGCTGATCGTTTTGGCCCTCCCTCCCATGAATCCTTCCCTTTTTGGCCTTTCCCCTCTTTCCTCTCTGGGTATTCCTGCCAAAATTCCCAACCATTCCCACATCTGGCTCTATTCCCAAGACTCTTACTCTGTACATATGGACCCATTGCTGACCAAGCGTGAAGTCTTGGTTTCCATGAGAGCCACCCAGGGTTTGTGGAAGGTATCACGGGTCTCATGGGACTTCAATGAAGAATATTGCAATCGACAAACGCCCTTGCCGTGATTTATTTGGGTGAAGATGATATATATATATATAGTTGTTCTCCCTGTATGCGACAAACAGCTACGAAGTGAAAGCAAATAGAGAGGTGTTTGTAAAATGCAGGGACATCGTTGATATGCCTGTCACTGTGGAGAAGGTTGCTGTGGCAGGATGAACAAGTCCCCAGCAGGTTTGGAGTTCTGATATTTGGGAGTTATTTATGTCAATCAGTAATTCATACAACATTAATAAAACTCCTAGCACACTTAGGGTGGCCCGGTGGCCCAGCAGTAGCGTTGTTCCTATAACAGAGCCAGAGACCTGGGTTCAGTCCTGGCTACCGGTGCTGTCTGTACGGAGTTTGTACGTTCTCCCTCTGACCGCGTGGGTTTTCTCCGGATGCTCCGGCTTTCCCCCACATCCCAAAGACATGCAGGTTTGTCGGATAATTGGCTTGGTATTATTGTAAATTGGCTCTAGTGTGTGTAGGGTAGTGTTAATAGACAATAGGTGCAGGAGTAGGCCATTTGGCCCTTCGAGCCAGAACCGCCATTCAATGTAATCATGGCTGATCATCCCCAATCAGTACCCTGTTCCTGCCCATATCCCCTGACTCTGCTATTTAAGAGCTATATCTACCTCACTCATGAAAGCATCCAGAGAATTAGCCTCCACTGCCTTCCGAGGCAGAGAATTCCACAGATTCACCACTCTCTGTGTGAAAAAGTGTTTCCTCATCTCTGTTCTAAACGGCTTATCCCTTATTCTTAAACTGTGGCCCCTGGTTCTGGACTCCCCCAACATCAGGAATATGTTTCCTGTCTCTAGCGTGTCAAAACCCTTAATATTCTTATATGTTTCAATAAGATCCCCTCTCATCCTTCTAAATTCCAGAGTATATAAGCCCAGCTGCTTCATTCTCTCAGCATATGACAGTCACGCCATCCCGGAAATTAACCTTGTGAACCTACGCTGCACTCCCTCAATAGCAAGAATGTCCTTCCTCAAATTTGGAGACCAAAACTGCACACAATACTCCAGGTGTGGTCTCACTAGGGCCCTGTACAACTGCAGAAGGACCTCTTTGCTTCTGTACTGCAGGGATCGCTGGTCGGTGCAGACTCTCTGGGTCGAAGGGCCTGTTTCCACGCTGTATCTCTAAACTAAACTAAACTAAACCAAACCAGTTTGTGAATTTAACTGCAGCTTATAAAAAATCTAAAAGAAAATCAGCGTCAGGATCAGCAAACATATAACCATATAACAACCATATAACAATTACAGCACGGAAACAGGCCATCTCGGCCCTTCTGGTCCGTGCCGAACACTTACTCTCACCTAGTCCCATCTACCTGCACTCAACATCCTTGGGACACAAGAGGCTAGGGGGGGTGATCTTTAGAAGTGTATAAAATCATGAGGAGAATTGATAGGGTAAATGCAGGGGAATCAAGAACCAGAGGACATGGGGTTAAGGTGAGAGGGGAAAGATTTAATCGGAACCTGAGGGGAAACCTTTTCACCCAGACAGTGGTGGGCGTATGGAATGAGCTGCCGGACTAGATAGTTGAGGCAGGTATAATAATAAACATTTAAAATTCACTTGGCAAGGTGCATGGATAGGAAAGGTTTAAAGGGATAAGGACCAAATGCGGGCAGGTGGGACCAGCTTAGATTGGGCATAGTTTTGGCATAGATGTGTTGGGCCGAAGGGTCCGTTTTTGTGCTGTATGACTCTATGGTTCTATACAAGTGACAATTAAGTAATTGGACTGTAATGATGAACCAGCACCTTCATTATTCTTGTGTAGGAAGGAACTGCAGATGCTGGGTTACACCAAAGCCAAACACAAAAAGCTGGGGTAACTCAGTGGGTCAGACAGCATCTCTGGAGAGGCACGCAATCGCTCATCGTAACTCCTCATAAAATAAAGATCAAACTTCAAACTGGTAAGTTCTTACTATTTTACTTCGGAGTCACGTGAGTGACTACGTGAAGATTTTGAAGCTCTGTGATTTCATGCCGAGGAACGAGTCCATGCTTCACACACTACATCAATTGACCAGGATGAGTGAGAAAAAATTAACGCATTCAAACATGACATGGTTAAACAATACTGATGCTTTAATAACAAAAGAAACAATAACAGTGACCCCTCTCACCCAGGGGGAAACTGTGAAACAGAACTTAAAACATAATCAGCAAATGTCCCCGGACTGGCGATAGGCTTGTTATAAAACCTTTGGTAAGTCCGCTCATTAGACCATGCCGCAGCCGCTAGAATGTGGTAGAGAGGGACGTCCATATCCCTTGCTGCTGATGTCGATGCAGCCCTGGTGGAATGAGGTTTAAAAGTGTCAGTGTCCACTCCTTCACACGCCAGAACCTGTTTAATCCATCTAGAGATGGTCTGCACCGTAACCTTTCTATGAGGTTTGGTATAACTAACAAAGAAGGAGAGTTCCGAGCCTTTCAGGCTCTTTGTGACCTTTATGTATTGAAGTATGTGTGATACCACACACAACCGTAAGTCTGAGGGATAAGCCATAAAACTCAATTTGAGCCCCAACATCCCTGGCCTGCTCTACGTAATGAGGTCATGAACAAAAAAGGTGATGTTATTACAAGATGTAACCATACTGTCCAGTCTGAGTTTATGTAATGTCTGGACCCGTTGTGCTGAGGCCAGCACCATGAGCATGACTACCTTAAGTGTAAGATGGTGCAGAGACAGAGATGAAGTTGGTGCCCACTGACGGAGCAGCGTGAGAACCACGCTCACATCCCATATTTGTGAATACCTGGGCCTAGGAGGAGTGGAGTTAAAAATGCCCTTCATAAACGTTGTTATTATAGGTTGAGATCCTACCGTGTGGTCCCTGACCCCAGCCATAAATAATTTGACAAAGCACTCCTGGCACTGTTAATGGCACTGTAACTGAGCTTGTTATCATAAAAAAGTGACGAAAGAAACTCCAAAACATCCGTGATAAAAGCCGTGTTGTATGAAATATTAGAGCGGGACCAGTACATCTCCCATTTTCCTATGTGAGTGATGTACGGTTTCTGGGAGCTCTTCCTCCAGGCTGTAGTGATGACATCTATCGTATGCTCTGAAAGCCCGAGCCCCAGGAACGGTCTCCTCAGAATCTGCAAACCAATAAATTTATACAGTTATGAAGAGGGTGGCTTTCCCCTGTCACCGGGTGTACCAGCAGATTTCTGCTCTTGGGCACTGCCATAAAAGGCTGTGTAATTAAAGCTAGAACCAGTGGGAATCAATGCTGAGTAGGCCAGTCTGGTACTACCAATATGCCATAGGCGGAATCTTGCTTGATTTTGGCCAAACATCGACTAATGAGGCAGAATGGGGGAGCCGCAGGACTGAATTACCATCGCCCGGTGGGGTAACATCGGAGGCCTGGATCGCCTCAGCGCAGAAGGAGAATAGGGAGGAAAGAGAGTGTATTTAAGACTTTTGCCTCCATCACAGTGAGGAGGTGCCTGGTGAACTCACTGTGGTGGATGTTAATTTGTGTTTATTGTGTGTTTTGTTATTTATTATTATATGTATGGCTGCAGGCAACGACATTTCGTTCAGACCGAAAGGTCTGAATGACAAATAAAGGAATCTAATCTAATCTAATCTAAAACATACAAAAATTCCCCACCCCAGTGTAGCGAGAATGCATCTACTGCTACTGCCCCTGGGTCTGGCTCCCATGACACGTAAATTGGTAACTGATGATTAAGCCTGGATGCAGACAGATCAATGTCTGGTACACCATAACGAAGGACAATGTCATTAAACACTTCGTGGTTCAACATCCATTTTTGTTGTCATTGAACTCTCGTGACCTGGTGTCTGCCACCGTGTTATATCTACCTGGTAAGTAGATAGCTGAAACCCAGATGTTTCTTGCAATACACCAGTGCCAGATGAGATTAGACAATTTATCACAGGATACAGACTTACTTCCACCCATGTGATTAATGTATGCTACTGCTGTAGTGTTGTCAACCTGAAGTTGGACATGCACATGATGCATGTTGGTACAAAAAGCCTTTAACCCATAGAGTGCTCCCAACAACTCTAAGTAGTTATTACCGTGTGACTGAAGCATCGATGATTCCTGCAGATCCCATCTGCCACCGCAGCTCGAGACGGTGTCGGTAGCACCCCAACCTAGCGCACTGGCATCAGTCTGCAGGATAACTGATGGTGTATCGACTAAAACAGTACTAGAACAATACTGAATATTGGTAACCCACCATTGTAACTCAGCCAAGGCTTCAGCTGGCAATTGCATGGGTCTATCGAAGCGACCTCTATGAAGCTTGAGTGCCTGTTCCTTTGCACGCTGTAAGTTTTGGTAGTGAAAAGGCCCGAACTGAGCAGCTGGGAAAGCAGCCACTAATTTCCCAATTATACTAGCCACATGTCTAATAGAAGGTTGATTATTAACAATGAGTTTCCTGCAGGCTTCAATTAACTCTAATTGCTTGCCCCGAGGCAGAGTCACTGACATGTGCATTAAGTTAATGGTGAATCCCAAATAATCAATTATCGTAGATGGTACCAATTTAGACTTAACTGGATGGATTAGGAACCCCAGCCTCTCAAACATAAGTTTTGTAGCTGACACAGATAATTCAGCTAATTCCAAAGTCTTCCCAATGATTAAGATGTCA
Organism: Amblyraja radiata; assembly: GCF_010909765.2. Classification (NCBI taxonomy): domain Eukaryota; kingdom Metazoa; phylum Chordata; class Chondrichthyes; order Rajiformes; family Rajidae; genus Amblyraja; species Amblyraja radiata. The sequence goes on along the minus strand of NC_045958.1, from coordinate 235,246 downwards.
TCCAAATATGCCATGACTATATGATTCTGTGCTCTGAGTAGCCCCTTGACTGGTTTTAGCAATTTTGTGAATAGTCTGGGGGCTGAGTTTAAGCCATTAGGCATAGAAAAACATAGAAACATAGAAAGTAGGTGCGAGAGTAGACCACCAGGTCCGTCGAGCCCGCACCGCCATTCGCTCATGGCTGAACACTAAACAGACACACTTACCCACAAACAGTAGACACAAGACACAGAACACAAGACACTACCCTCCCCTTTATACCGCTATCACCCCTCTCCACCCCAAGAACCGCGTGATCTCCTGGGGGAGGCAAAAAAACGGATAAAAACCCAGGTCCAATTCAGGAAAAAAATCCGGGAAATTCCTCTCCGACCCCAATCCAGGCGATCGACACTTGTCCAGGAGATCACTCAGGTCTTACTATACTAACCATACCTAGGTCCATATCCCTGCCCTCTCCCCATAGCCCCTTATCCCCTTGGCAGCTAAAAAAACATCTATTTTAGACTTAAATATATTTAACGTTTCTGCTTCCACTGCTCCCTGGGGCAGTGAATTCCATAAATTAACCACCCTCTGGGTGAAGAAGTTCTTCCTCATCTCAGTTTTAAAAGAGCCCCCCCTTATTCTGCGACTATGTCCCCTAGTTCTAGTTTCCCCGATCATTGGGAACATCCTCGGTGCATCCACCCGATCAAGGCCCCTCACGATCTTATATGTTTCAATGAGATCGCCTCTCATTCTTCTAAACTCCAAAGAGTAGAGTTCCAGCCTACTTAACCTTTCCTCATATGTCAATCCCCTCATTGCAGGAATTAATCTTGTAAACCTTCGCTGCACTGCCTCCAGGGCTAGTACATCCTTTCTTAAGTATGGACCCCAGAACTGTACACAGTATTCCAAATGTGGTCTCACTAATACTGTGTACAGCTGCAGCAAGACCTCCGTGTTTTTATACTCAATCCCCCTAGCAATAAAGGCCAAAACTCCATTGGCCTTCCTGATTGCTTGCTGCACCTGCATACTAACTTTTAGTGATTCATGTACTAATACCCCTAGATCCCTTTGCGTTGCATTACAACGCAGCTCCTCCTCATTTAGAAAATAACTTGCCCTATCATTTTTTTTCCCAAAGTGAATGACTTCACATTTATTAGTATTAAATTTCATCTGCCAAGTTGTTGCCCACTCACCTAGCTTATCTATATCCTTTTGCAGACTCTTCCTATCCTCCTCATCCCCTACTTTTCCTCCCATTTTTGTATCGTCCGCAAATTTTGATATATTACACTTGGTTCCCTCCTCCAAATCATTTATATAAATTGTGAACAACTGGGGTCCCAGCACCGACCCTTGCGGAACCCCGCTAGTTACCGGTTGCCATCCCGAGTATGAACCATTTATCCCCACTCTCTGCTTCCTATTTGTTAGCCAATCCTCTACCCATGCTAATATATTACCCCCAATCCCATAATTTTTTATTTTTAGCAATAGTCTCTTATGTGGCACCTTGTCAAAAGCCTTTTGGAAGTCCAAGTATACCACATCCACCGGTTCCCCTTTATCCACCCGGGTTGTTACTTCCTCAAAGAATTCGAGCAGATTCGTTAAACAGGACTTCCCCTTCACAAAACCATGCTGGTTCTGTCCGATGAAGTCATGTTTATCCAAGTGCCCCGTTAGTGTTTCTTTAATAATTGTCTCTAACATTTTACCCACCACCGATGTTAGACTAACCGGTCTATAGTTACCCGCCTTCTGTTTACTTCCTTTTTTAAATATAGGTGTTACTGTCCGGGAACATTCCCATCTGGTTTGGGAATTGCTCTGCCAAGGACAAGAAGGCTCTGCAGAGAGTAGTGCATTTGGCCAAACGTACTATGGGAACTTCACTTGCCCCCCTGCAGGAACTATACATCAGGAGGTGCAACTCCAGAGCCAACAATATCATGAGAGACCCCTTCCACCCCTGCAACGGACTGTTCCAGCTGCTACGGTCAGGCAAACGCCTCCGTTGCCATGCGGTGAGAACGGAGAGGTTGAGAAGGAGTTTCTTCCCAGAGGCCATTCGGACTGTAAACGCCTATCTCACCAGGGACTAACTCTACTGAATGTTTTTCCTTCCATTATTTATTATGTAAAAGAATATGTGTGTTATGATTGTGTTTATAGTTTGTTTGGTTGTTCGGTTGTTTTTCTTTTGCACAAAAGTCCGCGAGCATTGCCACTTTCATTGCCACTTTCATTTCACTGCACATCTCGTATGTGTATGTGACAAATAAACTTGACTTGACTTGACTTGAATAGTAAGCATCTTTGAAGTCAATGCTTGCCATGTAGCATCCCTTGGAAACCAGTTGTTTGGCAGTGACAAACGTTTCCATTTTGAAGTGTTTATACTGCACAAAGGTGTTTAACTCTGTTAAATCAAGGATAATAGTAAGATTAAACGAGCTTACCAGTTTGAAGTTTGATCTTGATCTTGATTTTATGAGGAGTTACGATGAGCGATTACGTGATTGCGTGCGCATCAATCTTCAAAGCAGCGGTGTTAAATCACGGATAAAAAGAAGACCTGAGAATAGTAAGATTGTGAAGAAACTAGAACTTCCATATGACCTTGATAGTATGAGGGTGGGACCGGTGGGCACGTAATCGCTCATCGTAACTCCTCATAAAATCAAGATCAAACTTCAAACTGGTAAATTCTCGTTTAATCTTACTATTTTACTTCGGAGTCACGTGAGTGACTACGTGAAGAATTCAAAGCTCTGTGATTTTACGCCGGTTACGAATCCAGGCGTCACACACTGAATGGATTGACCATGGATGCGTGTAATCATTAAAGCATTCAGACATTACGTAGTTAAGTAAAGACACTGATGCTTTAAATGAAAGAAAAGTTTAAAAAAAATAGTTACCCCTCCCAACCTTGGGGGGAAACTAAGGGACAGAACTTAAAATGGAATGTGCAAACACCCCCAGTCCGGTTATAGGTTTGTTATAAAACCTGTAGACCGTTATTTCATTCGTCCATCCTGTAGCCACTAGGATGTCGTCAAGGGGCACGTCCATAGCTCTTGTGCCGACGTAGATGCAGCCCTGGTGGAGTGAGATTTAACCATATAAATGTTTACTCCTGCTACTGCCATTACCTCTTTTGACCATCTGGAGATGGTTTGAGTTGACACCTTTTGGTGTGGTTTTAAAAAAAATGTTTATGGCTGATGAGGACCGATTGTTCTGAGCCTCTGAGGTTCTCCGTAACTCTCAGATAGTGGTGTTAGTATGTTACCACCCACACAACCGTTGGTCCTCTGGATATGCCAAGAACTGGATCTCCATCCCTGGCATTCCTAGCCTGCCCTGTTTTATCAGGTTCCTGATTAGGAATGTTATGTTGTTCATGTTGGTGGTCATGTAGTCCAACCGTAGCTTTTGCAGTGCCTGGACTCTTTGTCAGCATACCATCTTCAGGGTTAGTTATAGGCGGTCCCCACTGTCAAAGTAGAGTTAGTACCATGCTCACATCCCATGTGTCCGTGTACCTTGGCCTTGGAGGTCTTAAATTGTAAATTCCCTTCATGAATTTTGTTGTAAAGGGTTGCGTTCCTATCGAACTGTGCCCTGCTTCCAGCATCAGATAGGAGGAGAGTGCGCCTCTGGCACTATAGATTGCACTATAACTTTGTTTATAGTTATCGTACAGAGTTGATAGGAACTCCAAGACATCCGTTATCCGAACTGTGTTGATTTGTTCGGACAGTCCTATGCCTTGAAATGGCCTCCTCAGAATCTGCAGACCAACAAGTTATACGTTCATGAAGTGGATGATTACTCCCTGTAACTGGGTTCACTAGGAGGTCCCTGCTCTTGGGTACAGCCATAACTGGCTGGACTACAATTCCCAATTTTTTTGGGGACCAGGCTTGAGTAGGCCAATCTGGCACTACCAATATGCCTGTGGCTTAGTCTTGCTTGATTTTTGTCAAGCATCGGTTTGTGAGACAAATTGGCGGAAAGCATACATTCCTCCCCAATTGAGGGAGAAAGCATCCACTACCTTGCTCCTGGATCCAGCTCGCAGGACACATATCTGGGTAACTAATGGTTTAGTCTAGATGCAAACGGATCAACATCTGGTATGCCAAATTTCGTTAAATACTGTCTGATTCAACATCCATTCTGTGTTGTTATTAAACATTCGTGATCCAGCATCTGTCACCGTGTTATATCTACCTTGTAGATTTCCCAAATATTCCTCTTGATACACCAGTGCCAAATGAGGTTCGACAATCTGTCGTAAGATACAGATTTTACACCACCCTTGTTAATGGATATATGCCACCGCAGTGGTGTTATCAATCTGAATTTGAACAAGCACCAGTTGCATATCGCTACAGAGAACCTTGAGTCCATATTGTGCCCCCAACAATTCTGGGTCATTTATTCCATGTGTTGGGGAATTACAGACTCCTGCTCATTCCATCTGCCGAAACAGCTTTAGACTGTGTTGGTGTCTCCCCATCCTTAGCCGCTTGCATAAGTCTGAAGAACCCTCGATGGCTTTCGAGCAAAATTTCCCTTGAGCTGTCTCCCATTCGTTATCCACCATAGTTATTCAACAATGACCTCTGCTGGCAATCCATAGTTTGCCAATTCGGCCTGCATGTAATTGAGTGTTCGTTCCTTTGCTTGCTGTAAGTTCTGGTAATGCAAAGGCCCGTACTGCTGGGAATGCAGCTACTATTTGCCAATTACACTCGCTGTTTGCCTGATAGATGGCTAGAATTTGACCATACCCCGCAACACTGCTCTCTCTCCCCATCCCCGCACACGCAACAAGGGCAGAGTCCCTCTGGTCCTCACCTTTCACCCCACCAGCCGGCAAATACAACACATAATCCTCCGCCATTTCCGCCACCTCCAACGTGACCCCACCACTCGCCACATCTTCCCATCTCCCCCCATGTCTGCCTTCCGCAAAGACCGCTCCCTCCGCAACTCCCTCGTCAATTCTTCCCTTCCCTCCCGCACCACCCCCTCCCCGGGCACTTTCCGTTGCAACCGCAAGAAATGCAACACCTGTCCCTTCACCTCCCCCCTCGACTCCATTCAAGGTCCCAAGCAGTCGTTCCAGGTGCGACAAAGGTTCACCTGTATCTCCTCCAACCTCATCTACTGCATCCGCTGCTCTAGATGTCAGCTAATTTACATCGGTGAGACCAAGCGTAGGTTGGGCGACCGTTTCGCCGAACACCTCCGCTCAGTCCGCCTTAACCTACCTGACCTCCCGGTGGCTCAGCACTTCAACTCCCCCTCCCATTCCCAATCCGACCTCTCTGTCCTGGGTCTCCTCCATTGCCAGAGTGAGCAACAGCGGAAATTGGAGGAACAGCACCTCATATTCCGTCTGGGGTCCTTGCGCCCTTATGGCATCAACATTGAATTCCCCCAATTTGGCTAGCCTGTGCTGTCCCCTCCCCTTCCTTCACCCTCTAGCTGTCTCCTCCCACCCTCCCATCCGCCCGCCCTCGGGCTCCTCCTCCTCCCTTTTTCCTTCTTTCTTTCCCCACCCCCCATCAGTCTGAAGAAGGGTTTCGGCCTGAAACGTCGCCTATTTCCTTCGCTCCATAGATGCTGCTGCACCCGCTGAGTTCCTCCAGCAATTTTGTGTACCTTCGATATTCCAGCATCTGCAGTTCCCTTTTGAACGCTAGAATTTGACTATCAGGTCATAGCAGGCTTGATTAATATTGTCGTTTGCCCCTAGGCAAAGTCACCAACATATTTACTGTTTTTGATAGTAAATTCTAGTTAATCAATTGCCCTTGTAGGTGTCAATTTTGATTTAACTGGATTGATGAGGTAACCAATTCTTTCAAACAGGGTTTTGGTTTGCTTTGACTGATGCTTCTGCAATTCTTGGTGACCAAAAATGAAAATGTCCTCCAAATATGCCATTACTATGTGGTTTTGAGACCTTTGTAGTCCCAGAATTGATTTCCGTAGTTTAGTCAATAGTCTAGGAGCTGATGTCAACCCATTTGGCAGAGCCATGCCATCCAGTTAAACTTCAAATATCTCCTGTTCTTAGTGAATAGACACCGAATAGTATGCATCTTTGAGGACGATGCATGCCATGTGACCATTTTATAGGAAACTCCTATAAAACAGTAGTTAGATCGTAACAAAAAATTGCTGTTTCTGAAAGTCTGTACTGCACAAATGAGTTAAACCTGGATGAAGTGACATCCTCCATCTGTCACCTGTCCTGGAAGGCAATCCTGCCCAAAATACTGGGCCTGCCTTGAAGGCAACTCCGGTCCGAGTTCTAAGTCTGCTTGGAACCTATGTATGTTGTGCAGTAAAAAATAATCACATGTTGTTATCTGTTTTTTAAAACCAGATCTGAAATTCATGTTATTGTCATTTTGAACAAAAACACAAGAGTAAAATTACCAACATGTAACTGGTCCACAATCCCTTGTTTCAGTAAACCCAGACCCACCTACCTCCATGGCTACCGGTGGTCTTGTGGTAAGCCCAAAGGGCCCTGATGCAGGTTCCTTTTCTCTCCTTGATTGGGAGTAGGACTGGTAGGAAGTGTGGATTCCATGTTTCTCCTGACCTCTGCTTGGGTCTTGGTCTGAAAACCTTATCATACTGAGCCTGCCTTGTCGGACAATTCTGGCCATAATTCTGAGTCTGCCTTGAAAGACGACTCTGATCATATTTCCGTGCCCAGCTTTCAAGCTACCACCGGCTTCAGTGAACTGCTTACCCACTATGGAGGTGTGGGGTGTGTTGTCGCCTACTGATGAAGTTTGCTTGTCGTTGGTACCTTGATTGGTCCGACAGCTTTTGCTTCCTTCTTCTGGTCTTACCTGAAGAGAGGATTCGGCGGCTGGTTTCTCCTAAGTCACCCTGATAGCGCTGTTCCCTTGCCGGCATTTGTGCGGCTATTCTGCCAACTGCTGTCTCTTGAGGCCATATGCATGTGCTTCAGTATGTTCATACTTTAATTCGAGATCAGTTACCTACTGATCTCGAAACCAAATTTCGTTTGAACGTTATGTGAGGTTCAAATGACAAATGAATGGTATTGTATTGTATTGTAATTCGAGATCAGTTACCTACTGAACACTCACACTCCCCTCCATTGAGAGTGAGATTTGTAGGTAGCCCTGAAAACAGGTGCTGCCGCAGGCCCCTGAGGATACCTGCGCTGACATGGCCCCTCCAGCGGGCCTAAATGAGATTCTTGTTTTGGGTCAGACTGAAACTAACCGTGAATGCTCCTCTCCTCAGAGCAGGAGACATTTTCTAGATCTCTATCCAGGGAAGCACCCAGTGGAACCTGGATGATTGCAGAAGTGTTTCTTTTCTTTTGTGCTTATTATTTATTTTATGTAAAGCTCTTTGGTGCAAGTTAACTTAAACAGTGCTATATAAGTAAAAGTTACTTACTTACTTCCTTTCTTCTGCTTGTCCCTGGGAAGGTCCCCCCCCCCCCCCCCCTGCTTTTGTACTCTGATTCATAGTGGTTTCTTCCATATTGGGTTGCCCTATTATGCGAGGCTCCCGGTACTGCCTGCTGCTGTAGGCCTGGGTTGACACAGCTCTCTCCTTAGAGCAGGTCATTGTTGGAGCAACTTCTCCAAAAAGGTGCTCCTATGTGGGAGAGTCGTCCTCAGACGCTCTCCGTTGAGGGAGGGTATCCCTTTCCCTCCCCGGGCTCTTCTGAGTCAACGGGTTGTTTGACTTGCGGGTGGATTTTCCCGTACTGCAGGACCACAACGGAGCTCCTCCTCCTGCAACAAGTCTCCTGCCGGTTCAGCTGCCAGCGCTGTGTTGGGAAACACCGCCGCCCGCTACTGGGAAATGCTGCGGTCTTCGGCAGCCGACTTCCCCGCGGACCGTCTCCTCGACATCTGGGCCCTGAAACTACAAAAAGTTTCAAGCCTGAAAGAACACAGGTAAGTGATTCAACTTTCCTTACCTTCCCATCCTAACGGCCTGGGAGGACACAGTGCCTGCCAGTCCGTCGCGCGTTGCGTTTAGACGTAATGACGCGCACGCAGACGGACGGCCCTTCTTCACATAGTCACTCACGTAACTCCGAAGTAAAATTCGACATCCTCCATCCTTCTTTTGCCTAGTAAATATGTTGGACACAATCTGGTGAGGCTCACGACTCAACCTCTCAATTACCCTTTTCTTGAGTAAAGACTCAATTTGTCCTTGTGCACTCATACACTCCTGTTGTGAAAACACAAAAGTGCGCTAGGTGTGTGCTGAGTGTGTAGAGGCGAGTCAGAAATGAACTCAATTTGGAAACCTTGTATACTGTGCAGTATAAACGGGTCAGATGTTATCAAATGCCATTCATGTAAGAAAAATTGCAATCTGCCCCCAACTTGTAACTGATCCACCGCAGACACACTTACCTCAGTGGTTACCAGCAGCGTGGTCTCTGCTTCTGCCCCCGAGGTCTGGGGGGTAGGGCTGTTGGAGGGCGCCAAGGTCTGGGGGGTAGGGCTGTTGGAGGGCGCCAAGGTCTGGGGGTAGGGCTGTTGGAGGGCGCCAAGGTCTGGGGGGTAGGGCTGTTGGAGGGCGCCAAGGTCTGGGGGGTAGGGCTGTTGGAGGGCGCCAAGGTCCGGGGGTAGGGCTGTTGGAGGGTGCCAAGGTCTGGGGGGTAGGGCTGTTGGAGGGCGCCAAGGTCTGGGGGTAGGGCTGTTGGAGGGCGCCAAGGTCTGGGGGTAGGGCTGTTGGAGGGCGCCAAGGTCTGGGGGTAGGGCTGTTGGAGGGCGCCAAGGTCTGGGGGGTAGGGCTGTTGGAGGGCGCCAAGGTCTGGGGGTAGGGCTGTTGGAGGGCGCCATTCCCGCATCTTGAACATGGCCCGGCTTGGGCCCTGCCCTAAAAAAGGCTTCTGTGCCTGTTGCTTTTAACCAAGTCCACCATATCCGGCAAACCGTCTGGTATAGAGAGGAGGGTAGGGATACTGTCACCGGAAAGATGAGACCTAAGGAGGTGCTTTAATAAGGCCGACTGTTTTAGCCTCCTCATCCAGCTCTTTTACCTGTTTAGACAGGTCTTCTCCGAACAGGAGGTTAGGGGTTTGGACATTCCCTGGTGGCACAGCCCAGCAAATTTTGGGTTTAGAGCAGGACGGATGGCATTCTTACGGAGGCAATTGATTTCAAAATGTGCATTGCACATTAATGCCATCGCATCCTGCTAGGTATCAGACAGGGGCGCCCCATCCACTGACCTGGCTAAGGCCGTGATGCCTGAGGCAAGTATTCTTAGAACTTTTTGAAGTTCAACCTCTTGCGCTCTGACGCCCCCTCCAATGTGTCCCCAAATAGACTGGTTTGCAACCGGGATACTTAGTGAGGCACAGTTCAATGGGGTATTATATTATGCAGTGGTTTCCTCCATAGTTTGGTCTTGGAGTTGATGGAAGGCCAGATAATTAATGCTCATAGCGAGCTCTTCTCCCAATGGCTCACCTGTTAGGGCAGGGATAGCAAATTTGGATGCCATAGTGGGTACACCCGAGGTTTGCCCCTCATGCCATGAAGCATGCTGCCCAGCTGTGCCTCTGTACTCTGGGTCAGTATAACACTGGCCTCGTACGCTCCCCTCATCAGAGAGGGAGATATTATGCAGCCCTGACACAGGTGCTGCTGCCTCAGCTTCTCTGTAATCCCCGGGCTCAGATAGCTCCCTCGTTTGGAGCAACCTCTCCACCAGGGTCTCCATGTGGGTCAGCCTGCCAATAACGCTGCCCATAGAAGGAGGGGAAATTTCCACCTCCTGGCCCGACTCATCCGAGTCCAGGGCCCTCACAGACTTTGTGGTGGCTTTCCTCCCCCGTGGAGTAGCCAAGGTGATTTCTGGCAGCACCAAGTCTGTAGCCGCAGGCTCCTCTGCCAGCGACCCTGAAGGCGAATTTGGCGGCCGACCGCTGCCCGCTGGCCCGCGGTCTTCAATAGCCCGTTTAGTCACGGCCCGCCTCTTCACCTTCGACATGTTCTCCCTAAGTCCGATGCTGAAAGGTAAATGTGTGTATATGTATATATATATATAGATATATATATGGGAATGTTGTGAGTATGTGTGTATATGTGTATATATATATATGGGTATGTTGTGAGTATGTGTGTGTATATGTGTATATATATATATGGCTATGTTGTGAGTATGTGTGTATATGTATATATATATATATATGGGTATGTTGTGAGTATGTGTGGTTATTGTGATATTAGTATATTGGCTTAATGTTATGAGTATGTGTGTACTATGTATATATCATATATATGTCTATGGGTATGTGAGGTATGTGTGTGTCTATGTGTCTATCTATATCTATGGCTATGTTGTGCGTATGTGTGGTATCTGTCTCGTATCTACTATATCATATCCTCCTCTCGCTCTCTGGGTCTGTTGTGCGTAGGTGTGCTACTGTCTCTCTCTATCTCTTCTGCAGATACTGTTGTGAGTATGTGTGTATATGTGTATATATATATGGGTATGTTGTGAGTATGTGAGCATTTCTTTTCTCTCTCTCGTTTGTCAGATCATACTATGTTTGACTATTCTATGGCGCTGCAGCAAGTATGAATTTCATTGTTCTATCTGGGACATATGACAATAAAACAGTCTTGACTAGTGTGTGTGTAGGACAGCATTAGTGTGCGGGGATCGCTGGTCTGCGCAGACTCGGTGGGCTGAAGAGCCTGTTTCCCGCGCTGTATCTCTAAATGAAAAACTAAATGAAACTGAAGTTGCCTGATGTTGAATGGTTAGCAGTAGGTCAACACTTTGGTTGTGCATCGTTCGGGTTCATTGTGCTGGTTCATTCATTACCATGCAGGGCAGATGCAGGTGGAATTCCTCATATTGGAAATGGGCCTTTTCTAACAAGTTTGGAAAATTCAAACTGTTACCCTGGGACGGGTTGGCAGCATGTGGAGAGAATTGAAAGACCCTGAAGGAGATGGAGAGCAATTCCTCGTTTGGGCTGCTCATTCTCTCGCCTGAAACGGCAATGGATGAATCAAAATGAAGATAGACACAAAATAAAAACATAGAAACATAGAAATTAGGTGCAGGAGTAGGCCATTCGGCCCTTCGAGCCTGCACCGCCATTCAATATGATCATGGCTGATCATCCAACTCAGTATCCCGTACCTGCCTTCTCTCCATACCCTCTGATCCCCTTAGCCACAAGGGCCACATCTAACTCCCTCTTAAATATAGCCAATGAACTGGCCTCGACTACCCTCTGTGGCAGAGAGTTCCAGAGATTCACCACTCTCTGTGTGAAAAAAGTTCTTCTCATCTCGGTTTTAAAGGATTTCCCCCTTATCCTTAAGCTGTGACCCCTTGTCCTGGACTTCCCCAACATCGGGAGCAATCTTCCTGCATCTAGCCTGTCCAACCCCTTAAGAATTTTGTAAGTTTCTATAAGATCCCCTCTCAATCTCCTAAATTCTAGAGAGTATAAACCAAGTCTATCCAGTCTTTCTTCATAAGACAGTCCTGACATCCCAGGAATCAGTCTGGTGAACCTTCTCTGCACTCCCTCTATGGCAATAATGTCCTTCCTCAGATTTGGAGACCAAAACTGTACGCAATACTCCAGGTGTGGTCTCACCAAGACCCTGTACAACTGCAGTAGAACCTCCCTGCTCCTATACTCAAATCCTTTAGCTATGAAAGCTAACATACCATTCGCTTTCTTCACTGCCTGCTGCACCTGCATGCCCACTTTCAATGACTGGTGTACCATGACACCCAGGTCTCGCTGCATCTCCCCTTTTCCTAGTCGGCCACCATTTAGATAATAGTCTGCTTTCCTGTTTTTGCCACCAAAATGGAGAACCTCACATTTATCCACATTATACTGCATCTGCCAAACATTTGCCCACTCACCCAGCCTATCCAAGTCACCTTGCAGTCTCCTAGCATCCTCCTCACAGCTAACACTGCCCCCCAGCTTAGTGTCATCCGCAAACTTGGAGATATTGCCTTCAATTCCCTCATCCAGATCATTAATATATATTGTAAATAGCTGGGGTCCCAGCACTGAGCCTTGCGGTACCCCACGAGTCACTGCCTGCCATTGTGAAAAGGACCCGTTTACTCCTACTCTTTGCTTCCTGTTTGCCAGCCAGTTCTCTATCCACATCAATACTGAACCCCCAATGCCGTGTGCTTTAAGTTTGTATACTAATCTCTTATGTGGGACCTTGTCAAAAGCCTTCTGGAAGTCCAGATACACCACATCCACTGGTGGGACCTTCCATTGCATATCCACCGTCAACCCTTTTAGAATTAATTGCCAGTCAATCTTGGCCAATTCACGTCTCATACCCTCAAAGTTACCTTTCTTTAAGTTCAGAACCATTGATTCTGAATTAACAATGTCACTCTCCATCCTAATGAAGAACTCAACCATATTATGGTCACTCTTGCCCAAGGGGGCACGTACAACAAGACTGCTAACTAACCCTTCCTCATTACTCAATACCCAGTCTAAAATAGCCTGCTCTCTCGTTGGTTCCTCTACATGTTGATTTAGATAACTATCCCGCATACATTCCAAAAAATCCTCTTCCTCGGCACCCCTGCCAATTTGATTCACCCAATCTATATGTAGATTGAAGTCACCCATTATAACGGTTTTGCCTTTGTCGCACGCATTTCTAATTTCCTGTTTGATACCATCTCCAACTTCACTACTACTGTTAGGTGGCCTGTACACAACACCCACCAGCGTTTTCTGCCCCTTAGTGTTTCGCAGCTCTACCCATACCGATTCCACATCCTGCAAACTAATGTCCTTCCTTTCCATTGCGTTAATCTCCTCTCTAATCAGCAACGCTACCCCACCTCCTTTTCCTTTCTCTCTATTCCTCCTGAATATTGAATATCCCTGGATGTTCAGCTCCCAGCCTTGGTCACCCTGGAGCCATGTCTCCGTGATCCCAACTATATCATAGTCATTAATAGCTATCTGCACATTCAACTCATCCACCTTATTACGAATGCTCCTTGCATTGAGACACAAAGCCTTCAGGCTTGTTTTTACAACACTCTTACCCCTTATACAATTATGTTGAAAAGTGGCCCTTTTTGATTTTTGCCCTGGATTTTCCGGCCTGCCACTTTTACTTTTCACCTTGCTACCTATTGCTTCTACCCTCATTTTACACCCCTCTGTCTCTACGCTCACACATTTAAGAAACCCTTTCCCTTTAACTCCATCCTCCACTATCCCATTCGACACCCCACCCCCCTTATTCAGTTTAAAACCACCCGTGTAGCAGTGGCAAACCTGCCTGCCAGAATGCTGGTCCCACACCTGTTAAGATGCAATCCGTCCCTTTTGTACAGTTCCCCCTTACCCCAAAACAGATCCCAGTGATCTAAGAATCTAAATCCCTGCCCCGTGCACCAGTTCCTCAGCCACACGTTCAGGTCCCGTATCTCCCTGTTCCTGCTCTCGCCAGCACGAGGAACTGGAAGCAAACCGGAGATAACACCCTGGATAAAAATGATGGAGTAACTCAGCGGGAGAGGCCGCATCTGTGGAGAGAAGGAATGGGTGACGTTTCAGGTCAAGACCCTTCTTCAGACTGGTTAGGGCAAAGGGAAACGAGAGATATAGACGGTGATGTGGAGAGATAAAGAACAATGAATGAAAGATATGCAAAAAAGTGACGTTGATAAAGGAAACAGGCCATTGTCAGCTGTTTGTTGGGTGAGAACGAGAAGCGAATGTGACGGGTGGGTAAGGGATGGAGAGAGAGGGAATGCTGGGGCTACTTGAAGCTGGAGAAATCAATATTCATATGACTGGGCTGTAAACTGCCCAAACAAAATATGAGATGCTGTTCCTCCAATTTGCGTTTAGCCTCACTCTGACAATGGAGAGACAGGATAGAAAGGGTAGACACAAAATGCTGGAGTAACTCAGTGGGACAGGCAGCATCTCTCGAGAGAAGGAATGGGTGAAGTTTTGGGTCAAAACCCTCCTTCAGACTGAGAGGTCAGTGTGAGAATGGGAAGGAGAATATCAAAATTAAGCTCCTTTTTTTTCATTCCATGTTACACAGAAATAAAAGTGTGTTACTGGCATCTTAGATTTAGTGGGGGAAACAACAGATGGAAAATCACATGTCCTGTATTTCCTCTTCCAGATGACATTTCCATATGGCACAGGGGTTATGGAAGTGAATTCTTGTTTCTGTTTGACAGGAGGCAGGGAGAAGAATTGGGGCTGAATTAAGGCTGTGATATAGCTGCAAGATTCTCACATGCTTTCTGGAGCTATCTTGCCAGAATTCATGTGGAATTGCAGGAAAAAACCCAATTAAACTTGTTCAGTGAACCCATTTAAAGGATTATTATTAGTCAAAATGTAAATCACGTTGTGGTCTGCAGCAACTGCATGATATGGAGCATTTCTTATGGCACACTGCCACCTGGGGGGCAAAGTGAGTGACTACAACACTTAACGCTGCTCATTAAAAAGTTTGAGATTGCTAATGGAGTCATAGAAACATAGAAAATAGGTGCAGGAGTAGGTCATTCGGCCCTTCGAGCCTGCACCGCCATTCAATATGATCATGGCTGATCATCCAACTCAGTATCCTGTACCTGCCTTCTCTCCATACCCCCTGATCCCTTTAACCACAAGGGCCACATCTAACTCCCTCTTAAATATAGCCAATGAACTGGCCTCAACTACATTCTGTGGCAGAGAATTCCAGAGATTCACCACTCTAGAGAGTCACAAGAGATATTATTTTACCGTTCATGTCTGAAACTTACGCATTAAATTTCAATTGGTATTCAAAATAAAAAGAGTACAGCTTGCCTTTCAAAACCTTAAGACATCTCAAAGCATTTTACAGCAGTCTTAACAGTGCAGCAATTTTGTTCTGCCTATTATGCAGGTAAAATATACAATTTATTCATTAGATTGAATTGAATACTTTATTCTCAAGGTACAAACAGGACGGTCTGCACCTGGGCTGGAATGGAACCAATGTCCTTGGGGGAGTGTTTGCTAGTGCTGTCGGGGAGGTTTTAAACTAATGTGGCAGGGGGATGGGTGCAAGAGCAGAGAGGCAGAGGGGTGTAAAATGAGGGTAGAAGCAATAGGTAACAAGGTGAAAAGTAAAAGTGGCAGGCAGACAAATCCAGGGCAAAAATCAAAAAGGGCCACTTGTCAACATAATTGTACAAGGGGTAAGAGTGTTGTAAAAACAAGCCTGAAGGCTTTGTGTCTCAATGCAAGGAGCATTCGTAATAAGGTGGATGAGTTGAATGTGCAGATAGTTATTAATGAATATGATATAGTTGGGATCACGGAGACATGGCTCCAGGGTGACCAAGGCTGGGAGCTGAACATCCAGGGATATTCAATATTCATGAGGGATAGACAGAAAGGAAAAGGAGGTGGGGTAGTGTTGCTAGTTAGAGAGGAGATTAACGCAATAGAAAGGAAGGACATTAGCTTGGAGGATGTGGAATCAATATGGGTAGAGCTGCGAAACACTAAGGGGCAGAAAACGCTAGTGGGAGTTGTGTACAGGCCACCTAACAGTAGTAGTGGAGTTGGGGATGGCATCAAACAGGAAATTAGAAATGCGTGCAACAAAGGTAAAACAGTTATAATGGGTGACTTCAATCTACATATAGATTGGGTGAATCAAATTGGCAGGGGTGCTGAGGAAGAGGATTTCTTGGAATGTATGCGGGATAGTTTTCTAAACCAACATGTAGAGGAACCAACGAGAGAGCAGGCTATTCTAGACTGGGTATTGAGTAATGAGGAAGGGTTAGTTAGCAGTCTTGTTGTGCATGGCCCCTTGGGCAAGAGTGACCATAATATGGTTGAGTTCTTCATTAGGATGGAGAGTGACATTGTTAATTCAGAAACAAGGGTCCAGAACTTAAAGAAAGGTGACTTTGGGGGTATGAGACGTGAATTGGCCAAGATAGACTGGCAAATGATTCTTAAAGGGTTGACGGTGGATATGCAATGGAAGGCATTTAAAAACCGCATGGATGAACTACAACAAGTGTTCATCCCAGTTTGACAAAAGAATAAATCAGGGAAGGTAGTGCATCCGTGGATAACAAGGGAAATCAGGGATAGTATCAAAACAAAAGATGAAGCGTACAAATTAGCCAGAACAAGCAGCCTACCAGAGGACTGGGAGAAATTCAGAGTCCAGCAGAGGAGGACAAAAGGCTTAATTAGGAAAGGGAAAATAGATTATGAAAGAAAACTGGCAGGGAACATAAAAACTAACTGCAAAAGTTTATATAGAGATGTGAAGAGGAAAAGATTAGTTAAAACAAATGTAGGTCCCTTGCAGTCAGAAACAGCCGAATTGATCATGGGGAACAAGGACATGGCAGACCAATTGAATAACTACTTTGGTTCTGTCGTCACTAAGGAAGACACAAATAATCTGCCGGAAATAGCAAGGGACCGGGGGTTAAATGAGATGGAGGAACCGAGTGAAATCCAGGTTAGCCAGGAAGTGGTGTTAGGTAAATTGAATGGATTAAAGGCCGATAAATCCCCAGGGCCAGATAAGTTGCATCCCAGAGTACTTAAGGAAGTAGTCGCAGAAATAGTGGATGCATTAGTGATAATTTTTCAAAACTCTTTAGATACTGGAGTAGTTCCTGAGGACTGGAGGGTAGCTAATGTAACCCCACTTTTTAAAAAGGGAGGGAGAGAGAAAACGGGGAATTACTGACCAGTTAGTCTAACATCGGTGGTGGGGAAAATTCTGGAGTCAGTTATTAAAGATTGGATAGCAGCACATTTGGAAAGTGGTGAATTCATTGGACAAAGTCAGCATGGATTTATGAAAGGTAAATCATGTCTGACGAATCTTATAGAATTTTTCGAGGATGTAACTTGTAGAGTGGATAAGGGAGAACCAGTGTTATATCTGGACTTTCAGAAGGCTTTCGACAAGGTCCCACAAGAGATTAGTATACAAATTTAAAGCACACGGTATTGGGGGTTCAGTATTGATGTGGATAGAGAACTGGCTGACAGACAGGAAGCAAAGAGTAGGAGTAAACGGGTCCTTTTCAGAATGGCAGGCAGTGACTAGTGGGGTACCGCAAGGCTCAGTGCTGGGACCCCAGCTATCTATATTACTAAAAGTCTGTTCTTGACAGATTTTGGCCATCTGTGCTGCGATTTCCGAGAGAACGCCGCCACCTACGGCCGTCATTTTTGGCCACCTTGCTCAAAGCCCCCCTCCACCGCATGTGTGCCGAGGATTTTTCCCGTCGATTAAAAATGACAGAGATATTAATGTTTTTACAAAATTCCCCATTCTCTCTGCTGCCCCCGCTGGCGGCAGGGGGGAGGGACTATAAAACCAGGCAGTGGTGTGCCACACAGTCTCTTCAAGATGGAGAGGGTCACGTTTCTCTGAGCTGTGAATAACACTGAACACATGTATACTCAAATGTAAGTGCCCTTAGTGGTTCTAAAGCTTGCAACAAAATCTCTATTGGTTCTAAAGCTTGCAAAAAGTGTCTCTATTGATTCTAAAGCTTGCAAAAAATGTCTATTGGTTCTAAAATGCTTGCAAAAAAATGTCTATTGGTTCTAAAGCTTGCAAAAAAAAAATGCCTATTGGTTCTAAAGCTTGCAAAAAAAAAAATGCCTATTGGTTCTAAAGCTTGCAAAAAAATGCCTATTGGTTCTAAAGTTTACAAAAAATGTCTATTGGTTCTAAAGCTTGCAAAAAATGTCTATTGGTTCTAAAGCTTGCAAAATGTGTCTCTATTGGTTCTAAAGCTTGCAAAAAATGTCTATTGTGGGACGACAGATGGCACAATGGGCTAAGTGTTCGGCTGGCAACCGGAAGGTAGCTGGTTCGAATCCCGCTTGGAGTGCATACTGTCGTTGTGTCCTTGGGCAAGACACTTCACCCACCTTTGCCTGTGTGTGTCCTTGGGCAAGACACTTCACCCACCTTTGCCTGTGTGTGTGGATGTAATTATGTGAAGCACTTTGGGGTCAATGCAAGTTGACTAAAAATGTGCTATATAAATAAAGAAATTTAATTTAATTTAATTTTAATTTAATTTATTGGTTCTAAAGCTTGCAAAAAATGTCTATTAGTTCCAAAGCTTGCAAAAAATGTCTATTGGTTCTAAAGCTTGCAAAAAAATGTCTATTGGTTCTAAAGCTTGCAAAAAAAATGTCTATTGGTTCTAAAATGGTTCATACTAGCGCTCCAGAAAGCACCCCCCCCACCCCCCTGGTTGGCTTGGTTGGGTATGTCTTGAAATTGAAAGGCACTACTTACTGCAAATGGTGGCATGAAGTTGAAAGGCACTACTTACTGCAAATGGTGACTTGGGAGCTTTGGCTTGAAGTTGAAAGGCACTGTTGTGTCTTCGTGTTTGGTATCCTGATAATAAACGACACAATTCAGGTTGTTTCAGTTGCCTTATTGTACTCCTTTATTCAGCTCCTTTGTCTGTGTGGCGTAGTAATACTGAAAGTGCTTACATACCTAATCACAGTGTGTGTGTGTGTGGTGAGTGTGCCTGATACAAAGTAGTGCAGGAGGTTGGGACTGCTACAATGAATATGTAGCATATGTAACATCCCCCCTTCTCAAAAGAAAGGAACAAAAATTAGTGACACTAGAGGATTGCCAGAGCGAGGGTGGCAATCCTGTAGCAGATACCGTGGGATTATTCTGCCCACATTCATGGCATTCTGCTTTCTACTATACTACACACAAAATATATAATGGCAGCTTGTTTTCTTTCAGGTAGTGCGTAGCCAGTCAAGAGTCATGTCTTGGCGTGACTTGTCCCTTCCAGTGCTAGCGATAACGCGCTGGGGGTAAGATGTTGCTCCTGGATCTAGTAGATCTGGTTGTTGCCTGCAGTGTTGCACTCGATGTATTGGTAACTTGTTGAGTTGTTTCCTGGCCATTGGTTGGTGCTGGTTGACTATATGACTCACTGGTAGCAGTTTGTGAGAATGTGTTGTCATCAATGGCAGGTGTTGCTGCTGCTGTGGGTGGTGTCCTAGGAGTTGCTGGTGTTGTCTTTGAAGTTGCAGGTGTTGACATTTCAGGTGTCGGGCGGATGTGAATTCTGTTTCGTCTCAACTGCCTGCCCGGTTCTGTCTCTATGATATATGATTTTGGGGTTCCAGCCCTGCTGGTGATTTGTGCTGGGGTCCATTTCTTTGTTGTTGGATCCTGAGCATGTACGTTTTGGCCTTGAAATAGTTCAGGCAAGTACTGTGCATTTTTGTTGTATTGTTTCAGCCCCTCCTCCTGGGCAGCTGCCAATTTTGCCCTTGTTTCTTCTTGGTCGATAGGGGGTTGGATTTTGCTTGGCAGGGTGGTTTTGTATTTCCTGCCATTTAGCATTTCTGCAGGAGACTTCATGTCAGCCTTTAGTGGAGTTGCCCGTAAGGATAAAAGTGCCAGGTTTGGATCCTCCTTTGCCTCTCGGCATTTTATTAGTGTTTTCTTGGCTGTCTGTACTTGCCTTTCAATAAACCCATGGCCCTTTGGGTAATGTGGTGAAGATGTTGTGATTTTGAACCCGTATTCGGTGGCTAGCTCTCTGAATTCCCGAGATGTGAATTGGGTTCCATTGTCACATACGATCTGCTCAGGTATTCCTTGCTCTGCAAACAACCCTCTAACAATTGACACAATTGTTTTAGCTTTCAAGTCCTTTACGTTTCTCACAAATGGGAATTTGGAGTAGTAGCAGGCCATAATCAAATACCATTGCTGGTTCTCTGTGAACAGGTCTGCTCCGATGGTTTGCCATGGCCGGCTTGGGATATCACTGGGTGTCATTTCCTCCTTCTGTTGTGAATTCCTGTATTTTTGGCATATGTGGCATGTAGATACCAGCTTTTCTATGTCCTTGTACATGCCTATCCAGTATACAGCGGATTTAGCACGGAGTCTGCACTTTTCCATTCCTAAGTGTCCCTGGTGGATCTTTTCGAGGATTTCTTTTTTCATGGACTTGGGTATGATGATTCGTGATCCGGCCATCAGGACTCCATTCTCTACCGAAATATCATCACGGATGGTCCAGTATTCGCGGAGGAGAGGCTGAACTTGTTGTCTCTTTTCTGGCCACCCCTGTATTACCATTTGGGTGAGGAGCTGGAGTTCTTCATCTCTGGCTGTTTCCTCTTTGATCTGTTCCAGCTTCACGCTTGTCACACTCACAATGTGGTGGATCTTTATGCTCAGCCCTTCCATCTCTTGTTTGTCATGTGTTGATAGTCTGGATAGGGCGTCAGCTAGCAGCAGGTCTTTTCCTGGCTTGTATCTGATGTCCCTTCCAGTGCTCAAAACCACCCTGCCAAGCAAAATCCAACCCCCTATCGACCAAGAAGAAACAAGGGCAAAATTGGCAGCTGCCCAGGAGGAGGGGCTGAAACAATACAACAAAAATGCACAGTACTTGCCTGAACTATTTCAAGGCCAAAACGTACATGCTCAGGATCCAACAACAAAGAAATGGACCCCAGCACAAATCACCAGCAGGGCTGGAACCCCAAAATCTTGGCTATGTGAAGCACACCAATCAAATTCAGCGTCGTCTTTCATCAATTCACGGAGATTTGCTGTGTGATTAGCAAGCTTAGGTATGAAGGCTCCCATGTATTGTATGAGCCCTAGGAAACTTCTTAGCTGTTTCTTGTCTTTGGGTTCCTCCATGTGGTTGATAGCATCCACTTTTGTAGGGTCCGGTTTCACTCCTTCTGCAGAGTAAATCAGTCCAAAGAATTTGCACTCCCTTTCTTTGATTATGCATTTGTCTGCATTGAGCTTTATGCCGGCTCTTCGAGTTTTTTCCATAGCCTCATGGAGGTTGTAATCATGCGTATTTTCATCTCTGCCGTATACTTGGATATCATCTGCTATCCCGATTGCCCCTTTACAGCCTTTGTATGTTTCATCTATTTTCCGCTGGAAGACATCTTGACTCACCTTCAGCCCGAATGGGAGCCTGTTGAATCTGAATCTGCCAAATGGCGTGTTGAAAGTGGTGAGCATTGATGACTTTCGGTCTATTTTGATGTTCCAATATCCATTGCTAGCATCCAGCTTGCTGAACACCTTGGAACCGGCCAGTGCTGGTGTGATCTCTTCAAGGGTTGGAGTTGGATAATGGTCGCGCTTCAATGCATTGTTCAGATCCCTGGGATCAAGGCATATCCTTAGTTTTCCGTTTGGCTTTTCTTTGATAACAATTGAATTTACCCAATCAGTTGGTTTAGTTATTGCTGTGATGATGCCCTTTTTTTCCATTTCGTTTAGTTGTTCCCTTAGCCTCTCTTTCAGTTCAAGGGGAACACGGCGGGGTGGGTGGATCACTGGTGTCACACTGGGGTCTACTGTGATATGGTATTCGTATTCCTCAAAACAACCAACGGTATCGTCAAAACACTCTGGGTACATGTCAATCAATTCTTCTTTGTTCCTGATGGGCGGCCGGTTTTTGATGGGTATGTTTCTGTCAATTCTGCAGGAGTTTGTCTTGATTTCATGGTTGATTGACACAATCTTCAGTCTTTGGCACGTGTTCAGGCCGAGAATAGCAGGTCCTTTCGATTTAGTGATGTAGAAGGGGCATTTCACTTCTTTCCCTTTGTATGTTCCTGCTATGATTGTTTTGCCTAGCTGTGGGATTATGGAACCTCCGTATGCAGCTAGGACTACATCGCTACTTCCAAGGATTCCTTTCCTGACGCTGCCATCTTTTGTCATGTGTTCAGGGAATATCTTTCCGTAAAGATTGACTGGTAAGATATTGCTCTGGGCTCCAGTATCAATTTTGAGCCTTAGATTAATCGTTGTTCTTTTCTTTCCCACTTTTTTCTGTAGTTGTATTATAGTATATGCTTCATCTCTGTTGCTATGTGGTTTGTTGTTTCCCATTTCGTGGACGTCAATGGTCCCAACGGAAAGGAATTCTTCCTCAGAGGTATCTGAGGTTATCTCCTCTTCCTGTTGGACGTGTGCGTGTATTTGTTTCCGTCTCGTATTTCTATCGTTCTTTGACCATTGCTGCTTTGGCTTGGTGCTGTATGATTTTGTTGACCTACTCATTTTCTTCCAGTGGTTAGGCCTCCCACAGGAGTTGCAGGTAGTCCCGTATGCTGGGCACTCCCTGCGATCATCAAATGCATGCTCTGTACCGCAGTTCCAGCAGCTTCTTTGGCTTGCTTGTTTGTTTGCATGCCTAGAAAATGTCTGCTTTGGAGCCTTTAAGGTGGAGCCAGGGTCACGTTTTGAGAGAGCGTCTATATTCACTCTGGTGCTGCTCTGAGATGAGCCAACTTGAAGGCAGAGGGAGGACATTTGTTTCCTTGTGGCTTCGAAAGCTCTGGCAGCATCTACGGCGTCTTTTAGGTTGAGGGTGTCTTTCCCTATTAGGGACTTTTGGACCTCTTGGTGGGCGCACCCCCATATTAGCTGGTCGACAATTCTGTCATCTTCATCACCAAATCTGCATTTCTTGGCCACGTTCCTTAGTCTCGACAGGAAAGTGTCGGTTGTTTCTTGTGGGTCTTGTCTTAGCCCTTGGAACTCATACCGATGGATTCTGTGGTTTGATTTGGGCTCCATATGGTTCGCAAACCTTTCAAGGACTATTCCCGGATTATTGCAGTCGGGCTCTGTTAAGCTCCAACTGTTAAAAATGTCTAGACCCTTCTCCCCGAGCCATAGTAAAATATAACTGACCTTCTCTTCATCTGCAGTTCCTTTCAGGAAGCTTTTGAATGCCAGCTGGCTCTTTTGTTTGAATTTCTTGAACGCCTCCACCACATCATCGGCGTCCCAGTTCATCGTAGGGTGGAGGCTCATTGCTGCTGTGGAGGCCGCCATCTTGTGTTGTTAGGCGGGTGCACAAAAAAATCAATTTCTCTGCAGCCGCTGTTCCTAATTCCCAATAGCGATTCACAATAGCGCGGTTTTTTACTCGAAAGTCACCGCTGCCACCATGTTGTGTCTTCGTGTTTGGTATCCTGATAATAAACGACACAATTCAGGTTGTTTCAGTTGCCTTATTGTACTCCTTTATTCAGCTCCTTTGTCTGTGTGGCGTAGTAATACTGAAAGTGCTTACATACCTAATCACAGTGTGTGTGTGTGTGGTGAGTGTGCCTGATACAAAGTAGTGCAGGAGGTTGGGACTGCTACAATGAATATGTAGCATATGTAACAGGCACTATTACTGCAAATTGGGGGCGTGGGTGCATTGGCTTGAAGTTGAAAGGCACCACTTACTGCAAATGGTGGCATGAAGTTGAAAGGCATTACTTACTGCAAATGGTGGCATGAAGTTGAAAGGCACTACTTACTGCAAATGGTGGCTTGGGTGCTTTGGCTTGAAGTTGAAAGCACTACTGACTGCAAATGGTGGCTTGGGAGCTTTGGTTTGAAGTTGAAAGGCACTATTACTGCAAATGGTGGCTTGGTTGCTTTGGCTTGAAGTTGAAAGGCACTACTTACTGCAAATGGTGGCTTGGGTGTGGCATGGGTGTGGCTTGAAGTTGAAAGACACCACTTACTGCAAATGATGGCTTGGGTGTGGCTTGAAGTTGAAAGACACCACTTACTGCAAATGGTGGCTTGGGAGCTTTGAAGTTGAAAGGCACTACTTACTGCAAATGGTGGCATGAAGTTGAAAGGCACCACTTACTGCAAATGGTGGCTTGGTTGCTTTGGCTTGAAGTTGAAAGGCACTACTTACTGCAAATGGGGGCGTGGGTGCATTAGCTTGAAGTTAAAAGGCACTACTTACTGCAAATTGTAGCTTGGGTGCTTTGGCATTAAGTTGAAAGGCACTACTTACTGCAAATGGTGACATGAAGTTGAAATGCACTACTTACTGCAAATGGTGGCTTGGGTGCTTTGGCTTGAAGTTGAAAGGCACTACTTACTGCAAATGGTGGCATGAAGTTGAAAGACACCACTTACTGCAAATGGTGGCTTGGGTGCTTTGGCTTTAAGTAGAAAGGCAGTACTTACTGCAAATGGTGGCATGAAGTTGAAAGGCATTACTTACTGCAAATTGTAGCTTGGGTGCTTTGGCTTGAAGTTAAAAGGCACTACTGTAAATGCACTTACTTCCTGTTTGCACTGTATATTGATTTTAGATAAAACGCTACCACTTACGGCTGTGATTTTTGGCCATCTTACTCAGTCCCCCTCCGCTGAGCAGATGCAGAGAATTCTTCCCATCAATGAAAAATAAAAGTGTTATTAGTTTAAATTTTTTTTTTGAGAATCTCTGTCCTGTCAATCACTCCATGAAAGCCACACCTTTTCCGGTGGGGGGGGGAGGGGGTTATAAAACCCAGAAATGTGGGTGTGGCTCAGTCTCTGCAAGATGGAGGAGGGAGAGGTTACGACTCGCTGTCTTTAGTGGCTTTGCACCCTACTTCAAATGGTATGAAACTGCACTTGAATTTGGTGGCCTTGCACCCTGCTTAAAATAGAATTTCAAGGATTAGCCGTGAGTCAACTACCAGCCCACCAGCCGTGAGTGGGTGAGTTGCCAGCACAACAGGCTTGATTGACTGAGACGCCAGCCCAATAATCCATTTGGCACACAATTTGCATACTAGCCCTCTGGAAACCAGTATTATAATTGGTGGAGAGGTGGAATATTGCGTTGGATGACCAGCCCTCCTGTGTGATGCTGGGACCCAACGGGTCCCACATAGTCTAGTTTACAATATATATTAATGATCTGGATGAGGGAATTGAAGGCAACATCTCCAAGTTTGCAGATGACACGAAGCTGGGGGGCAGTGTTAGCTGTGAGGAGGATGCTAGGAGGCTGTAAGGTGACTTGGATAGGCTGGGTGAGTGGGCAAATGCATGGCAGATGCAGTATAATGTGGATAAATGTGAGGTTATCCACTTTGGTGGCAAAAACAGGAAAGTAGACTATTATCTGAAAGGTGGCCGATTCGGAAAAGGGGGGATGCAACGAGACCTGGGTGTCATGGTACACCAGTCATTGAAAGTAGGAATGCGGGTGCAGCAGGCAGTGAAGAAAGCAAATGGTATGTTAGCATTCATAGCAAAAGGATTTGAGTATAAGAGCAGGGAGGTTCTACTGCAGTTGTACAGGGTCTTGGTGAGACCACACCTGGAGTATTACGTACAGTTTTGGTCTCCTAATCTGACGAAAGACATTCTTGCCATAGAGGGAGTACAGAGAAGGTTCACCAGATTGATTCCTGGGATGGCAGGACTTTCATATGAGGAAAGACTGGATAGACTCGGCTTGTACACGCTAGAATTTAGAAGATTGAGGGGGGATCTTATAGAAACTTACAAAATTCTTAAGGGGTTGGACAGGCTAGATGCAGGAAGATTATTCCCGATGTTGGGGAAGTCCAGAACTAGGGGTCACCGTTTAAGGATAAGAGGGAATTATTTTAGGACCAAGATGAGAAAATCATTTTTTACACAGAGAGTGGTGAATCTGTGGAATTCTCTGCCACAGAAGGTAGTTGAGGCCAGTTCATTGGCTATATTTAAGAGGGAGTTAGATGTGGCCCTTGTGGCTAAAGGGATCAGGAGGTATGGAGAGAAGGCAGGGATGGGATACTGAGTTGGATGATCAGCCATGATCATATCGAATGGCGGTGCAGGCTCGAAGGGTCGAATGGCCTCTACTCCTGCACCTATTTTCTATGTTTCTATGGTTCTATGACAAGTCACAGTGAAATTCTTTGCTTGCATACCCAATGTATGCATATAGTTGCCCATAAATGGCACTTGCAAAGTTATAAATCCCCCTCTCCCGCTCCCCCCCACCAGCTCCCCCTTTGTTCTTCCCCCTCCCTCAAGGCGGTCCCTCCACGCCGGGTCCTCCTTTGTTCCTTTCCTCGGCAGCGGCATCCTCACTCCACGTGTCCGTCCTCGTTCGTCGGTCGGCGCCATCATCGACCGCTGCACCGACCTCTCCACTCCCGCTGCCGGGTCCTCTCCGGATGCCTCCATGGCGCCGACCCAGGCCCCAACCGCGGGCTCCGTTGACCCAGGCACCAATGGCCAAGGGCTTCATCGACCCGCGAGGCTCCACCGCTGGTCCGTGAGGCTCTACCACTGACTCGTGAGGCCCCGGATGGCCCGCGAGGTCCTGGCCACGAGGCACCAACCTCGGCTTCCCAGCGGCACCTCCGGAATGCCGGATAGAGTCTGATAACAGCAGACAGGTAGCTGTTCTTGAATCTCATGCTTGCGCGTTCAAGCTGTTGTATCCTCTAGAGTTTATGGGGTTGCTCTGACAGCTGTTGTGGACTCTGTAGACCACATGGCCTCTCTTTACATCATAAGAAAACACAAATGATTGTTCATAACCACATTTCCCATTTGTACATAAGGAAAAGGTTTTCTAAGGAGCTACAATATGTAGATTAAACTGGACACCATTGCCATCGGGAAGAAGGTACAGGAGCCTGAGAACTGTTATGTCCAGGTTCAGGAACAGCTTCTTCCCTACAGCCAACAGGCTATTAAACATGACAACCTCATATGCTCTGAACTACAATAGACCATTATTATTATTATTATTGCACTATTTATTGGGGGGGGGTTTTCCAGAGTTTTTGTTATATTATTTATTTTGATTACATATTGTGTTGTGCTGCAGCAAGTAAGAATTTCATTGTTCTATCTGGGCCACATGACAATAAAACACTCTTGACTCTTGATATTGTTTGCAGTTGTTAATAAGATGGGGCTGGATTCCCTTAAGTTTAGTTTATTGTCACGTGTAGTGGGGTAAAGTGAAAAGCTTTCTTTGTTTTTTGTTCAGTATGTAAATGTCAGCGGAACTTCAAGTTGAAAAGTGGCCTGTTACTCAGTTATAGTATCTGCCACAGGCAGCAACTGGAATGTGAATGGATTTTGCTGTAAAACTAACATTTCTTTAAAACACACAGGGACCTGTGTCAAATCAGGCAACCTATTTAACCTATTTGGTATCACCCTGTCTGAGATATTCCCTTTGTTCTTGCTGCCCCTTATCACTTATGGGGCTGTCCCACTTGGGCGACCTAATTGGCGAGTTGAGAAGAGTTTGAAAAAATGACATGTTGAAGACCTCCTTCGACTATGTTGAAGACCAGTTTCAACTAGCTACGACTAACTTCGGGAAAATTGGACACCGAATAGTGGAGAGTGAAGACGATCTCCTTCGATCTCGTGTCAACCATGCTGTGAGTATGAGTGGAGGGCAAACTCGCCAGAACTCGCGGATTAGGTCACCCCAAGTAGGACAGCCCCTTTAGACTGCTATTGAAAACTTACTTGTTTTCTCCCTGTCTCAGTTCTGACAAAGGGTCCTGGTGACTGTTTCCATTTCCGCAGATACTATCTGACCTGCTCGGGGTTGCCAGTGTGTTTTTTTCAGATTTACAACATCTGCAGTTATGTTTTGATTTTTAGACTCCAGTGCACATCTGTGTCACGTGTATGATGGTCTGTGGGATTCATCTGTACAGATGTTAGAAGCAGCCGGGCAGATGTTTGAGAGTATATGATGAATCACATGGGATCTTGCGATTCACAAAAAGAGGCATTGAATCCAAAATGCAGGGAAGTTATGCAGAAACATTTATAAAGCCCTGGTTTGTTACAACTGGATAACTGTGTCCACTGGAGTTTAGTTTAGCGATACAGCGTGGAAACAGGCCCTTTGGCCCACCGAGTCCGCACCGAGCAGCCATCCCCGCACACCAGCTCGTTTCTCCACACTAGGGGCAAATTACGAATGTACCAAAGCCATTTAACCTACAATCCTGCACATCTTTGGAGTGTGGGGGGAAACCAGAGCACCTGGAGAAAAGCCACGCAGGTCTCAGGGTGAACGTACAAACTCCGTACAGACAGCACTTGTTGTCAGGATCGAAACCGGATCTCTGGCGCTGTGAGGCAGCAATCCTACCGCTGCGCCATCATGCCACGTAAAGGTGTTGTCCCACTTGGGTAACCTAATCCGCGAGTTAAGGAGAGTGTCTTCGACTTTCAAGCTCGAGGGCACTCGCCTGAAAAACCTCGAGCTGGATCGACCATCAGCGCACGCACGCACACACGCACACACGCACGCACACACGCACACACGCACGCTCACACGCACACACGCACACACACTGAAAAGGCGGGGGCCAGGGAAAGCAGGGGAGCACTGTCTGAAATTCACACCCGCGATGAAGAGGAAGGTAAAACGGCTGCACAGTAACGGTAAGTCATTTAGAGAGCGTGGAGGGGGGGGGGGGGAGAGAAGGGGGAGAGAGGGGGAGAGAGGGGGAGAGAAGGGGGGGGAGAGAAGGGGAGAGAAGGGGAGAGAAGGGGAGAGAAGGGGAGAGAAGGGGAGAGAAGGGGAGAGAAGTGGAGAGAGGGGGAGAGAAGGGGAGAGAAGGGGAGAGAAGGGGAGAGAGGGGGAGAGAAGGGGAGAGAAGGGGAGAGAGGGGGAGAGAGGGGGAGAGAAGGGGAGAGAAGGGGAGAGAAGGGGAGAGAAGGGGAGAGAGGGGGAGAGAAGGGGAGAGAAGGGGGGGAGAAGGGGAGAGAAGGGGCGAGAAGGGGAGAGAAGGGGAGAGAAGGGGGGGAGAGAAGGGGAGAGAAGGGGCGAGAAGGGGGGGAGAAAGGGAGAAAGTTTAGCGGGCATTTTACCTACCGGTTGGTTTTCCTTGGTCCTGTAAACTCCAATGAGCCAATCAAAATGCCCAGTCAGTGAAGGAGATTGCCTACGGCTGCCCTCGACTGCCTGTAACTAAACATCGACCTCACTCCACTGCACTATGAGTTCAAAAGAACAATGCCGACCAGATTTTACTCTCAACATGCTGAAACATTTTCCGCGACCTAGCTGAGGCCACGAGTATTCGGGAACTTCCCTCGAGCATGAAGGACTCCTTCTAAACTCGCAGATTAGGTCGCCCAAGTGGGACAGCCCCTTTAGGGTTGGACCCACTGTGCAGGGTTCAGGACTGGAGGGCAAGGTTAAATACAATGCACAGACATGGAAGTCAGAAACACACGAACACACAAAGAGGAGGGTGTGGCCAAGCTGGCCATCCACGTGTCACGGCGCCAGGTGGAAGAGGGCTCTGCTCAAGCTGGCTACCTGTCGGTGCCGCCATGTTGGACTAACAGACTAACAGACGCAACATCGAGCTCCGCAGCCGAAAATCCGCGACTTTTCGCGTTAAAACTGGGTCTAGAGGTCGTGGACCGATTTTAAAACTTACTGGAGCTCCTGGACGCCGCGCTGATGACGTCATCAGTAAGCGCTGTGAATTAAATGGAGGTTTAAAGGCTTTTAAAAAAAAAACGTCACCAGCTCAGAGTCTTCAGAGAACAGTTTCAAAACACCTCCTGAAGAGCCAGAAACCTGAAGAACTGACCTCTGAAGTGGCCTCTGTAATGACTACAAGATCCAAGACTGAGATGGCTACTAAGGATAAAAATGAACTTGAGGAGTTAAAGAATTCGGTAAGAGAACTGAGAAAGGATATTGAGGCTGGAAATGCAAAAATGATGGAAAATATGATGCTGAAAATGAATAATAATAATAATAATACATTTTATTTGTATAGCTGCTGGCAATCAAAAAGTTATTGATTGCATTGGCATTTAAAAAAAACGAATTGATGATGTGGAAGAAGAGCTAACAGGGAGAATTGATAAAGTGGAAGAAGATTCCAGGAAGAAGTTTGAGGCTGTTCATGAAACTGTTTCTTCATATCTAACTGCAATGAGAGGCATGGAATCATCTATGGTACAAATGTCTGAAGATATGCAGAGAATGAAGCTAGAACAAGACCGCCTCAACATTCAGCTGGCGAAAGTCTCGGATAAATGCCTTGATCTGGAAGCTCGCTCAAGACGCAAAAAATTAAGAATAGTTGGAGTAACAGAGGGAGCAGAGGGAAACAACCCCCGTGAGTTTACTGCCAACTTAATTAAACATGTACTCAATCCACCCGTTGAACCGAAAATTGAAGTGGCACATCGAGTACCGAGATTTAAATCAAGATCACAAGCAGGTCCAGCCCACCCACGACAGATCATTGTCAAACTTCGGGACATCTCACCACTGGAAGAGCTGATGAAAAAAATCAAACGCGGAGTGATATATATAGACGTTTGGAAATGACTCTATCAAACTCTTCCGGGATTATCCTTATGAGATCGTGCAAAAGAGAAAACAGTTCTCACAGACAAGACAGATCCTCCAAGGAGTTCAAGATGTCAGATACGGCGTTTTTTATCCAGCCAGGATGCGAATTACTTACAAGGGAAAGGAGAAAACATTTATAAATCCGGAGGCAGTGCACAAATATGCCCAAGAGATTGTGGCAGAAATGGATGATTAATGAATGCAGCGGGACGGTATGGACAAACTCTTTCTCTTTATTAGTTCACAGAGAACGCCCGAATGTAAGGGAAGAAACACCATTCTCTAAAAGTCTAAAATGGAGGAGCATCTCCATGTGCGTTGGTCTAGACACCTTATCTCTCTCGGACGCTTTGGAATTTAACTCAAGGACATTCTTTGTTTAAAACGAAGGAAAGACTGATTAACAAGGGAGCGACGAACAGGAGAGCTGAACGTGGAAAACATCACAACGGCGGTTTAAGATTTTAAAATAGTTTCACAAAACATAGAGAATTAACAATAATTAACAACACTAATATAGAAATAGAAATGGAGGCTAACCAGAACTATATAATGGGGCAGAATGTAATAACGTTTTATAAAGATAGACTATCCCATATATAGAGGGGGACAGTTAAGCAGGGATAAGGAAATAACAAATAACAAATTTTAGAACTAACGTAGATAATATCATAAGCTTTAGTGCTATGTACTTTTGGGGGGAAGGGAGAAGAATCAGGCACCTGGCATAGTTTCAAGAGCCTGATTCTGGTTAACCCCTTCAGCCAACAGCTGACTATTATCGAAGGTATAACTACAACTATAAACAGTTAGCAGATAAAAGTGTTAGATACATAAGTTTCAGAGTAGCTGAACATACGATTTGATAAGTCTTAATGACATATATATATATATAGTGTAATGGGTGAAATACAACTGATTTTGAAAAGGTCCCGCCCTCCTATGCTAAGAGTAATAAAGGGAGCGGAGCTAATTGTATAACATCCACATTGGAAGTCGAATTGATGTCAAATCCCACAGGGTGTGGGACACTTACTACAGTGTCGACTACTCTAGACACTGTAATTTCACTTTTTCAATTTTATTTTAATCACAATATGTCACAACCATGTGTTTTTTTAAAAAGGACAATCGCAAAAGGGATCTACCAAAGGAATTTAGTTGCGTAAACTTTCCCAAATATCCAGAGACCTGAGGTATGGATGCACCATAAGAATTAAGGGTATTAACATCAGCGAAAATGCAAGACGATAAACAAAAGAAAATGGGAGGAATCACATTCTGTAGCTGGAACATAAGAGGTATTAATGAACCAATCAAAAGGGGCAATATACTAGCTCAGTTGAACTCATACAACACGGACATTACTTTTTTACAAGAAACGCATCTTAAACACCAAGATCAGATGAGATTGAGGACGAATTGGATAGGCCAAACATATCACTCTTCACACACCTCGAAATCCAGAGGTACGCCAATTATTATTCGCAAAGGCATACCATTTAAATCAAAGAACATTATATCAGATAAGGAAGGGAGATATCTAATAGGTACAGGAGAGATCCATGCTACGCCAATCGCCTTGGTAAATATATATTCGGGAGGGACTCAAATAGAGAAAGCTAGTAGACAGTGTGTGAGGCAGGAGGCAGAGAAGGAAAGCACTCAGACCCAACATGTAGGGGGGAAATAAGAAAACAATAATAAACAGAGAATAAGAGGTGGTGGGGTTCTTAAATGGGTGAGCAGAGAGACAGAGGGGTGTAAAATGAGGGTAGAAGCAATAGATAGCAAGGTGAAAAGTAAAAGTGGCAGGCAGACAAATCCAGGGCAAAAATCAAAAAGGGCCACTTTTCAACATAATTGTAAAAGGGATAAGACCGTTGAAAAAACAAGCCTGAAGGCTTTGTGTCTCAATGCAAGGAGCATTCGTAATAAGGTGGATGTTGAATGTGCAGATAGCTATTAATGATTATGATATAGTTGGGATCACAGAGACATGGCTCCAGGGTGACCAAGGCTGGGAGCTGAACATCCAGGGATATTCAATATTCAGGAGGGATAGACATAAAGAAAAAGGAGGTGGGGTAGCGTTGCTAGTTAGAGAGGAGATTAACGCAACGGAAAGGAAGGACATTAGCTTGGAGAATGTGGAATCGATATGGGTAGAGCTGCGAAACACTAAGGGGCAGAAAACGCTAGTGGGTGTTGTGTACAGGCCACCGAACAGTAGTAGTGAAGTTGGGGATGGCATCAAACAGGAAATTAGAAATACATGCAACAAAGGTAAAACAGTTATATTGGGTGACTTCAATCTACATATAGATTGGGTGAATCAAATTGGCAGGGGTGCTGAGGAAGAGGATTTCTTGGAATGTATGCGGGATAGTTTTCTAAACCAACATGTAGAGGAACCAACGAGAGAGCAGGCTGGGTATTGAGTAATGAGGAATGTTAGCAGTCTTGTTGTGCGTGCCCCCTTGGGCAAGAGTGACCATAATATGGTTGAGTTCTTCATTAGGATGGAGAGTGACATTGCTAATTCAGAAGCAATGGTTCTGAACATAAAGAAAGGTAACATTGAGGCTATGAGACGTGAATTGGCCAAGATTGACTGGCAATTAATTCTAAAAGGGTTGACGGTGGATATGCAATGGAAGGCATTTAAAGACTGCATGGATGAACTACAAAAATTGTTCATCCCAGTTTGGCAAAAGAATAAATCAGGGAAGGTAGTGCATCCGTGGATAACAAGGGAAATCAGGGATAGTGTCAAAGCAAAAGATGAAGCGTACAAATTAGCCAGAAAAAGCAGCATACCAGAGGACTGGGAGAAATTCAGAGTCCAGCAGAGGAGGACAAAGGGCTAAATTAGGAAAAGGAAAATAAATTATGAAAGAAAACTGGCAGGGAACATAAAAACTGACTGCAAAAGTTTTTATAGATATGTGAAGAGAAAGAGATTAGTTAAAACAAATGTAGGTCCCTTGCAGTCAGAAACAGGTCAATTGATCATGGAGAACAAGGATATGGCGGACCAATTGAATAACTACTTTGGTTCCGTCTTCACTAAGGAAGAATAAATAATCTGTCGGAAATAGCAGGGGACTGCGGGTCAAAGGAAATTGAGGAACTGAGTGAAATCCAGGTTAGTCGGGAAGTGGTGTTGGGTAAATTGAATGGATTAAAGGCCGATAATCCCCAGGGCCAGATAGGCTGCATCCCAGAGTACTTAAGGAAGTAGTTCCAGCAATAGTGGATGCATTAGTGATCATTTTTCAAAACTCTTTAGATTCTGGAGTAGTTCCTGAGGATTGGAGGGTAGCTAACGTAACCCCACTTTTTAAGAAGGGAGGGAGAGAGTAAACGGGGAATTACAGACCAGTTAGTCTAACATCGGTAGTGGGGAAACTGCTAGAGTCAGTTATTAAAGATGGGATAGCAGCACATTTGGAAAGTGGTGAAATCATTGGACAAAGTCAGCATGGATTTACGAAAGGTAAATCATGTCTGACGAATATTATAGAATTTTTCGAGGATGTAACTTGTAGAGTGGATAAGGGAGAACCAGTGGATGTGTTATATCTGGACTTTCAGAAGGCTTTCGACAAGGTCCCACATAAGAGATTAATATACAAACTTAAAGCACACAGTATTGGGGGTTCAGTATTGATGTGGATAGAGAACTGGCTGGCAAACAGGAAGCAAAGTGTAGGAGTAAACGGGTCCTTTTCACAATGGCAGGCAGTGACTAGTGGGGTACCACAAGGCTCAGTGCTGCGACCCCAGTTATTTACAATATATATTAATGATCTGGATGAGGGAATTGAAGGCAACATCTCCAAGTTTGCGGATGACACAAAGCTGGGGGGCAGTGTTAGCTGTGAGGAGGATGCTAGGAGACTGCAAGGTGACTTGGATAGGCTGGGTGAGTGGGCAAATGTTTGGCAGATGCAGTATAATGTGGATAAATGTGAGGATATCCACTTTGGTGGCAAAAACAGGAAAGCAGACTATTATCTAAATGGTGGCCGATTAGGAAAAGGGGAGATGCAACGAGACCTGGGTGTCATGGTACACCAGTCATTGAAAGTAGGCATGCAGGTGCAGCAGGCAGTGAAGAATGGTATGTTAGCTTTCATAGCAAAAGGATTTGAGTATTGGAGCAGGGAGGTTCTACTGCAGTTGTACAGGGTCTTGGTGAGACCACACCTGGAGTATTGCGTACAGTTTTAGTTTCCTAATCTGAGGAAAGACATTCTTGCCATAGAGAGAGTACAGAGAAGGTTCACCAGACTGATTCCTGGGATGGCAGGACTTTCATATGAAGAAAGACTGGATAGACTCGGCTTGTACTCGCTAGAATTTAGAAGATTGAGGGGGAATCTTATAGAAACTTACAAAATTCTTAAGGGGTTGTACAGGCTAGATGCAGGAAGATTGTTCCCGATGTTGGGGAAGTCCAGAACAAGGGGTCACAGTTTAAGGATAAGGGGGAAATCTTTTAGGACCGAGATGAGAAAAACATTTTTCACACAGAGAGTGGTGAATCCCTGGAATTCTCTGCCACAGAGGGTAGTTGAGGCCAGTTCATTGGCTATATTTAAGAGGGAGTTAGATGTGACCCTTCTGGCTAAAGGGATCAGGGGGTATGGAGAGAAGGCGGGTACGGGATACTGAGTTGGATGATCAGCCATGATCCTATTGAATGGCGGTGCAGGCTCGAAGGGCCGAATGGCCTACTCCTGCACCTATTTTCTATGTACCTATGTATATGCACCCAATTTTGATAATCTTCAATTTTTTAATAAAATCTTGAATACAATTGCAGAGTTCAACTACCAAAATGTTATAATTGGAGGAGACTTTAATTGTGTTTTAGACCCGTATTTAGATAAATCGATGCAAAAACAGAGAGGTATTTTGAAATCTAAAACTAGTGAGCTCTTAAATACATACACTAAAAATACAAACATAACAGACGTTTGGAGGATCGCGAACCCGACTGGAAGGGAATACTCTTTTTTTCAATGGTACACAAAACATACTCACGTATAGATTATTTACTAGTGGATACAAAACTAATCCCTTATACTATGAACCCTAAATATCACACCAATATGATTTCAGATCACCCCCCGCTAACTTTCTTTTTAAAACTGGAAGGAATGTCTACGTTTTGGAGGTTTAATTCGCAAATTTTAAAAGACCCACAAGGGAGAATATATCTAAAACAACAGATGGACTTATTTTTTGAGACAAACGATATACCAGACATATCGCCCATTTTACTATGGGAATCCTTCAAAGCATTTATTAGAGGAGTCATTATCTCATACCAAGCTTTTCAAAACAAAAAGAATAAGAACGAACAAAGACAATTAGTAGAACAAATCAGACAACTAAATATAGATAATGCTAAAGATCCAACTATGGATAAACATAATAAAATATTAATATTGAAAGTTAAACTAAATAAGTTATTATCAGATAAAGTTATAAGACTATTCCAAATTACAAAACAAGAACATTTTGAATTTGGGGATAAACCCCACAAACTTCTGGCACGCCAACTGAAAAATTGGGGAAAAAGACCACGCACTTTTAAAGTTTAATCAGATAGAGGGGAATTATTAACACTACCCAATGATATCAATAAAAGATTCGCTCAATTTTACCAGAATTTATACACATCCAAAACGCTAACAGACAATAATAAAGTTTCAGAATTCCTGGACAATTGTAATCTTCCAAAACTAGAATTGAAGGAACAAGAGGAACTGGGAGCACAAATTACATTTAAGGCAAGGCAAGGCAAGGCAACTTTATTTATATAGCACATTTCATACACGAGGCAGACTCAAAGTGCTTCACATAATAACATGTCATACAATAAAATGAAATAATAGAAACATAGAAACATAGAAATTAGGTGCAGGAGTAGGCCATTCGGCCCTTCGAGCCTGCACCGCCATTCAATATGATCATGGCTGATCATCCAACTCAGTATCCCGTACCTGCCTTCTCTCCATACCCTCTGATCCCCTTAGCTACAAGGGCCACATCTAACTCCCTCTTAAATATAGCCAATGAACTGGCCTCGACTACCCTCTGTGGCAGAGAGTTCCAGAGATTCACCACTCTCGGAGTGAAAACATTTCTTCTCATCTCGGTTTTAAAGGATTTCCCCCTTATCCTTAAGCTGTGACCCCTTGTCCTGGACTTCCCCAACATCGGGAGCAATCTTCCTGCATCTAGCCTGTCCAACCCCTTAAGAATGTTATAAGTTTCTATAAGATCCCCTCTCAATCTCCTAAATTCTAGAGAGTATAAACCAAGTCTATCCAGTCTTTCTTCATAAGACAGTCCTGACATCCCAGGAATCAGTC
Source organism: Amblyraja radiata (assembly GCF_010909765.2). NCBI lineage: Eukaryota > Metazoa > Chordata > Chondrichthyes > Rajiformes > Rajidae > Amblyraja > Amblyraja radiata. The sequence continues at coordinate 198,581 of NC_045958.1, read as the reverse complement.
TGGTGAACCTTCTCTGCACTCCCTCTAGGGCAATAATGTCCTTCCTCAGATTTGGAGACCAAAACTGTACGCAATACTCCAGGTGTGGTCTCACCAAGACCCTGTACAACTGCAGTAGAACCTCCCTGCTCCTGTACTCAAATCCTTTTGCTATGAAAGCTAACATACCATTCGCTTTCTTCACTGCCTGCTGCACCTGCATGCCTACTTTCAATGACTGATGTACCATGACACCCAGGTCTCGCTGCATCTCCCCTTTTCCTAGTCGGCCACCATTTAGATAATAGTCTGCTTTCCTGTTTTTGCCACCAAAATGGATAACCTCACATTTATCCACATTATACTGCATCTGCCAAACATTTGCCCACTCACCCAGCCTATCCAAGTCACCTTGCAGTCTCCTAGCATCCTCCTCACAGCTAACACTGCCCCCCAGCTTAATGTCATCCGCAAACTTGGAGATATTGCCTTCAATTCCCTCATCCAGATCATTAATATATATTGTAAATAGCTGGGATCCCAGCACTGAGCCTTGCGGTACCCCACTAGTCACTGCCTGCCATTGTGAAAAGGACCCGTTTAATCCTACTCTTTGCTTCCTGTTTGCCAGCCAGTTCTCTATCCACATCAATACTGAACCCCCAATACCGTGTGCTTTAAGTTTGTATACTAATCTCTTATGTGGGACCTTGTCGAAAGCCTTCTGGAAGTCCAGATACACCACATCCACTGGTTCTCCCCTATCCACGCTACTAGTTACATCCTCGAAAAATTCTATAAGATTCGTCAGACATGATTTACCTTTCGTAAATCCATGCTGACTTTGTCCAATGATTTCACCACTTTCCAAATGTGCTGCTATCCCATCTTTAATAACTGACTCTAGTAGTTTCCCCACTACCGATGTTAGACTAACTGGTCTGTAATTCCCCGTTTTCTCTCTCCCTCCCTTCTTAAAAAGTGGGGTTACGTTTGCTACCCGCCAATCCTCAGGAACTACTCCAGAATCTAAAGAGTTTTGAAAGATTATTACTAATGCATCCACTATTTCAGGAGCTACTTCCTTAAGTACTCTGTGATGCAGCCTATCTGGCCCTGGGGATTTATCGGCCTTTAATCCATTCAATTTACCCAACATCACTTCCCGACTAACCTGGATTTCACTCAGTTCCTCAATTTCCTTTGACCCGCAGTCCCCTGCTATTTCCGGCAGATTATTTATTCTTCCTTAGTGAAGACGGAACCAAAGTAGTTATTCAATTGGTCCGCCATATCCTTGTTCTCCATGATCAATTCACCTGTTTCTGACTGCAAGGGACCTACATTTGTTTTAACTCATCTCTTTCTCTTCACATATCTATAAAAACTTTTGCAGTTAGTTTTTGTGTTCCCTGCCAGTTTTCTTTCATAATCTATTTTCCTTTTCCTAATAAAATGAAATAAAATAGAAGAACTAAAAGAAAAGAAAAGCAAAATTAAAAATGCAATATACAAAGTGCAAAAGTTAAAAGTGCAATGTAGTTAAGATTTAGCTGAAAGCTAAAGTAAACATAAAAGTTTTCTGTCTTGTTTTAAAAGTGGTCAAAGTTGAGGCAAGTCTTAAATCTTCAGGAAGTTTATTCCAGCTATTTGTTGCATAGTAACTAAATCCTGCTTTCCCATGTTTTGTATTTACTCTGGCAAACACTAACAGATTGGTTTCAGAAGATCTTAGCGGTCTAGAAGGCTTATATAGTGGAAGCATGTCAGTGATATGCTTTGGTCCTAAACCATGTAGTGATTTATAGGTGAGCAGCAGGATTTTAAAATCAATTCTCTGACATACAGGGAGCCAATGTAAGGATTTAAGAATTGGTGTAATGTGTTCAAATTTTTTGGTCTTTGTTAGAACTCTAGCAACAGCGTTCTGAACAAGCTGTAGCTGCCTGACAGTTTTTTTCGGAAGACCTGCAAGGAGACCGTTACAATAATCTAGCCTGCTAGTAATAAAGGCATGTACAAGTTTTTCTAAGTCTTGAGCTAACATGAGTCCTCTTAATCTTGCTACGTTTTTGAGGTGATAGTAGGCCGATTTTGTTACTGATTTGACGTGACTGTCGAAATTTAAATCTGAATCCATAATGACCCCAAGATTTCTGGCTTTGTTTGAAGTTTTCAGGGACAGAGAGTGAAGGTGTTGGGTTACTTTAAGCCTTTCTTTTTTAGCAACAAAACAATTATCTCCGTTTTGTCCTTATTTAGTTGGAGAAAATTTTGGCACATCCAGTCTTTGACTTGCTCAATAAGGAAATAGAAGACACAATAAACACACTAAAAAATGGAAAAACACCAGGACCAGATGGATTCAGTAATGAATTTTATAAAAGTTTTTACGACATAGCTGCACCACGTTTACAGAAAATTTATACATATGCTTTTAAAGAACAAATCCTACCTGGAACACTAGCTGAATCAACGATTACATTAATTCTTAAAAAAGATAAAGACATAGAAGAACCCGGTAGGCTGTGGGCCGAGGAGCTTTATTCTGCAGTTTCGTGACCCAAGTCACCAAACGACATGAAATTTTCACATATTGTGTAACAATATTTATATAAATCACCCCTGAAACTCGATATGAAGAAGACTTGCACATTTTTATTAAATTAGAGAAAAACCGGAAAAATGTCGGGAATTTTTTCGTCCAGTCAAAGCACATTTAACATTGAGTTGTCTGCCAGTTGGACAATCGCGCGCTTTGTTTCAGGTTAGCGCACAAAATGGCTGAGGGGGCTTCACAGATGCCTGTTTTACTGGAGATTCCGATTTGTTGTTCTGTGGAATAAATGTCGTGGATACTTGCAGCAGGTTAATTGTATTTAGTGGGAAAAGCATTAAAAAGACTGAAGAAAATGCTGCGGTGGATTAAAGTGGATTAAAGTGCAGGAAAGCCTTCAAAGTCCCTGCTGATGTGCTGGAACACAAAGAAGGACCCCATGAATCAACTCTAACTGAAAGGTAAGACTAAAATCTGAATTTATGAAAATCTATCTGTATGGACTTTAATTAATTAAAGAAACCAAATTTCGTTTGAACCTCATGCGAGGTTCAAATGACAAATAAAAGGTATTGTATTGTATTGTATTGTATTGTATTGTATTGTATTGTATTGTATTGTATTGTATTGTATTGTATTGTATAATGTGAATAAATTCATTCATTCATTCATTCCTTATTCATTCATTCACTCACTCACTCATTCATTCATTCATGAAATTGAGGGCCTAAACTATAACACAGTCAATTAAACATTGTCACTAATGCCAGCTTGTTGTAGAGTAATAAGTCTTTAACAAATAATCTTGGAGCTGCCTGCGAAAACTTACCGGGAAAAAGTGCTCCGATCGCGGGGCCTAGGTACTCGCGGTAAAGAGCGATCGATATCCCTCCGTTTTTCTCCCGTTATCGGGGTCTGAAAACGACCGCTACAGACATCACTATATACAGCCTCCCCCCCCCCTGCCTGCCCGCGGAGATGATCCGTGGCTCCGCGATCGCGAAACGGCCGCTTATTAATTGAGACCGCGGCTTCACTTTACCGCGAGTACCTATGTACCGCGATCGGAGCACTATTTCCCGGTAAGTTTTCGCAGGCAGCTCCAAGATTAGCTGTTAAAGACTTATTACTCTACAACAGGCTGGCATTAGTGACAATGTTTAATTGACAGTTATAGTTTAGGCCCTCAATTTCATGAATGAATGAATGAGTGAGTGAATGAATGAATAAGGAATGAATGAATGAATGAATTTATTCACGTTATATTAAATTAATTAAAGTCCATACAGATAGATTTTCATAAATTCAGACTTTAGTCTTACCTTTCAGTTAGAGTTGATTAATGGGGTCCTTCTTTGTGTTCCAGCACATCAGCAGGGACTTTGAAGGCTTTCTTGCACTTTAATCCACTTCGCAGCACTTTCTTCAGCCTTTTTAATGCTTTTCCCACTAAATACAATTAACCTGCTGCAAGTTTCCACGACATTTATTCCACAGACAACAAATCGGAATCTCCAGTAAATCAGGCATCTGTGAAGCCCCCTTAGCCATTTTGTGCGCTAGCCTGAAACAAAGCGCGTGATTGGCCAACTGGCAGACAACTCAATGTTAAACGTGCTTTGATTGGACTAAAAAATTCCCGAAATTTTTCCGGTTTTTCTCTAATTTAATAAAAATGTACAAGTCTTCTTCATATCGAGTTTCAGGGGTGATTTATATAAATATTGTTATACAATATGTGAAAATTTCATGTAGTTTGGTGACTTGGGTCACGAAATCCTATTTCTAGACACATCTTTGATGCTCGGCCCACAGCCTACGGATCATACAGAGCTATTGCATTGTTAAATACGGATCAAAAAATATTAGCGAAAACACTAGCTGGAAGACTAAGTATGTTAGTAAATTAATAAACGCAGATCAAACGGGAATTATACCCAAGAGACACTCATTTAATAACCTGAGACGTCTGCTTAATATAATGCAAACCTGAAGAACAAGAGTTATCAATAATTTCATTGGATGCAGAAAAAGCATTTGATCAAGTAGTATGGGATTACATGATTAAAGTATTGCAAAAATTTCAAATGGGAGAGAACTTCATCGCATGGATAAAATTATTATATAACAAACCTATGGCTAGAATATTAACCAATAATATCCTATCTATGATATTCCAATTATCATGGGGCAATAGACAAGGATGCTCATTATCACCGCTGTTATTTGCTCTGGTAATTGAACCTCTAGCTGAAATAATCAGAACACACCTGGATATTTACGGTTATAACACAAAATATTTAAATAACATAATATCTTTATACGCAGACGATGTACTACTGTACATCACAAAATCCCAAATTAGTATACCAAACATACTAAATCTAATTGAGGACTTTGGATCTTTCTCATGATACAGAATAAATTGGAACAAAAGTGAAATTATGTCGATAAAACCGAAAGACTAAACACATCTCTTAAAATTCCCCTTTAAAATAGCTACAGAAAAATTTAAATATTTGGGAATTGAAATTGCTAGAAATTATCAAGCTATGTATAATGCCAATTATAGTCCCTTACTTAAGAAATTAAATACTTTAATCAAATTCTGGAAAACGCTCCCGATGTCTTTAATAGGTCCAATAAATGCTATAAAAATGATCTTTCTACCACAAATCCTATATCTATTTCAATCAATCCCTATATACCTTCCAAAAATGTTTTTCAAAAAACTGGACTCAGACATCACAAATTTTATATGGGACTATAAATCCCACAGAATACAAAGAACACATCTGAGCAAACCCAAAGAGTTGGGTGGTCTAGCACTCCCTAACTTTATGTACTATAATTGGGCAGTAAATATTACAAATATGATTCACTTGCTGGACAATTCTGCCCAGCAGGTGACTGGATTGTAATGGAGAGAGAGGATCTCCATGCAATATAGGAGCGCCTCTCCTCTCACCAATGAATCTGAATAACATAAATTACAATAAAAATCCAATTATACATAGCACAATTAGAACTTGGAAACAAATAATACAGAATCTAAAATTAAGAAATCTATCTCTTTTATCGCCAATAGTCAATAATCCGTCGTTTAAACCCTCTAGTATAGATAAATCATTTACACAATGGGAAAGAATAGGAATCAAAACGCTCAGAGACTTGTATGAATTTGGAAAATTACTATAATTCCAACAATTACAACTGAAATATAATTTGAGAAATAATCAATATTTTAAATATTTCCAAATATGTGACAATCTGAAAAAATATACAAAAGACTATCATAATATGCCTCCAGAATTACTGGACGAAGCAATGAAGACAAAGGCCGAATCAGCAAACTTAATATCATACTTATATAACACTATTTTAAATATAGAAATACCTACAACTGACGGTATTAGAAGAGACTGGGAACAAGAACTAGCTATAAAAATTTCAAAAGAGAGCTGGGATAAACACTTACTATATGTGCATAAATGCTCGATTAACGTAAGACATATTCTAATTCAATTCAAAACATTACATAGACTATACTATTCAAAAACCAAAATAAATAAACTTTTCCCTAACGTCTCACCCATTTGTGATAAATGTCAGTCTCAAGAAGCTACCAAAGCGCACTCATTTCGCACACCGTAATCTTTGAAATCTTCACAAAATTATTTAAAATAAAACTGATACCAAAAGCAGAATGGATTATTTTTGGAATAATCGAAGGTAGCCCTGAACTAAACGTGTTCCAAAAGAATTTATTTAATTATGGGCTAATAACGGGAAAAAAGCTTATACTCAAATTCTGGAAAAACGCTCCTAGAACAACAATAAAAATGTGGATTTCAAATATGTTCGAAACATTACACCTGGAAGATATGAGACTCCTCCTCGCAGGCAAAGCAGACCACTTCCAAAAAACGTGGTCTGCATTTATGGACTTACTACAAGTATAAGGTGCAACAATAATTAAAAAAATAAATGGTGCCAGAATCTGGTAACGGGGGACGAAAAATATGGTTGGTATATCCCTTTTTCCGTAGTTTTTTTATAATAGAGCAACTGTTCTCTTTCTTTCTCTCTTTTCTAGGGTCTATTTCTTAACTCTCTTCTCTAACTCTCTTTCTAATGGGCTTTCTTTTCCCAACACCTTCCCGCACTATCACGACTCTTTCTCACTTTCCTTACTTCCTTTATTTCTATCTTTCTTAAAGCTCAAAAAATGAAGGGATACAACAATGTAATAAGATATATATGGTGTGTATTACTGTAACTTATTGTACTTCTAATAAATTTTTTAAAAAAAGCTGGCTGCCTGCCCCTTTTCAGGGTTACATCTGCGACCAGGTGGTACTTGAGAGTGAACACATGCTGTCTGCCCATGGACACTCTGGGGGATTTCCGGAACTGCTGGGCACTGCTTTGGGTGGATCCTGAGCAAGGATGGTGATATAATCATTTTATATTCAGTATTGAAGAATATTTGTTTTACTTGTATTATGATGGTGGGTTTGTATTGATTTGTATTGTACATATTATAGTAAATAATTGATTACAGTTATTTTTGGACCTTCTTCACAGTTCTCTTGTCAGCCATCACATACGGTCATTGCTTTCCGCCCATTTTGTGTTCATCTGGGTTCTTCATGAACTTTGAACTGCAATGCAAATCAAATTAAATTAAATGCTAATTAAAGTCAGGGTGGTGTTTTCCTCCACAGATGCTGATTGACCTGCTGAGTTCATCCAGCATTCTATTTCTTTTGGTCCAGATTCTATCAGAGAATTTCACTGAGCCTTGTCACATGTGACACCCATTCCATTCACCTGCAGAGACTTTTGTCTCCTCCAACTTCTGAATCACTAAGCACAAGCTTGATAGTCAGCAGCATTGGTATATCCCTAACTGCCTTCTTCATTACCCTGGGAACCATGAATGCTGTTTGTGCTGTAGTACTTTTAAGCTCTTGGGCAGGAATTCTAACATGCAAAGAAAATTATGCAGAGAAAGCCAAGCTCAGGGCATGATAGTTTAGAGATACAGCGCGAAAACAGGCCCCTCGGCCCACCGAGTCTGCACCGATCAGCGATCCCGCACACTAACTGTACCCTACACACACTAGTGACAATTTACAATTTTACCATAGCCAATTAGCCAACAAACCCGTATGTCTTTGGAGTGTGGGGGGAAACCGGAGCACCCGGAGAAAACCCACGTGGGTCACGTGGAGGACGTATCTGCACTAGTTTTATTACAGTCATGGCTGTGAGAGGGTTTCTTTTTACTCTGGATGCACAAGGAGTCATGTCGATAAGTGAAGTGACTTATTAACCACTTGGGGCTATCTCTGCTGCCTGACCCACTGAGTTACTCCAGCACTTTGTGTCTATTTTTGTTAACCACCATCTGTGGTTCTTTGCTCCTCCGATGATTACCGGGAATTTAGTTAACAATATCCCCGTCTTCAGACATTGATACAAAAATTGTGGTTAATGATTTACGATATTTTCATTCATTCTAACCCTAATAATAAACATACCCTCATCCAACCTTACTCGCACCCTGACCTGTGTCCTAATCCTAGGATAACCTAATTCTAAACGCCCTTTTGTTAACCCCTCCCTGACAGCTCACCCTAACTTGTACAATAATTACAACCTCAATCCTGACCATAATACTAGAATGCACCTTAACTTGCTAGCGCTATTCTTAATACAGAGCAGACACGATGGGCCAAATGGCCTAATTCTGCTCCCATGTCTGATGATCGATGTCTAACAAATACCACTCCAGCTCTAGAATCAACGTGACTTTCTTCAATTTATTTCTAACCCACACTCTTACCAGAAATGTGCTAACCGGTTCTGCACTAAAATCTTTAACATGGCTATTCTTTTAGGAATCTGGCATAATCAACAGACAAGAGACAAGGGGCAAGAGACAAGATACATTTATTGTCACATGCACCAATTGGCATAGTGAAATTTGTGGTCACCATACAGCCATACGAGTAAAAATGAGCACAGAACACAAACATCCCCACACAGCAGAATCAAAGTTTCCCACTGTGAGGGAAGGCACCAAAGTTCAGTCATCCTCTGTTGTCTGTTGTTCACCCGTGGTCAGGGGGGCTACAGAACCCCTCGCTGTCGCCGTTACGGGCCCGCTCGCCGGATGATGGAACTCCGACGTCAGAATGGGAGAACATTCTCAGCTGCTTGGATTTCTGAATCGGCCACTTCCTACCAGAGACGGCGACTCCCGAAGTCCACAGGCCGCACTGGGCAGAGATTCACGCTGGCGGCCCTCGGCAAAGGGATCCCAGGACTCCGCGATTTTAAAGTCAGCGCCGCCCGTGCTGGAAGCTCCGCAACCACAACTCCACGATGTTGAAGCAGCAGGCCCAGCACTCCGGAGCTTCAAACGGCGATCCAGGTAAGGCATCGCCCGCTCCGTTATGTATCCAGCGCTGCGCCGCCGCTGCTGAAGCTTTGGTCCGGTCCCCGGCAGGAAAGGCCGCGCCAATCCAGTTGGTCGGCTGCGAGGGGGGGAGGGTGAAGATGCGACTCGGAGAATAGTCACATCCTTGCCAGGAAGTGACTGAGAAACGGTTTCCCCCTTACTCTACCCCCCTCCCCCACTTATAAATACTAAAAAGATCCTCTAAAACGTACTTTTAAACTAAAAATTAAAAAAAGTTAGAAAAACAGACAGACTGTAGGCAGAGGCTGCCATCATGCATGCCATCATGTCCAGCCTTCTACATAACTCCAGTCAAAGAGGCAAGGAAAGCTGAATCTTCTACTTTTACAGAAATGGGCAAAGCAAAAAACACTGCTCTGATTCACCTAAAGGCCCTGTCTCACGGTAGGAGCTGACCCACGAGGTACCCCGAGTGAAAGACTCGTGGTTGTGTACGAGATCCCAAGTGTATGATCAGGAGATTAACTGAATTCCCACGGGTATGACAAGTTTGCCATTTACTTGTCATTTCTGAGATGTTCCAAGTTCGTCTCCTGAGTTACTCTTGAGCCAACCCTGATTGAAGGTCTGTTTTAATAAGCAACAGTGTTATGTTTTAATAAGCAACAGTGTTAAAGAAGACATCTCCATCCTGTGGCTTTGTTTTAAAGATAGAATTCAGCGCGGCCGCATCTATTGATGTGACCTACAAAGGGAAAATGCGCACCATCCAGTGCCAGAGCAGTTATACTTATGATTTGTTTGAAACACACAGGTTTGATATGTTTTAATTGAATTTACTGCCATGTCTACACACTGCGGGGAGACGGGAGATGAAATCTTTGTATGTGGACGGATGTGCACATCAGATTGTTGGGAGATGGAGCTCAGGGTTCGCCTCCTGAGCTGCTTTGGTGCCCAGGCGTGAGTTGAGGTGGAGATAGGTTGGGGGGGATGCGCGGGCGTCATCTGTCTACGGTGAAAAAGGCTCTTGGGTTAGGCTGGGATCATTCTCTGTGAGATGATCTTAGTGCGGGCGACAAGTGTAGGAGACGTGTACTGACTGTGTGGGCAGACACTTTGGTAGTGATTGCCCACCAGTCTCAAAAGCCACTGTGTCTCCCTGTCCCTGGGATAGCAGGGAGCGATCAAACAGCATAATACCCCCCTCCCCCTCCACGCCAACACGAAGGACAACGATCCCAAGGCTTTAGCGTCAGGAACAGCGGGCAGGCGACAATCACCTGCCATAACGCGAGAGAGATCATGCACTGTTGTAGGTCTCCTTTGCACGTCGGTGTTTCTGTCTTTCTCCACTCATTGTTGGCCCTGTCTGTCGCCACCCCCACCCACACCCCTCTGGTTCCCGGCCATGTGTGTGACCCCTTCCCTCCCCTCTCCAGCTCCCCGCCCATTGCACCGGGCGCGGGGGCTTTGCACTGTCTTCACGTCGGCGATGCCAGCAGGTCAGTGCCAGTCGCCCTGGGGCAGGTGCTCAGGGGCTCTCTCCCAGAGTGGCCCGGGACCGGGGTGGGGGAGGGGGGGGGGGGGGTGGGGTGGGTGGGTGTCTGCAGGCACACCGGCTCTGCCACACCATGGGCAGCCGCCAACCAAGCCACCCGTCCACGTCCAGGTGGAACAGGAGCTGAGACTGGGAACTGTACCGCCCTTGCCCCCTCCCTCCGCAACTGCAAACAAACCCACTCTCCTGCTCACCTAACCCACCCACCCACCACCTTTCCCTCCCAACTCCAGTCCCGTCCCGACCCCCTGGGAAACTAAAGGGAGCGACAATCATCTGAGGGTGGCAGATGCACTCTGCCCGTGGAGTGGCCGCGGAGAGACTGCGGGGGAAGTACCTCACTCTGACTGTGATAGAGAGAGACAGAGGCGCGCACACACACACACACAGTGTGGAGTTCCTCTGACTGCCTGTGTTGGTGTGGGGGTTGGGACAGAGAGAGAGAGACACACACACAGGCAGCGTGGAGCACCTTTAACTGTGTGTGTGGGAGAGAGAGACAGAGGCAGACACAAACACACAATGGGCAGTGTGTACCTCTGTCTGTGTGTGTGTGTAGGGGAGAGAGAGACACAGAGACAGTGTGGACCTCTGGCTGTGTAGGAAGGAGAGAGGGGGAGAGAGACAGAGACAGAGAGAGAGGCATAGAGGCAGTGTGTTGTACTTCGGCGTGACTGTGGGGAAGAGAAAGAGCGCACAGGACCTCGGTCTATCTGTGTGTGTGGGAGTGAAGAGAGACTATACAGAATCCATCGGTCTTATTGTGTGTGGGGGGAGAAAGAGAGAGGTGGGGGGGGGGAGAAAGAGAGAAATGGGGGGAGACGTATATACACACACAAAGCAGAGTTTTACTGTGTATGTGGGAGACACAGATGGACTAAGCACAGTACCTCGGTCTTACTGTGTGTGGGAGAGGGGAAGAAAGAGATGTACACTCACAGAGGCAGAGTCTCTCAGCCTGTGTGAGAGGGAGGGAGAGAGTGGATGTGATGTGGATGTGAATGAAGACACCCCCATCTGTCTCCCCCTCCTCTCCCTCGACTCTCCACCCTCTCTCCTCCACCCCCCTCCTTCCTCCCCCCACCTTTCCCTCCCAACTCCAGTCCCGCCCCGGCCCCCTGGGAAACTGAAGGGATCCACAATCTGCTGCTGCCTGACGGCTGAGTTAAAGAGTTCCCACGATAGACTCACGATACACTAAGGTAAACGCACGGGCCACTACATTCTTACAACGAGTTAAAATGTTTCAATTCTTAACCACAAGAGTAAATTTGACTCGTGGAAAACTTTAAACATGTTTGATTTTTTTCAAGAGTTGACAAGTTTCATGGGTACCTGCCGTTAGCGCCACGAGTCTCTAAGTTGCGTCCACGAGTTCCGACGTTACAGCTACGTTTAATCGTACGTTATTACCATGAGTTTTAACTCGGGGTACCTCGTGTGTCAACTTGCACCGTGAGACAGGGGTTTATAACTTTGTGGCATGATGGAATACCTTTCAAATCCAGCAGGTGGTGCTCACAGCTTGTGTTATCACAGCTACTCATCTTTTACAGGCAGACCTTCCATTCTGTCAGTAAAGCAAAGACTGCTTTGTGTACCAGTGCTCACAACTATCTCTGAAGAAGGGTCTCAATCCAAAACGTCACCCATTCCTTCTCTCCAGAGATGCTGCCTGTCCCGCTGAGTTACTCCAGCACTTTGTGTCTATCTTCGGTTTAAACCAGCATCTGCAGTTCCTTCCTACAAAACTGTGCTTCTGTCCTGAACTTCTAGCAAGGGCTCCAGGACATTGTAAGCTGAAGATTCAGTGCACTTGATGCTTTTGGCATACAAAGGATGCTCTTTTAGGAAGGAGAAGAGGAGCAATGTCTTTAGTCGGAGGACGGTGAATCTGTGTAATTCTTTCCTACAGAAGGCTGTGGAGGCCAAGTCAGTGAGTGTTTTTAAGGCAGAGATAAATAGATTCTTGCTGAGTACGGGTGTCATGGGTTATGGGGAGAAGGTAGGAGAATGGGGTTAGGAGGGAGAGATGGATCAGCTATGATTGAATGGCGGAGTAGACTTGATGGGCCGAATGGCCTAATTCTCCTATCACATGACTTTATGATGATGATCCCATTCATTTGAATGATGCTGCATCATTAACAGTTTTTACATTTATTTTAGTTATTTATTTAAATAATTGTAACAGAATTTATTTCTCATTATTTAAAATATAATTTTATATTTAAAAAAATACAATCTATTTTAAAAATACCCTGACCTGGGTATGTGTTTTGTTTTTTTGAAGCTAAAGAGGAATTGTCAAATTAAGAATGATGCCATGTCCAGTCAAACCTGGGCACTAATGCCATGTAGATGCTTCTTATTTGCCCTCTGATGTTTCAGTCATTGACCACTTCACCTCTGCTTTGCCTGTACAGACATTTGAATTGCACTGGTACAGATACATAGAGACAGACAGCGTGGAAACAGGCCCTTTGGCCCACTTGCCCACGCTGAGCAACATGGCCCATCTATACAGTTCCCACCTGCCTGCGTTTGCTCCATATCCCTCTAAACCTGGGCCAACTCATTATTCACTGCGTCGGTCAAAGAATTGCCGTCGGGAATTCGTCCTTTATTTTGACCTTTTGTCCCTTATTTGGGATTGAGAAAGTTGGCAACCCTACCTATGTAGGAAAGAACTGCAGATGCTGGTTTATACCAAAGATGGAGACAAAGTGCTGCAGTAACTCAAGGGGTCAGGCAGCATCTCTGGCAGCGATGTTGAATTCTCTAATTTTAGGAGACTTCTCCATCCACTCTCACCCCTCCTCCCCTCGTTTCCCCCCCTCTCCCCCCCCACCACTAAGTCACTTAACCAATTCAACAGTTTGCACTGATGTATCTCTCTTGGGATTACACTGTCCCCAGCCAACAATTGGCCTATCAGGGAACTACCCTGCCTGGGGTCATCTGTTGCCAGAAGGGTCCCGACTGCAAACGTCACCTATTCATTTTCACCAGAGATGCTGCCTGACCCGCTGAGTTACTCCTGCACTTTGTGTCTGTCCTAGGAGTATCATCTTAGTTCTGACAATTTCAATTGCCCAAGCTCCATTGCTTTCAAGAGGTTACACCAGATTTTTATTTTCCCTTTGTATGAACAAATATTTCATTTCTAAAGTCCTGCGGTTTATTTTAGCATCCATTTGTCTTGAACTGCCCCTAAAACAATAATTAATCTGAACAAAGTCAAGCAGCATAGAAGCAGGTCCTTCAGCCCAGCTTGTTCATGCTGACCAAGATGGCCAGCTAGGCTGCTCCCATTTCTCCTGAGTTTGACCCATATCTAAACCTTCCCAACCTGTTGATCTGTCCAAGTGTCTTTTAAATGTTGATATTGTACCTGCCTCAACCACGGAAACAGGCTCATTGGTCCAATTCAGATAGACACAAAATGCTGGAGTAACTCAGCGGGACAAGTAGTCTTTTACATGTTGTTATAGAACCTGCCTCAACCACTTCCTCTGGCAACTCATTCCATATACCCACCCTCATCTGTGCAAAAAAATTGCCCCTCGGCTTCCTATTAAATCTTTCCCCTCTCACCATAAACCTTTGCCCTCCAGTTTTTGATTTCCCAAACCTGAGGAAAAGACTGCGGGAATTCAACCAGTCTCTTCCCCTCGTGATTTTACACCCCTGATGTCATTTTTAGATCAGCCTGAAGGGTCTCGACCCGAAACGTCACCTATTCCTTCGCTTCATAGATGCTGCCTCACCCGCTGAGTTTCTCCAGCATTTTTGTCTACCTTTCATTTTAAGTTTAGTTTAGAGATATAGTGTGGAAACAGGCCCTTCGGCCCACCGAGTCGGCACTGACATTAACATTAGTCCACACACACTCGGGACAATTTACATTTACACCAAGCCAATTAATCCCCAAACCTGTATGTCTTTGGAGTGTGGCTGGAATCCAAAGATCTCGGAGAAAACCCACGCAGGTCATGGGGAGAACATACAAACTCCGTACAGACCGCACCCGTAGTCAGGATCAAACCCGAGTCCCTGGAGCTATAATGCAGCAAATCTACCGCTGCACCACCGTGCCACCCTGTGAGCCCCTCACCTTACTCAGTCATCAGAACATAGCTTCAAAAGCTGCCACACAACTAAAGGAAACATGATTGTAATCACATTCTTTGTTATACAATACCTACCTAAATGCTTGGATTATGCACGTTGTGTATGGGTGTACCATTTATATATATTTATTATATTTAAAAATGATAACACATTCATAATAAAATATGCAAGGATATATAATAATAATAATAATAATAATTGATCCTTGCACGCGTCGTGCATCGTGAAGCGTAAATGATGTTGCATAAATGATGATGCATAAATGTTGCATAAATGACGCGCAACTGATGCCCAAGTGGGACAGGCCCTTGACTTTCTAAAGAATCTCTGCAATTCTTGGACCATGTTTCTCTTAATCATACAATGCAGTTGGAAGTAATCGTTTATATATTCAATAATATATATTTTTAAAATCTCACAACACACATTCGAAACTGAATCTTGAAAGATCCCTAACAAATAAATATATATTTTACCTTGAGTTTATTTCACTACAGATTACAAAGGAAGTAACCAACATAACATAACACTGACTCAGACAGAAGTGAACACAGAAGCATTGGTTTCATTATGGCTTTTTAGATGAAGTGACACTTCAACAATTTAATGTCCAAGGGTTTATTCGCAATAAATGAAAACAACAAACATGTTTAGTTAGCAATGTTGTAGAATAGTAAGATTACACGAGAACTTACCAGTTTGAAGTTTGATCTTTATTTTATGAGGAGTTACGATGAGCGATTACGACGTAAAGAAGGCCGTCACCACGCATGCACGACAATCTTCAAAGCAGCGGTGTGAAATCACAGATAACAGTAATTGAAGTAACATAGTAAGATTAAAGAAGACTAGAACTACCAGATAACCTTTATAATATAAGGGTGGGAGCGGAGGGCACGTAATCGCTCATCGTAACTCCTCATAAAATACAGATCAAACATCAAACTGGTAAGCTCGTTTAATCTTACTATTTAACTTCGGAGTCACGTGAGTGATTCCGTGAAGACTTTGAAGGTCCATGATTTCATGCCGTGGACAAAACGAGTGCACACAAGCACGACTGCATCAGATGACCACAGATAAGAGAAAACATTCATAATGCATACAGACATGACATAGACTAAAACATACTGATGCTGATAAATGAACAAATAAAAATAATAGTAACCCCTCTCATCCCGGGGAAACTATAAAATTGAACCTAAAAAAAAAAAAATGTTGGCAAATACCCTTGGTCTGGCAATGGGTTAAAAATGAAATGTTTGGAAACTCGATCGTTAGACCAACCTGCAGTCGGCAGGATGTGGTCCAGATGACCGAACATAACCCTTGCTATTGATGAAGTAGCAGCCCTGGTGCAGTGAGATTGGAAATGTAGTATCTATTCCTGTATAAGCCAAACCCCATTTGAACCATCTGGAGATGGTCTGAACTGATACCTTCTTATGAGGTTATTAGTAACTAATAAACATAGCTAGTATGTGAGCCTCTAAGGCTCTAGGTGACCCTGACGTAATGTTGTAAATGTGTGACCACACATAACCGAAGGTGCGTGGAGTATGTCATGAGAACTAGCTTGAGACCTGACACCCCTGGGCTGCCTGCCTAACTAAATCGTAAACATGAAATATTATATTATTAGCAGGTATAACCATCCTGTCCAGTCCCAATTTATACAATGACTGGACCTGTTGCGCTGACAACAGCACCAATGGGATACCTTATGAGCCCCGAGCCAAAGATAGGGAAAAAGCTGGAGCCCCCTGGCGAAGCAGTGTGAACACAATATCAATATCCCATACTCCATGTACTTGGGTCTGGGAGAACATGTGCAAAGATATCCTTAAAAACTAGAATCAGAGGGTGAGATCCGACTGGGTCCCGCTCGCTGCAGCAAATATGATGAGAAGCATGTTGAGCACAGTTAATGGGACTATAACTTAATTTATTGTCCAGGGCCCATAGTAAATTAACTCCAAAACATCAGTGTCCATGTTATATGTAACAACAGATCGCTTCCCATCTCCTGAAGAGGAAAATCTACTGCTTTTTTGGTGCTACCCCTGCACTCTGCAGTGAGCACATACATGGATTGGCCTGACAAACCAAGTCGCAGGAGCTGTCTTCTCAGATTCTGTAAGGCAATTAATTGATTAATCATACAGAGGCTGGTTCCGCGAGTCCCAGGCTGAACCAGCAAGTTTTATGTTTAGAAACCCCATATAAGTTTCTACTATAAGGTGTCAAAACGCTTTAGATTCTGGAGTAGCACCTGAGGATTGGAGGGTCCAGTGTTTGCAGACTGAGGTCAGGCTGTGAGTGGGTGTGAAGTGTTGGTTGGGGTGGGAAAGGGTCTACTCTTTTCATACTGGAGTCTTGCCTTAAGTAGGTGTGAAGTGGTGAATGGGAAGGAGAGGGTGCAGGGTCCATCCTTTGCAGACTGTGGTCTGGCTGTGTTTGTTGGGGAGGGGGTTTCAGGATTACGTTTCTGATTTTCAAACCTGCAGTAAAACTCATTCAGGTCGTTCGTCAGTTGATGATTGTCCAAAGAGCGGGGGGCTTTCCTCTTATAGCTGGTGATTTCTTGCATGCCCTTCCAAACTGAAGAAGAGTCACTAGCTGAGAACTTGCTCCTCAACTTCTCAGAGTACCTTTCCTTGGCAGCTCTGATTCCTCATCTCAGCTCTTTATTGATTAGGCTATCTTTTAACTCTTTAACGATTAGGCTATCGTCTTGACGCATATTTGCCCCCTCCTCAGCAGCAACATCATCAACGGACTGCTGCATTACTGCGGACAGATCCATGATGACCCTGAAAACATGCAGATTTTTGTAATATTCAAATTATATTAAAAATATGCTGCAAAAAGAGTCACACACTTTGGAATTCATATTTTTCAGTATTATTATCAAGGCAAAGAAAGCAGTTCCAATTGTTTGATATTATTTGATATTATCCATGAGGAAAAAATATAATAGCTTTAAAACCTACCTCAATTTTACAATCTCATTAAAGATATTCCCCCTTTCCCTCTCCCCCCCCCCATCTCTCTCCCCCTTCCCTTCCCCTCTCACATCCCCCCTCTTTCTGGTGTGGGTGGGGGGGAGGCGAAGATGAAGGTGGCGTGGGGCCAGTGGGGGTCAGCGGGGGCCGGCGGGGGTGGCGTGGGGCCAGCGGGGGCCGGCGGGGGCCAGCGGGGGTGGTGTGGGGCCAGTGGGGGTGGCGTGGGGCCAGTGGGGGCCGGCGGGGGTGGTGTGGGCCAGTGGGGGTGGCGTGGGGCCAGTGGGGGTGGCGTGGGGCCAGTGGGGGCCGGCGGGGGTGGTGTGGGCCAGTGGGGGTGGCGTGGGGCAGCGGGGGTGGCGTGGGGCAGCGGGGGTGGCGTGGGGCCAGCGGGGGTGGCGTGGGGCCAGTGGGGGTGGCGTGGGGCAGCGGGAGTGGCGTGGGGCCAGTGGGGGTGGCGTGGGGCAGTAGGGGTGGCGTGGGGCCAGTGGGGGTGGCGTGGGGCCAGTGGGGGTGGCGTGGGGCCAGCGGGGGTGGCGTTGGGCCAGTGGGGGTGGCGTGGGGCCAGCGGGGCCAGCGGGGGTGGCGTGGGGCCAGAGGGGGTGGCGTGGGGCCAGCGGGGGTGGCGTGGGGCCAGCGGGGGTGGCGTGGGGCCAGTGGGGGTGGCGTGGGGCCAGCGGGGGTGGCGTTGGGCCAGTGGGGGTGGCGTGGGACCAGCGGGGCCAGAGGGGGTGGCGTGGGGCCAGCGGGGGTGGCGTGGGGCCAGCGCGGGTGGCGTGGGGCCAGCGGGGGTGGCGTGGGGCCAGCGGGGCCAGCGGGGGTGGCGTGGGGCCAGAGGGGGTGGCGTGGGGCAGCGGGAGTGGCGTGGGGCCAGTGGGGGTGGCGTGGGGCCAGCGGGGGTGGCGTGGGGCCAGCGGGGCCAGCGGGGGTGGCGTGGGGCCAGTGGGGGTGGCGTGGGGCCAGCGGGGCCAGAGGGGGTGGCGTGGGGCCAGCGGGGGTGGCGTGGGGCCAGAGGGGGTGGCGTGGGGCCAGCGGGGCCAGTGGGGGTGGCGTGGGGCCAGCGGGGGTGGCGTGGGGCCAGCGGGGGTGGCGTGGGGCCAGCGGGGCCAGCGGGGGTGGCGTGGGGCCAGAGGGGGTGGCGTGGGGCAGCGGGAGTGGCGTGGGGCCAGAGGGGGTGGCGTGGGGCCAGAGGGGGTGGCGTGGGGCCAGCGGGGGTGGCGTGGGGCCAGTGGGGGTGGCGTGGGGCCTGTGGGGGTGGCGTGGGGCCTGTGGGGGTGGCGTGGGGCCTGGGGGGGTGGCGTGGGGCCGGGGGGGGGTGGCGTGGGGCCTGGGGGGGTGGCGTGGGGCAGCGGGAGTGGCGTGGGCCAGAGGGGGTGGCGTGGGGCCAGAGGGGGTGGGCGTGGGGCCAGCGGGGTGGCGTGGGGCCAGTGGGGGTGGCGTGGGGCAGCGGGGGTGGCGTGGGGCAGCGGGAGTGGCGTGGGGCCAGCGGGGGTGGCGTGGGGCCAGAGGGGGTGGCGTGGGGCAGCGGGAGTGGCGTGGGGCCAGCGGGGGTGGCGTGGGGCCAGTGGGGGTGGCGTGGGGGCCTGTGGGGGTGGCGTGGGGCAGCGGGAGTGGCGTGGGGCCAGAGGGGGTGGCGTGGGGCCAGCGGGGGTGGCGTGGGGCCAGCGGGGGTGGCGTGGGGCAGCAGGGGGTGGCGTGGGGCCAGTGGGGGTGGCGTGGGGCCAGCGGGAGTGGTGTGGGGCCAGCGGGGGTGGCGTGGGGCCAGTGGGGGTGGCGTGGGGCCAGCGGGGCCAGCGGGGGTGGCGTGGGGCCAGTGGGGGTGGCGTGGGGCCAGCGGGGGTGGCGTGGGGCCAGCGGGGGTGGCGTGGGGCCAGAGGGGGTGGCGTGGGGCCAGCGGGGGTGGCGTGGGGGCCAGCGGGGCCGTGGGGGTGGCGTGGGGCCAGCGGGGGTGGCGTTGGGCCAGCGGGGGTGGCGTGGGGCCAGCGGGCCAGCGGGGGTGGCGTGGGGCCAGCGGGGGTGGCGTGGGGCCAGAGGGGGTGGCGTGGGGCAGCGGGAGTGGCGTGGGGCCAGAGGGGTGGCGAGGGGCCAGAGGGGGTGGCGTGGGGCCTGTGGGGGTGCGTGGGGCAGCGGGAGTGGCGTGGGGCCAGAGGGGGTGGCGTGGGGCCAGAGGGGGTGGCGTGGGGGCCAGCGGGGTGGCGTGGGGCCAGTGGGGGTGCGTGGGGCCTGTGGGGGTGGCGTGGGGCCTGTGGGGGTGCGTGGGCAAGCGGGAGTGGCGTGGGGCCAGAGGGGGTGGCGTGGGGCCAGAGGGGGGTGGCGTGGGCCAGCGGGGGTGGCGTGGGGCCAGTGGGGGTGGCGTGGGGCCTGTGGGGGTGGCGTGGGGCAGCGGTAGTGGCGTGGGCCCAGAGGGGGTGGCGTTGGGCCAGAGGGGTGGCGTGGGGCAGCGGGAGTGGCGTGGGGCCAGCGGGGGTGGCGTGGGGCCAGTGGGGGTGGCGTGGGGCCTGTGGGGGTGGCGTGGGGCAGCGGGAGTGGCGTGGGGCCAGAGGGGGTGGCGTGGGGCCAGCGGGGGTGGCGTGGGGCCAGCGGGGGTGGCGTGGGGCAGCAGGGGTGGCGTGGGGCCAGTGGGGGTGGGCGTGGGCCAGTGGGGGCCAGTGGGGTGGTGTTGGGCCAGTGGGGGTGGCGTGGGGCCAGCGGGGGTGGCGTGGGGCCAGCGGGGGTGGGCGTGGGGCCAGCGGGGGTGGCGTGGGGCAGCGGAATGGCGTGGGGCCAGTGGGGGTGGCGTGGGCCAGTGGGGTGGCGTGGGGCAGCGGGGGTGGCGTGGGGCCAGCGGGGGTGGCGTGGGGCCAGCGGGGGTGGCGTGGGGCCAGCGGGGGGGTGGCGTGGGTGGGGCCAGGGGGGTGGCGTGGGGTAGGGGTGGCGTGGGGCCAGTGGGGTGGCGTCGGGCCAGCGGGTGGTGTGGGGCCAGTGGGGGTGGCGTGGGGCCAGCGGGGGTGGCGTGGGGCCAGTGGGGGTGGCGTGGCCAGCGGGGGTGGCGTGGGGCCAGTGGGGGTGGCGTGGGGCCAGCGGGGGGGGCGTGGGGCCTGTGGGGGTGGCGTGGGGCCAGCGGGGGCGGGTGGCGTGGGGCCAGTGGGGGTGGCGTGGGGCCAGCGGGGCCAGCGGGGGTGGCGTGGGGCCAGCGGGGGCGTGGGCCAGCGGGGGTGGCGTGGGGCCAGCGGGGGTGGCGTGGGGCCAGCCAGGGGGGTGGCGTGGGGCCAGTGGGGGTGGTGGGGCCAGCGGGGTGGCGTGGGGCCAGCGGGGGTGGCGTGGGGCCAGCGGGGGTGGCGTGGGGCCAGCGGGGGTGGCGTGGGGCCAGCGGGGGTGGCGTGGGGCCAGTGGGGGTGGCGTGGGGCCAGTGGGGGCCAGTGGGGGTGGCGTGGGGCCAGTGGGGGCCAGCGGGGGTGGCGTGGGGCCAGCGGGGGTGGCGTGGGGCCAGCGGGGGTGGCGTGGGGCCAGGGGGGGCCAGCGGGGGTGGCGTGGGGCCAGCGGGGGTGGCGTGGGGCCAGCGGGGGGGGCGGGGGGCCAGCGGGGTGGCGGCGTGGGGCCAGTGGGGGCCAGTGGGGGCGGGGTGGCGTGGGGCCAACGGGGGTGGCGTGGGGCCAACGGGGGTGGCGTGGGGCCAGCGGGGGTGGCGTGGGGCCAGTGGGGGTGGCGTGGGGCAGCGGGAGTGGCGTGGGGCCAGAGGGGGTGGCGTGGAGCCAGCGGGGGTGGCGTGGGGCCAGCGGGGGTGGCGTGGGGCCAGCGGGGGTAGTGTGGGGGCAGTGGGGGTGGTGTGGGGGTGGCGTGGGGCCAGCGGGGGTGGTAGACACCGCGCACCCCCCCTCCCTCCCCCGATGCCGTGGATGGAAATGCTGGACCGGGTCGGGCAGACACCGCACTGCGCATCCCCTTCCACTACTTACCTGGAGTAGACGCGAGGCATCGCGCTCAATGGGTGAAGCACAAATGGCAGTCTGATCCTGCCCCGGGCCCACTGCGCACGTGCGGAGAGATGGCGCCATTTTGCGTTGCTTCCCCAACTGCGCAGGCGCGGATGCGCGCATTTGTTTCTCCCCCAGCGGCCGCAACCAGAATTTCAGGCGATTTCCCACAAAGTGGAAACGCTGATTGTGCTCCGATTTTAAAAAAAAATTCTGGGGATTTTTTCTTACTCTGGGGGCAAAAAGGGTGGTGCGGTCGCACCCAGCGCACCCCCCCTTTGGACGGCCAAGACCCAGTTATTTCGCACAATTTGTCTGCTGTGGATTGGAATACAATTCAAACCAGTACTTTGTCCACATATCAGCCGGGCCTGCAGTGTGGTGGTTCACCACACGGTGGGAGTGTTGTACACAAGTGTTTAAGAATAAGGAGTAAGCCATTTAGAACGGAGATGAGGAAACACTTTCTCACACAGAGAGTTGTGAGTCTGTGGAATTATCTGCCTCAGAGGCCAGTGGAGGCCGGTTCTCTGGATACTTTCAAGGGAGAGCTAGATAGATCTCTTAAAGCGCGGAGTCAGGGGATATGGGCAGTGCCGGATTTAGATGAAGAGAGGCCCTAGGCTATTCCACTTGTGAGGCCCCTCCCAATCCCCCACCCCCACGACTGGAGAAAGATGGAGGAGCGTTATTAATAATTTGTGTAAAGCCAAGGATGTTGACGGCTGTTTAAAATTCCACAATTCTCAATTCCTTCTCTAAAGGACATGAAATGTTAATGTTAAATACCGTAGTGATTGAAAAAAAATGCATAAATGTTAAAATTACCACCGTGAAAAACGTTTGCTATAACCAAACTTTATAAACATTTTGTGGAATAAGCAGGAATTTTTAGGAAAATAAAATTGTAAGTTTACTGTTATATTAAAAAAAACTAATACAAAAAAAACAACAAATAAAAACATGAACTTTTAAAATGTTATTGCCTGGGAAGTGTTAATAAGATGACCATGACTGCCTGACAGTGACAGTGTGACACTTTGATCCCACCGTATGTTGTCATTAAACATGTTGGTTTTAAAATACATATTAAGAAATAAAGAAACTACAATCATCAAATACACTTTTTTCTAGCCTTCCTCAATATGAAATCATCCAGAAATTCATCAAAATTTGTTTGTCTAAGTTTGTCAATGCACAGAATTCTCGGTGTAGACAACCTCTATTGAGACATTGTGGCCCTTAATTCATTTTTAATTCTTTTGACTTGAAAAAGACCTCTCTCTTTCATTAAGCTAAGAAAGAGCCGCTAGATTGCTTCCACATTAGGGAAGGCCATATGAATTGTTTCCTTGTATATTATTTGATAAAGGTCTGTATGAGACAGAGAGTGCTCTTCTGTATGCCTATGGCTTTGTCTCACGTACGAGTGAAAGTGCAAAGGTTCATCTGTAAGTTCCAGGTCAACATCTTCTGGGTATGCTTCCGTCAACAGTTCAACACCTTGCTGAATTTCTTGCTTAGATGCGGTCAGATTAGCAAGAAAGGAAAACATTTGTGCAACTTCAATGTACACAGTAGCTCTTCTTCTTAAATTGGTTTCAAGTGCATCTAGTATCGGAATAAAGAATTTTATCCTAAACTTATCTCTTGAAGAGAGTTTATCTAAAGCATCAGGACCAGGTGCACTTCCATCATTTCCTTGCCATTTCCTTACTCTTTGTCTCCCTGTGACAGTTCTGTAGTTAACATCTGGCAAGGTGGCCTTTGCTTGTTGCTCAAGCTCATCAAAATCTTCTCTAATTTTGCTTACAAAATCCTGAAGTGAACTGTACAAACTTGCACAAGTACTCAATAACAGTAAGGATCTCTGAATGGCTTTGTTGACCTTGTGGAAATGACCTAGCAGACGGGTCCAAACATGCAGCATAAACACAAATTCCAGCTCTTCCATTTTCTGCAAAAGATTGTTAGCTTGAAGCCTGGTATCACCCTTCACATTAACATCAGAGTACAAATGACCGAGGGCATCTGTGATAGCGCTGTAACTTTCCAAAATAGCTTCTGTGGCTTTTGCATGTGCCTCCCACCAAGTGTCTGACAAATGTTGAGGCACTTTTGACTGAGGTTGCAAAAATGATTTTAGAACTGCCCATCTCTTTGTGGAGGATAAAAAGGTATAAATGTAATTGATAATTCCAAAGCAGTTCACTGCATCAAGGCAGCAATCAACAGCCGAACAGCCACCAAATTTAATGAGTGAGCAGCGCATGGAATAAATCCTGCAAATTTGTTTTTTTTCGAGGATATTTTGCTGCATACCCTTGTACCTACCAGCCATGTTGGCAGCATTGTCATAAAACTGCCCTCGGCATTTTCTAACGTTAATTTCAAGCTCAGTGGTGAGATAGTTAAACACAAAATCAGCTATGCTTTCTCTGAGTGGTCTTTTAGCTCAAGGAATGTTAAAAATCTCTCACTTGGTAAACCGTCTTCAGGTGATACATATCTGATAATTAAAGTCAACTGATCAGTATGTGAAATGTTGGGTGGAATCCACTGACAAGTTGAAATATCCAGCCTTTTTTCATCCTTAACTTTTTTTGCCATGAGTTGAATTATTTCCTCACATACAGTTTTGACAAATAAGAGGGATTTCCTGATCTGGAGTTTCCATACCGATTGATATGAGCCAGTAAAAATTGATCAAATTTTATAACCATATAACAATTACAGCACGGAAACAGGCCATCTCGGCCCTACAAGTCCGTGCCGAACAATTATTTTCCCTTAGTCCCACCTGCCTGCACACATACCATAACCCTCCATTCCCTTCTCATCCATATGCCTATCCAATTTATTTTTAAATGATACCAACGAAGCTGCCTCCACCACTTCCATTGGAAGCTCATTCCACACCGCTACCACTCTCTGAGTAAAGAAGTTCCCCCTCATGTTACCCCTAAACTTCTGTCCCTTAATTCTGAAGTCATGTCCTCTTGTTTGAATCTTCCCTATTCTCAAAGGAAAAAGCTTGATCACATCAACTCTGTCTATCCCTCTCATCATTTTAAAGGCCTCTATCAAGTCCCCCCTTAACCTTCTGTGCTCCAGAGAATAAAGACCTAACTTATTCAACCTATCTCTGTAACTTAGTTGTTGAAACCCAGGCAACATTCTAGTAAATCTCCTCTGTACTCTCTCTATTTTGTTGACATCCTTCCTATAATTGGGCGACCAAAATTGTACACCATACTCCAGATTTGGTCTCACCAATGCCTTGTACAATTTTAACATTACATCCCAGCTTCTATACTCAATGCTCTGATTTATAAAGGCTAGCATACCAAAAGCTTTCTTTACCACCCTATCTATATGAGATTCCACCTTCAAGGAACTATGCACGGTTATTCCCAGATCCCTCTGTTCAACTGTATTCTGCAATTTTGCAACTAGCTCTGAAAGGCAAAGAAACATTGAAACATAGAAACATAGACAATAGGTGCAGGAGTAGGCCATTCTGCCCTTCGAGCCTGCACCGCCATTCAATATGATCATGGCTGATCATCCAACTCAGTATCCCATACCTGCCTTCTCTCCATACCCCCTGATCCCTTTAGCCACAAGGGCCACATCTAACTCCCTGTTAAATATAGATAATTGGTGTTATTTGGAGATCCAAATTGTTCATTGTCACTGAATGGTAAGCCTCGTTCTGCAAGAGTGCATATTACAGCGATAATTCTCTCCATGACATGCTGCCAGTACTGCTGCTCTGCTTTTATTTGTTCCTGTAGCTTTGACGTTAACGTTTGCCCTCGCTTTCTTGGTAAGTAAGTCAACATGGCATTCCTGTGCTTCTCTGAGTTTTCATGAGTTTGGATAAGACAGGGGTTTTTCCAATCATCAAACCCTTCAGAAGCTAAAGATGTAGCAGAAGATGCAATGTTTGGAAAGAGTTTACAAACAAAGCAATATATCCGGCCTTTTGAGGGAGAATACACAAGCCACTCTCGGCTATATTGTTTCTCCATTGACTTTAGTTGAATATAAAAGAGCTTTGGTGCAAAACATAGACTGATTGGAATTTGAAAATGGTCCACAACGATGCTGAACTTTAGAGGGGCCCCTTTGTACCCAATAGGATACGTGCTCTTGTGATAATTCTGTCCACAAACCAACGTCTGTTGCAATAGATCTATGTTTTGGCATCATCTTTTTCTGAGTCTGGAATACCTTGGACTTGGCCTACCTTACCAGGTGTGAGCTGAAAATTCTGACTATCTATATAATTAATAGTCTCATCTTGACCACTTCCTGCTTGCACTGTGTTTTGATTTTAGAAACAACGCTACCACATATGGTTACCGACCGGTCTGCTGATCCTCTGCCGGTGAGTATGTTTAATGATCCATTTTGTTCTTTTTTTCCAGTAGTTTTAATCGAAACAGTGCGGAGGTGTTAAACGCGTGTCCAAACCCTCCATAGCGCCACCGGAAGTCCGTCTCTGCTCCTATCACTTACATAGAAACATAGAACGGAAAATCATGCTTGACTAATCTTCTGGAATTTTTTGAGGATGGATGAAGGGGTGCCAGTGGATGTAGTGTATCTAGACTTTCAGAAAGCCTTTGATAAGGTCCCGCATGGGAGACTGGTGACTAAAATTAGAGCACATGGTATTGGGGGTATGGTGTTGACATGGATAGAAAATTGGTTGGCAGACAGGAAGCAAAGAGTAGGAGTGAACGGGTCCTTTTCAGAATGGCTGGCAGTGGCGAGTGGTGTGCGGCAAGGCTCGGTGTTGGGGCCGCAACTATTTACCATATATATTAATGATTTGGAAGAGGGAATTAGGAGCAACACTAGCAAGTTTGCGGATGACACAAAGCTGGGTGGTAGTGTGAACTGTGAAGAGGATGCTAGGAGGTTGCAGGGTGACCTGGACAGGTTGAGTGAGTGGGCAGATGCATGGCAGATGCAGTATAATATAGATAAATGTGAGGTTATCCACTTTGGTGGCAAAACAAGGGGGCAGATTATTATCTCAATGGGGTTAGGTTAGGAAAGGGGAAGGTACAGCGAGACCTGGGCGTCCTTGTACACCAGTCACTGAAAGTTGGCGTGCAGGTACAGCAGGCAGTGAAGAAAGCTAATGGAATGTTGGCCTTCATAACAAGAGGATTTCAGTGTAGGAGTAGAGAGGTTCTTCTGCAGTTGTATAGGGCTCTGGTGAAACCACATCTGGAGTATTGTGTACAGTTTTGGTCTCCTAATTTGAGAAAGGACATCCTTGTTATTGAGGCAGTGCAGCGTAGGTTCACGAGATTGATCCCTGGGATGGCGAGACTGTCATATGAGGAAAGATTGAAAAGACTAGCGTGTATTCACTGGAGTTTAGAAGGATGAGGGGGAATCTTATAGAAACATATACAATTATAAAAGGACTGGACAAGCTAGATGCAGGAAAAATGTTCCCAATGTTGGGCGAGTCCAGAACCAGGGGCCACAGTCTTAGAATAAAGGGGAGGTCATTTAAGACTGAGGTGAGAAAAAACATTTTCACCCAGAGAGTTGTGAATTGATGGAATTCCCTGCCACAGAGGGCAATGGAGGCCAGGTCACTGGATGGATTTAAGAGAGTTAGATAGAGCTCTAGGGGCTAGTGGAGTCAAGGGATATGGGGAGAAGGCAGGCACGGGTTATTGATTGGGGATGATCAGCCATGATCACAATGAATGGCGGTGCTGGCTCGAAGGGCCGAATGGCCTCCTCCTGCACCTATTTTCTATGTTTCTGTGGCTGTGATTTTTTGGCCATCTTACGCAGTGGGCCCGTCAGCGTGACATCTCAACGTTACCAGTTTGTAGTATAACAAGAATAGGATTAATCCCGTATAAATAGTTGACAGCCTCGACGTCTCTGGCAAGATGGCGCCTGCCTGCGGCGACTTTTTTTTTGCGGAGCTCCTTGTTTAATCCGGGCAGAAAGAGTTCCTATATTACCAATAAGTATTGTAACATAAATATGTGAAACCAAGTATGTCAGGTGACAGGGATAATACTGTTTACAAGATAATTCTTGAGTTCGCATCAGGATGCACAGGGCCTGGCACGCTACGGAATGCGACTGTATTGAGCGTTAAAATACAGGGACAATATATTTTAAGCACTGTCTGGAGTACATCACATCACTAACATCCTACCTACCCATTCCTTCAGACACTTCCAGCCTCCTCTGGAAAAGATCCCCCCGTTCCCACATTGGCATGATCAATAATTCTAGGCCTAGAGTGGAAGCAAGGTAATCTCGAACGCGAATGGGTGCCTGGGAGAAAAGAGACATATGTAGGTACAATTGTGAGGTAACACCTGATCCGGTATAATAAATATGTATAAAAATGTATGACGACATATTGTCTCCCCTCCCCCCCATCAGGCAAAAGGTACAGAAGTGAGAAAACGCAAGACTCCAGATTCAGGAACAATTTATTTCCGGCTGTTATCAAGGAACTGTATGATTCTATCAGCAACGAGAGTGTGGGTCTGAGCTACTCTCTCCCTTATTGGGGACCCTTGGACTATATTTAAGTGGAGTTTACTGGGCTTTATCCACAAAAGCTTTTCACTATTCCTCTGTAAACGTGACAATAAAGGAAGCTAAACTATGCTAACGAAAAAAATATCTGTATCAGTGGCAACCGAATGGTCACTGCACCACCCTCTGGTCACAGGTAATGTTCGATGTTCAATCTAAAATCCAAAATCTGCAATACAAATATGCACCAGGAGATGGCAGCAGATGCGGACTCACTCTGGGCGACACTGAATGGAAACGCCCCTTGTTACACGAGATGGAAAGAGTACGCAGGGTCCTAATGCCCGTATTAATCTCAAATCACAAGTCAAGTCAAGTCAAGTCCATTTTATTTCTATAGCACATTTAAAAATAACTCTCGTTGACCAATGTGCTTTACATTAGTGCAGGTACTAATGTGCTACAAACAGTGGTACATAGTAGCAATGTTACAAAATTTTGAGATTTTAAAAATCAAGTCTGTAATTTATCCCATCAGATAAAGCATAAAAATAAGTTTAATTTGACGCCTAATTCACTTTCATATCTCAAGTATTTAAAAAGTTATGGCCATTTTCATACTCGGAAATGAGCATCTTGTTCCCTATTGATTTTCTATGGACATAACAAAAAAGCTGTGATCGTGAACAGTCAAAAGCCCATAACTTTCTTAAAAATTAAGAGAACTGAATGAAATTTTCAGTTATCATAGATTGAAGCATTCTGAAACAAATATAAAATAATCTTACTTGGATGACCTGAAATTAAAGCATATAATTAGTTAGTTACCTAATTGTAGCTAATTTCAGACTTCAATTACTAGATCTAAACATCTATCCATTTCTTAATAAATGATTAACATTTTTAAATAGCCTAAATGTCCAAATAATATTCACAAATAATTCACAATAAAACATGATTTTTAAATCTCATTTACATTAATTTATAGGCCAAATGGAAGGAATTCAGTGTTCAATTGCTGTAAATAAATGCCCATTTAAATCAGCTTTCCAGTGGGTCCCTTCACATTGCGGGTAGATTTGTGCCCCAAATGCCCAGAAAAATACTGCGGGATATAATGGGCCCAAAATGAGCTACACGCAATATTAAACTTTGTATAAAGGGATCTTTAGAAGCCCTTTTTAATGTAAAAATATACAGCATACCTTCTGTGGTTTGCTTTATGAGACCCTGCGGTTGCTGGCGGTCGCGGGTTTAGAGATTGATTTTTAAACTACTATAACTATTATACTAGGCCTTTAAAACTAATAATAGCTTTTGCGACGGGGTCTTTCAGCGATTTTTCGTTAATAATTAACTAGGCTGAACATCTTCGATTTGAACAGCCTAGAGAAAATCGCGTTTTAAACCCGCCCCCTCTAAACGGCGCCAAAATCGCGCACACCCGCAGCGACAGATTTTCAAGGACGCTTCAGGTAGGCTTTGCAACATACCTATACATAGATCTAACAATAGGGTGATTTCACGAAAGGTCACTGGAGCGTAGATCCGCACCCACGTGACCGAAAATTTTAACTGGGGGACAAGCGTCACTTCCGGTACATGTTAGTGAATGGGAAAACACGCACTTTCACACCCGTTAAAAACATCGAAAACAGCCAGTTTTTGAGCTGCAATTTACTGTGCCAGTCGGGGTGACCGTGAGGCACAGCTACCTAAATTTACAGTCCAAAAAAAAGATAGAAACTACGGTAAATTCAAGAGGGAGCTGAAGGTGTCAAAACAGCGGAAGTGCTAGCGGACATTTGCCGTGGAGATTTACAGATCGAAAATATCGGGAATTATCGCGTTTGCTCGCTGCATTTCATCAAAAGTGGCATTATTGACTTTTTATCTTTATTCATTTGTTATATGAAAAGTATTAAAAGTTAAAAATCCGTCAGTAAAATTGCAAAATCGCCCATGGTTCTCAGGTGGGTTTTAACATGCAAAATGAAAACGCTTCTGAAGCTCCATTTACCATTTAAATAATCGTAAACTATCATTGCGTTTTGAAATAAATTTTACTGAGATGCAAGCTAAGGAATGGGAATGCCATGCACGTGCACCAAGCTGGTGAACAAACTTGCAGAACTGGGTCTCTGCGCATCCCTCTGCAATTCGATCCTCGACTTCCTCATTCACAGATCAGTCTGTTCGTATTGGTGAAAATGTGTCAGCCTCAATAACAATCAGCACGGGAGCACCTCAAGGCTGCGTGCTCAGCCCCCTGCTGTACTCACTCTATACCCATGACTGCGTAGCCAGTCACAGTGCGAACTCCATCATCAAGTTCACTGACGACACCACTGTTGTGGGATGTATCACTGATGGGGATGAGTCAGAGTATAGAAGTGAGATCGAGCAACTGTCCATATGGTGCCAGCACAATAACCTGGCCCTCAACACCAGCAAAACCAAGGAACTGATTGTGGACTTTGGAAGCGGTAGGAGGGGGACCCACAGCCCCATTTATATCAAAGGGTCGATGGTGGAAAGGGTCAATAGCTTCAAATTCCTGGGCGTGCACATCTCTGAAGATTTCTCCTGGTCCGAGAACACTGATGCAATAATAAAGAAAGCACATCAGCGCATCTACTTTCTGAGAAGATTACGGATGGTCGGTTTGTCAAGGAGGACTCTCTCTAACTTCTACAGGTGCACAGTAGGGAGCATGCTGACCGGTTGCATCATGGCTTGGTTCGGCAACTTGAGCACCCTGGAGCGGAAAATACTACAAAAAGTAGTAAACACTGCCTAGTCCATCATCAGCTCTGAACTTCCTTCCATCGAGGGGATCTATCACAGTCGCTGCCTCAAAAAGGCTGGCAGCATCATCAAGGACCCACACCATCCTGGCCACACACGCATCTCCCCGCTACCTTCAGGTAGAAGGTACAGGAGCCTGAAGACAAGCCAAAGAGCTGATTGCATTTTCACTTTATTTCCATTGTCATTGCACTTTCAAATACAAAACAGGTTCAAGCCAAAGAGCTGATTGCATTTTCACTTTATTTCCTTTGCCATTGCACTTTCAAGCACAGGGCAGGCCTAAGCCAACCAGCTCATTGCATTTTCACTACATTTCCATTGCCATTGCAATTTCAAGCACATGGCAGGCTCAAGCCAAGCAGCTCATTGTATTTTCACTTAATTTCCATTGCTATTGCAGTTTCAAGCACAGGGCAGGCCAAACAACTCATTTCATTTTTATTAAGGGCTAACAAATCATTTATTCAAGTATATTGCATACTCACAGTGTTCTGTAGTTTCCCAGCTCAGACAGAGAGTCGTGACCTCTCCCTCGCCATCTTGCAGACAGACTGAGCCACGCCCACACTTCTGGGTTTTATAGTCCCTCCCCTCCCACCAGAAGGGGCGTGGCCTTCATGGCAGTGATTTACAGGAGAGAGAATCTCAAGATTTTTTAAACACTAATAAGTCTTTTATTTTTCGTCGATGGGAAAAATCCTCAGGGCTTGCGTGGCGGAGGAATACTCTGAGTAAGATGGCCAAAAAAATCACAGCCATATGTGGTAGCATTTTTTCTAAAATCAAAGCACAGCGCATACAGGAAGTGGACTTTTAATTATATAGACATGATAAACGAGAGAGAAAAAAAAGAGTTCAGTGTGTATATATACACATACTCACATATGTTAGATCAGGCCTAATGCCAATGCAAACAAAAAACTGGTCATGACCTGTTGATTGACATTTTATGTTTGTAAAAAAGTCCGTATTTTGTCCAATATCAGAATTTCTAGTGGCAATCGGAATGAAGGAAATGCATTGCTGGAAAATGGGACAATTGAATGCCCACTTTGGCAGTGGCTGGTAGCTTTCGAAGAGAGCAATAGTGGTTTCTGATTCGTAGGATATTTTTAACCAATAACAGAGGCCAACCCCATTAATATAGAAACATAGATAGAAACATAGAAAATAGGTGCAGGAGTAGGCCATTCGGCCCTTCGAGCCTGCACCGCCATTCAATATGATCATGGCTGATCATCCAACTCAGTATCCTGTACCTGCCTTCTCTCCATACCCCCTGATCCCTTTAGCCACAAGGGCCACATCTAACTCCCTCTTAAATATAGCCAATGAACGGCCTCAACTACCTTCTGCGGCAGAGAATTCCAGAGATTCACCACTCTCTGTGTGAATTAAGACAGAAGCATAATCGGATCTATTAGGAGTAAAGTCAGGGGCCATAGTAATGAAAAGGGGAGGCTTGTACGACCGAGTGTGTCTCAATGAAAATATTTGTTTCAGTAATTGGTGATAATTTTCCAGTGTTCTATGGACTCAGGATCAGTTCCTGTGTATTGGAGGGTAGCTAATGTTATCCCACTTTTTAAGAAAGGCGGGAGAGAGAAAGCAGGGAATTAAAGACCAGTTAGTCTGACATCGGTGGTGGGGAAGATGCTAGAGTCAGTAACAATAACAGGATCGGTCCGAGTCAGCATGGATTTACGAAGGGGAAATCATGCTTGACTAATCTTCTGGAATTTTTTGAAGATGTAACTAGGAAAATGGACAAGGGAGAGCCAGTGGATGTAGTGTACCTGGACTTTCAGAAAGCATTTGATAAGGTCCCACATAGGAGATCAGTGGGCAAAATTAGGACACATGGTATTGGGGATAGAGTGCTGACATGGATAGAGAAGTGGTTGGCAGACAGGAAACAAAGAGTAGGGATTAACGGGTCCCTTTCAGAATGGCAGGCAGTGACTAGTGGGGTACCGCAAGGCTCGGTGCTGAGACCGCAGCTATTTACAATATACATCAATGATTTGGATGAAGGGATTCAAAGTAACATTAGCAAATTTGCAGATGACACAAAGCTGGGTGGCAGTGTGAACTGTGAGGAGAATGCTATGAGAATGCAGGGTGACTTGGACAGGTTGGGGGAATGGGCAGATGCATGGCAGATGAAGTTTAATGCAGATAAATGTGAGGTTATCCACTTTGGTAGCAAAAACAGGAAGGCAGATTACTATCTAAATGGCATCAAGGGAAAATGGGAAGTACAACGGGATCTGGGGGTCCTTGTACATCAGTCTATGAAAGTAAGCATGCAGGTACAGCAGGCAGTGAAGAAAGCGAATGGCATGTTGGCCTTTATAGCAAGAGGAATCGAATATAGGAGCAAAGAGGTCCTTCTGCAGTTGTACAGGGCCCTAGTGAGACCACACCTGGAGTATTGTGTGCAGTTTTGGTCCCCTAATTTGAGGAGGGACATTCTTGCTATTGAGGGAGTGCAGCGTAGGTTTACAAGGTTAATTCCCGGGATGGCGGGACTGTCATATGCTGATAGAATGGAGCAGCTGGGCTTGTACACTCTGGAGTTTAGAAGGATGAGAGGATATCTCATTGAAACATATAAGATTGATAAGGGTTTGGACACGCTAGAGGCAGGAAACATGTTCCCGATGTTGGGGGAGTCCAGAACCAGGGGCCACAGTTTAAGAATAAGGGGTAAGCCATTTAGAACGGAGACGAGGAAACACTTTTTCTCACAGAGAGTGGTAAGTCTGTGGAATTCTCTGCCTCAGAGGGCAGTGGAGGCAGGTTCTCTGGATGCTTTCAAGAGAGAGCTAGATAGGGCTCTTAAAAATTGCGGAGTCAGGGGATATGGGGAGAAGGCAGGTACGGGGTACTGATTGGGGATGATCAGCCATGATCACATTGAATGGCAGTGCTGCCTCGAAGGGCTGAATGGCCTGCTCCTGCACCTATTGTCTATTGTCTATTAATACCATAGGCATCCTCTTCTGAACTATGGATGTCATACCGGGTCACGGAACCAATGGGAGGAAAATGACGAAAATATGAACTGGGACCATACTCATGGATGAGGATTGGGGCCTGTTTCTGGCGTTGCAATGGCTGATGTCCAATAACACAATTGCCTCATTACTACCGGGGATCATCAGTGTCCTTACTCGGACAAGCAAGTGGTAGATGGAAATGAAGGGCGTCAGTCATTCAACGGCAGGATATTATGTGTTCCAGTTCCAGGGATCAGAGTAAATAGATGAGACTCTTGCCTCCGAACCCGTTCCACTGTACACTAAACATCTATCGGTGATCAATGGATAATTTTAATGGAGTGACCATGTTATTTCTGTCATATTAACGGACTGGTACATATTAGATGGTTATTGAAAAGGATACACAACACGAGGTTAGGGAGCTGTGATGTAAAAATAGAACACGTCTGGCATACCTGAAAGAAAATACTCTAATCCAGCACAAATACTGTCACAATAATTAATAATGCAAATATTAGAATGAGGCGATCGTTGCTGACAAGGGAAGGCAAGGGCAGAATAAAACCAAAATAGAAGGTAGATAACATTGCAAAGATTAGTGGGAAGCCAGAGGATTGGGAAGCTTTTAAAGAACAACAGAAGGTAAATAAAAAGGCAAGATGGGGAGAAAAGGTGAAATACAAAGGTAAGAATGCCAATAATATATTTAAGAGGGAGTTAGATGTGGCCCTTGTGGCTAAAGGGATCAGGGGGTATGGAGAGAAGGCAGGTACGGGATACTGAGTTGGATGATCAGCCATGATCATATTGAATGGTGGTGCAGGCTCGAAGGGCCGAATGGCCTACTCCTGCACCTATTTTCTATGTTTCTATAAAGAGTAAGAAAGAATCAAGAGTGGACATCGGACCGCTGAAATAATGGAGGAGATGTGATAATGGGGAATAAAGAAATGGCAGAAGAATGAATTACTTTTTTTGCATCAGTCTTCACACTGGGAGACCACAGAACATTCCTGAAATTCAAGAGAGTCAGGAGGTGGAAGTTAGTGAAGTGGCTATTAGTAAGAATATACTTGGGAAACTGAAAGATCTGAAGGTGAATAGGCTACCTGGGCCGGATGCAGTGCACCCAGGGTTCTGAAAGAGGTGGCTTTAAAGATTGTGTAGGCATGAAGAGTGATATTTCAAGAGTCACCGGATGATTGGGAAATTGCCAATAGTACTCTGCTGTACAAGAAGGGAGCAAAGCAGAATAGTGGAAACGTTAAGCCGGGCAGTCTGACGTCACTGGTTGGTAAGATTGTATAAAGGATGAGAAGATTTTATAAGGGTCCATTATAAAGGATGAGGTTACGGAGTTCATAATAAAATAAGTCAAAGTCAGCGTGGGTTTGTGAAGGGGAGATCTTGCCTGACGTAGCTGCTGGAATTCTTTGAAACGGAAAGTCAGTGAATGTTGTTTACCTAGATTTTCAGAAGGACTTTGATAAAGTGTCACATGCGAGACTGCGAAGGAAGACGAGTGCTTGTGGTATCAAAGGGGAGATAGTAGTGTGGATAGCAGTTTGGCTGGATGGCAGAAGGCAATGAGTGGAATAAAGAGTTTTCTTTGGTTGTCTACCAGTGACTAGCGGAGTTCCGCAGCGATCAGTGCTGGGGCCGCTACTCTTCACGTTGTAGATTAATGATGTGGATGAGGGGATGGAAGGATTTGTGGCCAAATTAGCAGATTATATGAAAATATTTAGAGGGGCAGGTAGTGTAGAGAAAACAGGGACTCTGCTACATTTATTTCAAGAGGACTAGAATACAAAAGCAGGGATGTAATGCTGAGGTTCGATAAAGAGCTCATCAGGCCCCATTTTGAGGGATTCTGGGCCCCATATCTGAGGAAGGATGTGGTGGCTATGGAGAAGGTCCAGAGGAAGTTTACAAGAATGATGCCGGGAATGAGTGGTTTAAAAAAATGATGATAGTTTGACAGCACAGCCTGTACTCGTTGATGTTTAGAAGGATGTGTGTGTGTGTGGGGGGGGGGGGGGGGCTATTGAAAGTTGCCAAATAGTGAAAGGCTTGGATTGATTTGATGGAGAGAAGATATTTCCACTAGTGGGAGAGTTTATGAACAGACATCCTAGCTTCAGATTTAAAGAACGTTCCTTGAGGAAGGAGATGAGAAGGGTTTTCGTAAGTTACAGGGTGGATCATCTGTGGAATGCCTTGTCACTTACGGCTGTGGAGGCCAAGTGAATGGATATATTTAGGAAGAGATTGATAGATTCTCGATTAGTACGGATGTAAGGAGTTATTGGGAGAAGACAGGCGATTGGGGTTGGGAGATAGAGATAGATCAGCCATTATTAACTGGCGGAGTATACTTGATGTGCCGAATGGACTAGTTCTGCTCTCTTCACTTATGAATTTATGAACTTAATATCAGACACAACGCCAAATGTACAGCGTCCGTAGCCGGCATCGTTTACTAAATATAGGACCCAGTAATTTATACAAAGAACGCCAATGCTGATTACTATGGAGAAGGTGCTTGGGAAGCTGACAGGGCTGAAGGTGGATCTCACCTGGAACGGACGGACTGCATCCTCGGGTTCTGAAAGTGTTAGCTCCAGAGATTGTGGAGGCGCTGATAGTGATATTTCAGGAATCACTAGAGTCAGGAGTAGTCCAAGATGATTGGAGAATTGCCAATATTACCAGGGCCGGCCTTAGGAGGTACGGGGCCCAATTGGGAACATTTTTGTTGAGCCCCCAGCTTCCCAGCCAAGGTCTGTCGATTCATAGAAATACAAATAAAGTATATTATAGACTTTATATCTCTATGGTAGAATGGAAAGTAATCAAAATGTGCGCTTAAAAAGTGCCTGCGAGTTAATGGACCAAACAGATCTAAGCTATATTACTATCTATATTACTAAAAGTCTGTTCTTGACCGGTTTTGACCATCTGTGCTGCGATTTCTGAGAGAACGCCGCCACCTACGGCCGTCATTTTTGGCCACCTTGCTCAGAGCCCTCATCCGCCGCATGTGTGCCGAGGATTTTTCCCGTCAATTAAAAATGACAGAGATATAAATGTTTTTACAAAATTCCCCATTCTCTCTGCTGCCCCCGCTGGCGGCAGGGGGGAGGGACTATAAAGCCAGGAAGTGGTGTGCCACACAGTCTCTTCAAGATGGAGGAAGGCAGAGGGTCACGTTTTTCTGAGCTGTGAATAACACTGAACACATGTCTACTCAAATGTAAGTGCCCTTAGTGGTTCTAAAGCTTGCAAAAAAATGTCCATTGGTTCTAAAGCTTGCAAAAGTTTCTCTATTGGTTCTAAAGCTTGCAAAAAATGTCCATTGATTCTAAAGCTTGCAAAAAATGTCTATTGGTTCTAAAGCTTGCAAAAAAATTTCCATTGGTTCTAAAGCTTGCAAAAAAATGCCTATTGGTTCTAAAGCTTGCAAAAAATGTCTATTGGTTCTAAAGCTTGCAAAAAATGTCTATTGGTTCTAAAGCTTGCAAAATGTGTCTCTAGGTTCTAAAGCTTGCAAAAAATGTCTATTGGTTCTAAAGCTTGCAAAAAAAGTGTCTATTGGTTCTAAAGCTTGCAAAAAATGTGTCTATTGGTTCTAAAGCTTGCAAAACAATGTCTATTGGTTCCAAAGCTTGCAAAAAAGTCTATTGGTTCTAAAGCTTGCAAAAAAGGTCTATTGGTTCTAAAGCTTGCAAAAAAATGTCTATTGGTTCTAAAGCTTGCAAAAAAATGTCTATTGGTTCTAAAGCTTGCAAAAAAAATGTCTATTGGTTCTAAAGCTTGCAAAAAAATGTCTATTGGTTCTAAAGCTTGCAAAAAAAATGTCCATTGTTTCTAAAGCTTGCAAAAGGTGTCTCTTGGTTCTAAAGCTTGCAAAAAGTGTCTCTATTGGTTCTAAAGCTTGCAAAAAAAATGTCTATTGGTTCTAAAATGCTTGCAAAAAAATATCTATTGGTTCTAAATCTTGCAAAAAATGTCTATTGGTTCTAAAGCTTGCAAAAAAAGTGTCTATTGGTTCTAAAGCTTGCAAAAGTCTCTATTGGTTCTAAAGCTTGCAAATAAAATGTCTATTGGTTCTAAAATGCTTGCAAAAAATATCTATTGGTTCTAAAGCTTGCAAAAAATGTCTATTGGTTCTAAAGCTTGCAAAAAATGTCTATTGGTTCTAAAGCTTGCAAAATGTGTCTCTAGGTTCTAAAGCTTGCAAAAAATGTCTATTGGTTCTAAAGCTTGCAAAAAAAGTGTCTATTGGTTCTAAAGCTTGCAAAAAATGTGTCTATTGGTTCTAAAGCTTGCAAAACAATGTCTATTGGTTCCAAAGCTTGCAAAAAAGTCTATTGGTTCTAAAGCTTGCAAAAAAATGTCTATTGGTTCTAAAGCTTGCAAAAAAATGTCTATTGGTTCTAAAGCTTGCAAAAAAATGTCTATTGGTTCTAAAGCTTGCAAAAAAAATGTCTATTCGTTCTAAAGCTTGCAAAAAAATGTCTATTGGTTCTAAAGCTTGCAAAAAAAATGTCCATTGTTTCTAAAGCTTGCAAAAGGTGTCTCTTGGTTCTAAAGCTTGCAAAAAGTGTCTCTATTGGTTCTAAAGCTTGCAAAAAAAATGTCTATTGGTTCTAAAATGCTTGCAAAAAAATATCTATTGGTTCTAAATCTTGCAAAAAATGTCTATTGGTTCTAAAGCTTGCAAAAAAAGTGTCTATTGGTTCTAAAGCTTGCAAAAGTCTCTATTGGTTCTAAAGCTTGCAAATAAAATGTCTATTGGTTCTAAAATGCTTGCAAAAAATATCTATTGGTTCTAAAGCTTGTCAAAAATGTCTATTGGCTCTAAAGCTTGCAAAAAAATGTCTATTGGTTCTAAAGCTTGCAAAAAGTGTCTTTATTGATTCTAAAGCTTGCAAAAAATGTCTATTGGTTCTAAAGCTTGCAAAATGTGTCTCTAGGTTCTAAAGCTTGCAAAAAATGTCTATTGGTTCTAAAGCTTGGCAAAAAAAGTGTCTATTGGTTCTAAAGCTTGCAAAAAATGTGTCTATTGGTTCTAAAGCTTGCAAAACAATGTCTATTGGTTCCAAAGCTTGCAAAAAAGTCTATTGGTTCTAAAGCTTGCAAAAAAGGTCTATTGGTTCTAAAGCTTGCAAAAAAATGTCTATTGGTTCTAAAGCTTGCAAAAAAATGTCTATTGGTTCTAAAGCTTGCAAAAAAAAATGTCTATTGGTTCTAAAGCTTGCAAAAAAATGTCTATTGGTTTTAAAGCTTGCAAAAAAAATGTCCATTGTTTCTAAAGCTTGCAAAAGGTGTCCCTTGGTTCTAAAGCTTGCAAAAAGTGTCTCTATTGGTTCTAAAGCTTGCAAAGAAAATGTCTATTGGTTCTAAAATGCTTGCAAAAAAATATCTATTGGTTCTAAATCTTGCAAAAAAATGTCTATTGGTTCTAAAGCTTGCAAAAAAAGTGTCTATTGGTTCTAAAGCTTGCAAAAGTCTCTATTGGTTCTAAAGCTTGCAAATAAAATGTCTATTGGTTCTAAAATGCTTGCAAAAAATATCTATTGGTTCTAAAGCTTGTCAAAAATGTCTATTGGCTCTAAAGCTTGCAAAAAAATGTCTATTGGTTCTAAAGCTTGCAAAACGTGTCTTTATTGATTCTAAAGCTTGCAAAAAATGTCTCTATTGGTTCTAAAGCTTGCAAAAAAATGTCTATCTATATTACTAAAAGTCTGTTCTTGACCGGTTTTGGCCATCTGTGCTGCGATTTCCGAGAGAACGCCACCACCTACGGCTGTCATTTTTGGCCACCTTGCTCAGAGTCCCCCTCCGCCGTACGTGTGCCGAGGAATTTTCCTGTCGATGAAGAATGACAGAGATATTAATGTTTTTACAAAATTCCCCATTCTCTCTGCTGCCCCCGCTGGAGGCAGGGGAAGGGACTATAAAACCAGGAAGTGGTGTGCCTCAATTAGTCTCTGCAAGCTGGAGCTCTGTCAATTAGTCTCAGCCACTCTGAGCTCTGAATGACATTGAACAAATGTCTACAGCACTGTGAGTACCCTTAATTTGGTTTGAAAATGAAAATATAGTTAGTTTGAAGTAAAAAAGCACTGCCTGCAAATGGTTGTTTGGGTTGAATTAAAAAGGCACTCTCTCTCTCTCTCTCTCTCCCCCCTCCTCTCTCTCCCCTCCTCTCTCTCCCCACTTCTCTCTCCCTATCCCTCTCTCTTTCTCGCTCTCCCTATCCCTCTCTCTTTCTCTTTCTCCCCCCCCCCTCTCCCCTCTCCCCTCCTCTCCTCTCTCCCCCCTCTCCTCTCCCCCCCTATCCTCTCCCCCCTCCTCTCTCTCCTCCCCCTCCTCTCTCCCCCCTCCTCTCCCCCTCCTCTCCCCCCTCTCCCCCTCCCTCTCCTCTCCCCCTCCCTCTCCTCTCCCCCCTCCCTCTCCACTCACCCCCTCTCCTCTCCCCCCCTCCTCCTCTCCCCCTCCCTCTCCTCTCCCCCCTCCCTCTCCACTCACCCCCTCTCCTCTCCCCCCTCCTCCTCTCCCCCTCCCTCTCCACTCACTCCCTCTCCTCTCCCCCCCTCCTCCTCTCCCCCCTCTCCTCCCCCCTCTCAACTCCCCCCCCTCTCCCCCCCTCTCCTCCCCCCTCTCCTTCCCCCCATCTCCTCTTCCCCCCTCACCTCTCCCCCCCTCTCCTCTCCCCCCTCTCCTTCCCCCCTCTCCTTCCCCCCCCTCTCCTTCCCCCCCTCTCCTCTCCCCCCTCCTCTCCCCCCCCTCTCCCCCTCCCTCTCCTCTCCCCCCTCTCCTCTCCCCCCCTCACCTCCCCCCCTCTCCTCTCCCCCTCTCTGCTTTCCCCCCCTCTCTCTCTCTCCCCTCTTTTTCCTCCCATCCACCCACTCTCCCCCTCCCTGCTCCCCCTCTCTCCCCCTCCCCTCATCTCACCCCCCTCTCAGCACACCCTCTCCCACCCCCCCACCCCCCCTCTCCCCCCTCTCCCCTCTCTCCCCCCTCTCTCTCTCTCTCCCCTCCTCCCCTCCATCCCCTCCCCTCTCCATCCCCCTCCCTTCTCCCCACCTCTCCCCCTCACCCCCCTCTCAGCACCCCCTCTCTCTCTCCCTCACTCTCACCCTCTCTCTCTCTCCTCCCCTCCACCCCCACCTTTCCCCCCTCACCCACCCTCCCTCTTATCCTCCTCTCCACCCCCCTATCCCTCTTGCCCCTCTCTCTGTGTCTCTGTCTCTCTCTCTCTGTCTCTGCCCCTTCTCTCTCTGCCCTCACTCTCTACCCCAGCCCCCCCCCCCCCAGATGTGACTGCAAGTTGGGGGCTATGCGTCAGTAGATAGGGTAGTTATGGGGTAAAAGGAGCAAATTAATAATATTAATATAATATCAAGGTGGGTAATTAGCGTGAGTGCGGGGGCGGGGGGCGGGGGATAGTTAGTGTGTGACGCTGCATGCCGCCTACCCCCCCCCCCACAACCGCACGTTGGGGGTACAGACCCAACGGGTCTGCACTTGGTCTAGTTGGTTCTAAAGCTTGCAAAAATATGTCTATTGGTTCTAAAGCTTGCAAAAATATGTCTATTGGTTCTAAGCTTGCAAAAATATGTCTATTGGTTCTAAAGCTTGCAAAAATATGTCTATTGGTTCTAAAGCTTGCAAAAATATGTATATAGGTTCTAAAGCTTGCCAAAAAAATGTCCATTGGTTCTAAAGCTTGCAAAATAATGTCTATTGGTTCTAAAGCTTACAAAAAAAATGTCTATTGGTTCTAAAATGGTTCATACTGGCATGAAGTTGAAAGGCACTACTTACTGCAAATGGTGGATTGGTTGCTTTGGCTTGAAGTTGAAAGGCACTACTTACTGCACTACTTACTGCAAATGGTTGCTTGGGTGTGGCTTGAAGTTGAAAGGCACTACTTACTGCAAATGGGGGGGGGGGGGGCGTGGGTGCATTGGCTTGTAGTTGAAAGGCACTACTTACTGCAAATTGTGGCTTGAAGTTGAAAGGCACTACTTACTGCAAATGGTGGCTTGGGAGCTTTGACGAAGTTGAAAGGTACCTCTTACTGCTAATGGTGGCTTGGGTGTGGCTTGGGTGTGGTTTGAAGTTGAAAGCCACTACTTACTGCAAATGGTGGCTTGGATGCATTGGCTTGAAGTTGAAAGGCACCACTTACTGCAAATGGTGGCATGAAGTTGAAATGCACTACTTACTGCAAATGGTGGCTTGGATGCTTTGGCTTGAAGTTAAAAGGCACTACTGTAAATGCGCTTACTTCCTGTTTGCACTGTATATCGATTTTAGATAAAACGCTACCACTTACGGCTGTAATTTTTGGCCATCTTACTCAGTCCCCCTCCGCTGAGCATGTGCAGAGAGTTCTTCCCATCAATGAAAAATAAAAGTGTTATTAGTTTAAAAAAAAATGTTGTGAATCTCTCTCCTGTCAATCACTCATGAAAGCCACACCTTTTCCGGTGGGGGGGGGGGGTTATAAAACCCGGAAATGTGGGTGTGGCTCAGTCTCTGCAAGATGGAGGAGGGAAAGGTCACGACTTGCTGTCTTTAGTGGCTTTGCACCCTACTTCAAATGGTATGAAAGTGCACTTGAATTTGGTGGCCTTGCACCCTGCTAGAAGTGGTAAGAAATTGCACTTGAATTTGATGGCCTTATACCCTGCTTGAAATAGAATTTCAAGGATTAGCCGTGAGTCAACTACCAGCCCACCAGCCGTGAGTGAGTGAGTTGCCAGCACAACAGGCTTGATTGACTGAGACGCCAGCCCAATAATCCATTTGGCGCACAATTTGCATACTAGCCCTTCAGCCCACAACACCCATACTAGCGCTCCAGAAAGACCCCCCCCCCAACTGGCCACCAATATTAGAATTGCTGGAGAGGTGGAATATTGCGTTGGATGACCAGCCCTCCTGTGTGATGCTGGGACCCAACGGGTCCCACTTAGTCTAGTTTTAATATAAAATTGCATACATGTAAGCCTACAAGTAACAAACAAAATGTGTGGATCACCTCTGAAAAGTACATAATTACAATACCACTTGTTTTAGTTACTGTGAAATGAAAAAAAAGAAGTAAATTAATTAAATAGATCCTGGAAAACCAATAACCATTGGTGTAAAACCAGTCCAGGCATTAAATTTTGGGCTTCAGCCCCATCCTACCCTTTGGGCTTCTGCCCCATCCTAACTTAGTTG
This sequence comes from Amblyraja radiata, assembly GCF_010909765.2. Taxonomy (NCBI): domain Eukaryota; kingdom Metazoa; phylum Chordata; class Chondrichthyes; order Rajiformes; family Rajidae; genus Amblyraja; species Amblyraja radiata. Next base: position 155,369 of record NC_045958.1, on the reverse strand, counting down.
TGTGTGTTAGTTGTCTGTGCGTTATGTGTGTGTGGGGGGGATGGAGAGAAGGGAGGGAGAGAAGGGAGGAATGACAGAAGGGAAGGAGGGAAGTAGAGAAATGAGGGAGGAGAGAAAGAAAGGATGGAGCAAATGACAGAAGGGAAAAGAGAGGGAGGGAAGGAGGGAAGAAGGGAAGGAGAGAAGGGAGGGAAGAAGGGAAGGAGAGAAGGGAGGGAGAGGGCTGGCGGCAGGAGCAGATGCCGGGGTCCGGGCGGACGGGTGTGAGCTGAGGCCAATGTTTGTAAACGTTGCTCCAACCCCCGGCACGGCCCTCCGTGTAGTGTTCACTGCGTCTACCCGGGGGGAGAGAGGGGAGGAGCCGGGGCCGTGTGCGTGAAGCACGCCGACTGGAGGGGCAGGATCGCTGCCGTGAGCAAACGACCCACCTCCCCCTCTGCCCCCCTCTGCCCCCCTCTGCCCCCCTCTCCCCCTTTCTTCCCCCTCCACCCCTCTACTTTCTCTCCACCCCTCTCTCCCCCCTCCACCTGGGTAGACCTACCTGAGCCGAGAGTAGATTACTCTGACGAAGGGGCCCAATTGGGGGCCATTGGTCCAATCGGCTTCAGGCCGGCCCTGAATATTACCATGATGTACATGAAGGAAGCAAAGCAGTGGGAACTATAGGCCGATTAGTCTCACTTTGGTGTTTGGTGAGATTTTAGAGTCCATTATAAAGGATGAGTTTACAGAGTACTTTGAAGTTGACGATAAAATAGGCCGGTCAGCATGGCTTTGTGAAGGGGAGATGTGGCTTGTCAAATTTGCTGAAAGTCTTTGAAGAAGTATATAGCAGAGACAAAGAAGAGTCAATAGATATTATTGTCTTAGATTTTCAGAAAGCCTTTGATAAGGTGCCACACATGAGGCTGCTACTGAGAGACCACGATATCAAAGGGCAGATACTCGCATGTCTAGGAGGTTTGCGGGATGGCAGAAGACAAAGAGTGGCAATAAATGTGGCTTTTTCTGGTAGGTTGCCAGTGACTAGCGAAGTTCCACAGGGGTCGGTGCTGGGGCCGCTGGTCTTCATGTTGTGTATTAATGATTTAGACAAAGGAATTAGGGTTTTGTGGCCATGTTCGCGGATGAAACGAAAATATGTGGGGGGCAGGTAGTGTATAGAAAGCAGGGACTCTGCAGAAGGACTTAGATAGGTTGTGAGAGTGGGCTGAGAAATGGCAGACGGAATATAGTGTAGCACAGGCGTAGCCTATTTTCTAAATGGGGAGATTATCTAAGAAATTGGAGGTGCAAATGGATTTGGGAGTGCTAGTGCAGGATTCCCCAAAAGTTCATCTGCAAGTCCAATCAGTAGCAAAGAAAGCAAACTCGATGCCAGCGGTTATTTCAAGATGGCTTGTATACAAAAACAGGGATGCAAAATGCAAAGAATACTGCCCAGTCCATCATCGGCTCTGACCTTCGTTCCATCGAGGGGATTTATCGCAGTCGCTGCCTCAAAAAGGCTGGCAGTATCATCAAAGACCCACACCATCCTGGCCACACACTCATCTCCCTGCTACCTTCAGGTAGAAGGTACAGGAGCCTGAAGACTGCAACAACCAGGTTCAGGAATAGCTACTTCCCCACAGCCATCAGGCTATTAAACCTGGCTTGGACAAAACTCTGATTATTAATAACCACTTTCTGTTATTTGCACTTTACCAGTTTATTTATTCATGTGTTTATATATTTATATCATGGTATATGGACACATTTATCTGTTTTGTAGTAAATGCCTACTATTTTTTTCTGTGTGCTTAAGCAAAGCAAGAATTTCATTGTCCTATACAGGGACACATGACAATAAACTCACTTGAACTTGAACTTGGAATATTCTGAACAATTTTGGGCACCAGCTCTGAGGAAGGATCTCTAGCGGGTCCAGAGGAGGTTTACAAGAATGGTCTCGGGAATGTGCACTACAGAGCATCACAAACGCTCAACTACCCTCTGGATGTGTTACATCTGGGCCACAAACATCACACAGGACATCCCAACCTGCCAACCACCTTTACACTCTGCTGCCCTCTGGGAGGCGATACAGGTCTCTGAAGGCCCACACTTGTAGACTAATTAACAGTTTCTACCCACGTGCCATAAAATAACTAAACTCAAATAGATAACTCTGCAGGCAACACAACACTATGCGTGGGGCAATATAATGCGCAATATTTTTAATATTTCTATTATCTATTTATTAATTTAATTTAATTAATTTAATTTACTGATCTTGCCGGTAGATGAGTCAATGGTTGTTTGTGTTTTTGTTCTTTTAATCTTTTATTCCGTGTCTTCTATGTATACCACTGAAGGAGATGCAATGAAATTTTGTTGTACAGTTGTTGTGCAATGACAATAAACATATCTGATTTGATTGATTTCATTTGACCTATGATGAGTGTTTGACAGCACTGGGACTATTCTCGCTGGAGTTTAGAATAATGAGGGAGAACCACATTGAAACATATAGAATTGTGAAAGGCTTGGATAGAGTGGATGTGGAGAGGATGTTGCCACTAGTTGGAGAGTCCAGGACATAGAAACATAGAAACATAGAAAATAAGTGCAGGAGTAGGCCATTCGGCCCTTCGAGCCTGCACCGTCGTTCAATATGATCATGGCTGATCATCCAACTCAGTATCCTGTACCTGCCTTCTCTCCATACCCCCTGATCCCTTTAGCCACATCTAACTCCCTCTTAAATATAGCCAATGAACTGGCCTCAACTACCTTCTGTGGCAGAGAGTTCCAGAGATTCACCACTCTCCGTGTGAAAAATGTTTTTCTCATCTCGGTCCTAAAGGATTTCCTCTTTATCCTTAAACTGTGACCCCTTGTCCTGGACTTCCCCAACATCGGGAACAATCTTCCTGCATCTAGCCTGTCCAACCCCTTAAGAATTTTGTAAGTTTCTATAAGATCCCCCCTCAATCTTCTAAATTCTAGCGAGTACAAGCCGAGTCTATCCAGTCTTTCTTCATATGAAAGTCCTGATATCCCAGAAATCAGTCTGGTGAACCTTCTCTGTACTCCCTCTATGGCAAGAATGTCTTTCCTCAGATTTGGAGACAAAAACAGTAGTACTCCAGGTGTGGTTTCACTAAGACCCTATACAACTGCAGTAGAACCTCCCTGCTCCTATACTCAAATACTTTTGCTATGAATGCTAACATACCACTCGCTTTCTTCATTGCCTGCTGCACCTGCATGCCTACTTTCAATGACTGGTGTACCATGACACCTAGGTTTGTTGCATCTCCCCTTTTTCTAATCGGCCACCATTTAGATAATAGTCTACTTTCCTGTTTTTGCCACGAAAGTGGATAACCTCACATTTATCCACATTATACTGCATCTGCCATGCATTTGCCCACTCACCCAGCATATCCAAGTCACCTTCCAGCCTTCTAGCATCCTCCTCACAGCTAACACTGCCCCCCAGCTTCGCTTCATCCGCAAACTTGGAGATATTGCATTCAATTCCCTCGTCCAAATCATTAATATATATTGTAAATAGCTGAGGTTCCAGCATTGAGCCTTGCGGTACCCCACTAGTCACTGCCTGCCATTCTGAAAAGGACCCGTTTACTCCTACACTTTGCTTCCTGTTTGCCAGCAGTTCTCTATCCACATCAATACTGAACCCCCAATACCATGCGCTTTAAGTTTGTATACTAATCTCTTATGTGGGACCTTGTCGAAAGCCAGATTTAACACATCCACAGGTTCTCCCTTATCCTCTCTACTAGTTACTTCCTCGAAAAATTCTATAAGTTTCGTAAGACATGCTTTACCCTTCGTAAATCCATGCTGACTTTGTCCAATGATTTCACCACTTTCCAAATGTGCTGCTATCCCATTTTTAATAACTGATTCTAGCAGTTTCCCCATGATCGATGTTAGACTAACTGGTCTGTTATTCCCCATTTTCTCTCTCCCTCCCTTTTTAAAAAGTGGGGTTACATTAGCTACCCTCCAATCCTCAGGAACTACTCTAGAATCTAAAGAGTTTTGAAAAATTATCACTAATGCATCCACTATTTCTGGGGCTACTTCCTTAAGTACTCTGGGATGTAGCCTATCTGGCCCTGGGGATTTATCGGCCTTTAATCTATTCAATTTACCGAACTCCACTTCCCGGCTAACCTGGATTTCACTCAGTTCCTCCATCTCATTTGACCCGCGGTCCCCTGCTATTTCCGGTAGATTATTTATGTCTTCCTTAGTGAAGACGGAACCAAAGTAGTTATTCAATTGTACCGCCATGTCCTTGATCTATAAAAACTTTTGCAGTCAGTTTTTATGTTCCCTGCCAGTTTTCTTTCATAATCTATTTTCCCTTTCCTAATTAAGCCCTTTGTCCTCCTCTGCTGGACTGAATTTCACCCAGTCCTCTGGTAGGCTGCTTTTTCTGTCTAATTTGTACATTTCATCTTTTGTTTTGATACTATCCCTGATTTCCCTTGTTATCCACGGATGCACTACCTTCCCTGATTTATTCTTTTGCCAAACTGGGATGAACAATTGTTGTAGTTCATCCATGCAGTCTTTAAATGCTTTCCATTGCATATCCACCGTCAACCCTTTAAGAATCAATTGCCAGTCTATCTTGGCCAATTCACTTCTCATACCCTCAAAGTTATCTTTCCTTAAGTTCAGAACCCTTGTTTCTGAATTAACAATGTCACTCTCCATCCTAATGAAGAACTCAACCATATTATGGTCACTCTTGCCCAAGGGGCCACGCACAACAAGACTGCTAACTAACCCTTCCTCATTACTCAATACCCAGTCTAAAATAGCCTGCTCTCTCGTTGGTTCCTCTACATGTTGGTTTAGAAAACGATCCCGCATACATTCCAAGAAACCCTCTTCCTCAGCACCCCAGCCAATTTGATTCACCCAATCTATATGTAGATTGAAATCACCCATTATAACTGTTTTATCTTTATTGCACGCATTTCTAATTTCCTGTTTGATGCCATCCCCAACTCCACTACTACTGTTAGGTGGCCTGTACACAACACCCACTAGCGTTTTCTGCCCCTTAGTGTTTCGCAGCTCTACCCATATCGATTCCGCATCCTCCAAGCTAATGTCCTTCCTTTGCATTGCGTTAATCTCCTCTCCAACCAGCAACGCTGCCCCACCTCCTTTTCTTTTCTGTCTATCCATCCTGAATATTGAATATCCCTGGATGTTCAGCTCCCAGCCTTGGTCACCCTGGAGCCATGTCTCCGTGATCCCAACTATATCATAGTCATTAATAGCTATCTGCACATTCAACTCATCCACCTTATTACGAACGCTCCTTGCATTGAGACACAAAGCCTTCAGGCTTGTTTTTACAACACTCTTACCCCTTATACAATTATGTTGAAAAGGGGCCCTTTTTGATTTTTGCCCTGGATTTGTCTGCCTGCCACTTTTACTTTTCACCTTGCTACCTATTGCTTCTACCCTCATTTTACATAGAAACATAAAAATAGGTGCAGGAGTAGGCCATTCGGCCCTTCGAGCCTGCACCGCAATTCGATATAATCATGGCTGATCATCCAACTCAGTATCCCATCGCTGCCTTCTCTCCATACCCCCTGATCCCTTTAGCCACGAGGGCCACATTTAACTCCCTCTTAAATATAGCCAATGAACTGGCCTCAACTACCTTCTGTGGCAGAGAATTCCACAGATTCACCACTCTCTGTGTAAAAAATGATTTTCTCATCTCGGTCCTAAACGATTTCCCCCTTATCCGTAAACTGTGACCCCTTGTTCTGGACACCCCCTTTTACACCCCTTTGTCTCTCTGCTCACACATTTAAGAAGCCCACATCCTCTTATTAACCATATAACCATATAACAATTACAGCACGGAAACAGGCCATCTCGGCCCTACAAGTCCGTGCCGAACAACTTTTTTTCCCTTAGTCCAACCTGCCTGCACTCATACCATAACCCTCCATTCCCTTCTCATCCATATGCCTATCCAAATTATTTTTAAATGATACCAACGAACCTGCCTCCACCACTTCCACTGGAAGCTCATTCCACACCGCTACCACTCTCTGAATGAAGAAGTTCCCCCTCATGTTACCCCTAAACTTCTGTCCCTTAATTTTGAAGTCATGTCCTCTTGTTTGAATCTTCCCTTTTCTCAAAGGGAAAAGCTGATCCACATCAACTCTGTCTATCCCTCTCATCATTTTAAAGACCTCTATCAAGCCCCCCCTTAACCTTCTGCGCTCCAGAGAATAAAGACCTAACTTATTCAACCTTTCTCTGTAACTTAGTTGTTGAAACCCGGGCAACATTCTAGTAAATCTCCTCTGTACTCTCTCTATTTTGTTGACATCCTTCCTATAATTGGGTGACCAAAATTGTACACCATACTCCAGATTTGGTCTCACCAATGCCTTGTACAATTTTAACATTACATCCCAGCTTCTATACTCTGTTTATTATTTTTTTTCTTCTTTTACCCTACATGTTGGGTCTGAGTGCTTCCCTTCTCTGCCTTCTGCCTCACACACTGTCTACTAGCTTTCTCTATTTGAGTACCTCCCCCCAACCGTTCTAGTTTAAAGTCTCCGCAGTAGCCTTTGCAAATTTCCCCGCCAGGATATTGGTCCCCCTCGGGTTCAAGTGCAACCGGTCCTTTTTGTACAGGTCACACCTTCCACGAAGAGGTCCCAATGATCCAGGACTGCAGGTCATAGCCTCAGAGTGTAAAGGACGTTCGTTGAGGAAGTAGGTGAGGAGTCAGTCAGAGGTCATAAGGTCAAATGTTCATAAGGCACATGAGTAGAATTAGACCATTCGGCCCATGAAGTCTACTCCGCCATTCAATCATTGGTGATATATCTCTCCTTACTAACCCCATTCTGCAGCCTTCTCCCTATCACCCCTGACACCTGTACTAATCAAGAATCTATCTATCTCTTCCTTAAACGTATCCAATGACTTGGCCTCCACAGCCGTCTGTGGCAAAGAATTCCACAGATTCACCACCCTCTGATTAACAAAATCTCTCATTATCTCCTTCCTAAATGAAAGTCCTTTAATTCTCAGGCTGTAACCTCTAGTCATAGACTCTCCCATTCACGCAAACTGGAGGGTGGTGAACCTGTGGAATTCCTTGCCACAAATGCTGTGAAGGCCATGTACTGTAAATGGATATTTGAAGGCAGTGAAGAATAGACTGTTGTTTATTACTGATGTTTTGGGTTAAGGGTAGTAACAGGTGAATCAGGTTAGGAGGGAGAGATAGATCAGCCATTACTGAATGGTGGACTTGATGTGCCGAATGGACCAATTTTGCTCATCATTTTTGGCCCTATGACAATATCAGACAACACCCAATATAGAGAGCCAATGCTGATACAATGGATGAAAGATCCAAATTTCCAACAGCCGTACGCAGTAAACGGAGGCCGGTGAACGTGAATATGGACGGGATCCAGAACAATATAACACGTGGAGTGGACTGATGCTCTGACATCATGGACGTCACGATGACAACGCTTACACAGAGGCCGAACTTTGTTCTTGGAAAGAGGAAATGGCAATAGTGCATTATATTCAGAAAATGGGTAACTTGCTTAAGGCTTGGTGGGATCGGAACAGTGCACATCCTAGTGAGACAAAACACGATGTATTCTAAATAGGCGCAGGTCAACTGCGGTTATAACATTGGCGACATTAATTTTTGTTAGTTTAGTTCAGTTTAGTTTGGTTTAGTTTAGTTTAGTTTAGTTGAGTGATTATAGCATGGAAACAGGTCCGTCCCACCGAATCCAGGACAACCATCGAACACAGATTCACGCTAGATCTATATCATCCTCCTTTCTTATCCACATCACATATTTTGGCCACTTTATAGAGACCAATTAAGTGACACTCCCACACGGCTTTAGGATGTGAGAGGAAACATTGGGCCACTCGGTAACAGGGAGAAGTTGCAAACTCCACGCAGACAGCACCCAAGGCCAGGATTGAACCAGGGTCTCTACCGCTGAGTCAGCGTCTGTATGTGATTTACCCCAGGTTTTTGCGGCAGTGGTAATTTGGCGATATCACTGAGGAATATGAGCATGACGAGGATCAGGTGCAGAATCTGGCTACTGGCTAATTGACCAAGGCTAATGGAATGTTGGCCTTCATAACAAGAGGACTTCAGTATAGGAGTAAAGAGGTTCTTCTGCAGTTGTATAGGGCTCTGGTGAGACCACATCTGGAGTATTGTGTACAATTTTGGTCTCCTAATTTGAGGACATCCTTGTGATTGAGGCAGTGCAGCGTAGGTTCACAAGATTGATCCCTGGGATGGCGGGACTGTCATATGAGGAAAGATTGAAAAGACTAGGCTTGTATTCACTGCAGTTTAGAAGGATGAGGGGAGATCTTGTAGAAACATATAAAATTATAAAAGGGCTGGACAAGCTAAATGCAGGAAAAGTGATCCCAATGTTGGGCGAGTCCAGAACCAGGGGCCACAGTCTTAGAATAAAGGGGAGGTCATTTAAGACTGAGATGAGAAGAAACTTTTTCACCCAGAGAGTTGTGAATTTGTGGAATTCCCTGCCACAGAGGGCAGTGGAGGCCACTGGATGGATTTAAGAGAGAATTAGATAGAGCTCTAGGGGCTAGTGGAATCAAGGGTTATGGGGAGAAGGCAGGCACGGGTTATTGATAGGGGACGATCAGCCATGATCACAATGAATGGCGGTGCTGGCTCGAAGGGCCGAATGGCCTCCTCCTGCTCCTATTTTCTATGTTTCTATGTCTAATCACCTGAAACAATGCTGATTTTAACATTAACCAAGACATGGATTTGTGAATGAAGGAACTGCAGGTTCTGGTTTACACCGGCAATAAATCCTGGAGTAACGCAGTGGGACAGGCAGCATCTCCGGACAGAACAAATGGGAGACGTTTCAGGTCGAGACCCTTCTTAGGTCTGATAGTCAGGGGAAGAGACAGTTTAGAGGTATGGAAGGGCAAGGTGTGAAAACGGCATATCAAAGCAAACGATGCTGATGGAATGTAGAATGGTTAATTGTTGGCTGAGGGGAAGCTGACAAGAAAGCATACACTCAGTGAAATTAATCAGGACAGTGAAACGTTGGAGAACTAGGATGGGGAGCGACAGAGAGAGAGGAAATCTCTCAAATCTGCAACGTTCCATCTCACTTCCAGAGAAGGATTCTGATTCTGGTGGAAGCCTCTGATTGGTGGAAGAGGACCAGCGGAAGCAGCTGATTGGCTTGTATTGTATTTGTATTGTAATTGTAAGGCTTTATTGTATTTGGATAAGGGGGAGAATGAAGACCAGGGCAGTTTACTGTTCTGGATGTCAGATGTGGGAGGTCATGGAGTCGGAGTGCCCTCCAGACGTCCACATCTGCGCAAGGTGCGTCGAGATGGGGCTCCTAAGGGACCGTGTCAGGAACCTGGAACAGCAACTCGATGACCTCTGTCTGCTCAGGGAGAGCGAGGAGGTCATAGAAAGGAGTTACAGGGAGGTGGCCACTCCAAGACCACGGGAGACAGAAAACTGGGTCACAGTTAGGAAGGGCAACGGGCAGAGGCAGGGACTGGTGAGTACCCCGGTGGCTGTACACCTTGAAAATAAGTACTCATGCTTGAGTAAGGGTGGGGGAGACAGCCTACCTGGGGGCAGCGACAGCGGCCGGGCCTCTGGCACAAAGACCGGTCCGGTTGCTCAGAAGGGTAAGGAAAAGAAGGGGAGGGCAATTGTAATAGGGGACTCTATAGTCAGGGGGTCGGATAGGCGATTCTGTGGACGCAGACAGGAGTCCCGGATGGTAGTTTGCCTCCCTGGTGCCAGGGTCAGGGATGTGTCTGAACGTGTCCAAGAAATCCTGAAATGGGAGGGAGAGGAGCCTGAGGTTGTGGTGCATATAGGTACCAACGACATAGGTAAAAAAAGAGAAGAGGTCCTGAAAGAAGAATTTAGGGAGTTAGGTAGAGAGTTAAGGAGAAGGACTGGAAAGGTAACAATCTCAGGATTACTGCCTGTGCCACGCGACAGTGAGAGTAGGAATGGAGCGAGGTGGAGGGTAAATGCGTGGATGAGGGACTGGTGCAGTGGGTATGGATTCAAGTTTCTGGATCATTGGGACCTCTTTTGGGGAAGGTGCGACCTGTACAGAAAGGACGGGTTGCACTTGAACTCAAGGGGGACCAATATCCTGGCAGAGAGATTTGCAAAGGCTACTGGGGAGACTTTAAACTAGTATGGTTGGGGGGAGAGACTCAAATTGGGAAAGCTAGCAGTCAGTGTGTGAAGCAGGGGGCAGAGAATGGCAGCACTCTGACCCAAAATGTAGGGGAGAGAGAAGAAAAAGAAAATAATCAGAGAATAAGAGAGGGTGGGTTTCTTAAATGTGTATATTTTAATGCTAGGAGCATTGTAATACAAGTGGATGAACTTAGAGCCTGGATTGACACCTGGAAGTATGATGTTGTGGCGATCAGTGAAACATGGTTGCAGGAGGGCTGTGATTGGAAACTAAATATTCCAGGATTTCGTTGCTTCAGGTGTGATAGAATTGGAGGGGCAAGAGGTGGAGGTGTTGCATTGCTTATCAGGGAAGATATTACAGCAGTGCTTTGGCAGGATAGATTAGAGGGCTCGTCTAAGGAGGCTATTTGGGTGGAACTGAGAAATGGGAAAGGGGTAGCAACACTTATAGGGGTGTATTATAGACCGCCAAATGGGGAGCGAGAATTGGAAGAGCAAATATGTAAGGAGATTGCAGATATTAGTAGTAAGCACAAGGTAGTGATTGTGGGAGATTTCAATTTTTCACACATAGACTGGGAAACACATTCTGTAAATGGGCTGGTACACAAAATTGCTGGAGGAACTCAGCGGGTGCAGCAGCATCTATGGAGCGAAGGAAATAGGCGACGTTTCGGGCCGAAACCCTTCTTCAGACCGTAAATGGGCTGGATGGGTTGGAGTTTGTAAAATGTGTGCAGGATAGTTTTTTGCAACAATACATAGAAGTACCTACTAGAGAAGGGGCGGTACTGGACCTCCTGTTAGGAAATGAGATGGGTCAGGTGGCAGAGGTATGCGTTGGGGAACAGTTCGGGTCCAGTGATCACAATACCATTAGTTTCAATATAATTATGGAGAGGGACAAAACTGGACCTAGGGTTGAGATTTTTGATTGGAGAAAGGCTAACTTTGAGGAGATGCGAAAGGATTTAAAAGGAGTAAATTGGGACAGTTTGTTTTATGGGAAAGATGTGGAAGAGAAATGGAGTACATTTAAAGGTGAAATTTTAAGAGTACAGAATCTTTATGTCCCTGTTCGGTTGAAAGGAAATCGTAAAAATTGTAAAGAGCCATGGTTTTCAAGGGAAATTGGACACTTGGTTCGGAAAAAGAGGGAGATCTACAATAGGTATAGGCAGCATGGAGTAAATGAGGTGCTTGAGGAGTATAAAGAATGTAAAAAGAATCTTAAGAAAGAAATTAGAAAAGCTAAAAGAAGATATGAGGTTGCTTTGGCAAGTAAGGTAAAAGTAAATCCGAAGGGTTTCTACCGCTATATTAATAGCAAAAGGATAACGAGGGATAAAATTGGTCCATTAGAGAGTCAGAGTGGCCAACTATCTGCAGAGCCAAAAGAGATGGGGGAGATATTGAACAGTTTCTTTTCTTCGGTATTCACCAAGGAGAAGGATATTGAATTATGTGAGGTAAGGGAAACAAGTAGAGTAGCTATGGAAACTATGAGGATCAAAGAAGAGGAAGTACTGACACTTTTGAGAAATATAAAAGTGGATAAGTCTCCAGGTCCGGACAGGATATTCCCTAGGACATTGAGGGAAGTTAGTGTAGAAATAGCAGGGGCTATGGCAGAAATATTTCAAATGTCATTAGAAACGGGAATAGTGCCGGAGGATTGGCGTACTGCTCATGTTGTTCCATTGTTTAAAAAGGGGTCTAAGAGTAAACCTAGCAATTATAGACCTGTTAGTTTGACGTCAGTGGTGGGCAAATTAATGGAAAGAATACTTAGAGATAATATATATAAGCATCTGGATAAACAGGGTCTGATTAGGAACAGTCAACATGGATTTGTGCCTGGAAGGTCATGTTTAACTAATCTTCTTGAATTTTTTGAAGATGTTACTCGGGAAATTGATGAGGGTAAAGCAGTGGATGTTGTGTATATGGACTTCAGTAAGGCGTTTGACAAGGTTCCTCATGGAAGGTTGGTTAAGAAGGTTCAATGGTTGGGTATTAATGGTGGAGTAGCAAGATGGATTCAATAGTGGCTGAATGGGAGATGCCAGAGAGTAATGGTGGATGGTTGTTTGTCAGGTTGGAGGCCAGTGCCGAGTGGGGTGCCACAGGGATCTGTGTTGGGTCCACTGTTGTTTGTCATGTACATCAATGATCTGGACGATGGTGTGGTAAATTGGATTAGTAAGTATGCAAATGATACTAAGATAGGTGGGGTTGCGTGTAATGAAGTAGAGTTACAAAGTCTACAGAGAGATTTATGCCAGTTGGAAGAGTGGGCTGAAAGATGGCAGATGGAGTTTAATGCTGATAAGTGTGAGGTGCTACATCTTGGCAGGACAAATCAAAATAGGACGTACATGGTAAATGGTAGGGAATTGAAGAATGTAGGTGAACAGAGGGATCTGGGAATAACTGTGCACAGTTTCCTGAAAGTGGAATCTCATGTAGATAGGGTGGTAAAGAAAGCTTTTGGTGTGCTGGCCTTTATAAATCAGAGCATTGAGTATAGGTTGGGATGTAATGTTAAAATTGTACAAGGCATTGGTGAGGCCAATTCTGGAGTATGGTGTACAATTTTGGTCGCCTAATTATAGGAAGGATGTCAACAAAATAGAGAGAGTACAGAGGAGATTTACTAGAATGTTGCCTGGGTTTCAGCAACTAAGTTACAGAGAAAGGTTGAACAAGTTAGGGCTTTATTCTTTGGAGCGCAGAAGGTTAAGGGGGGACTTGATAGAGGTTTTTAAAATGATGAGAGGGATAGACAGAGTTGAGGTGGAAAAGCTTTTCCCACTGAGAGTAGGGAAGATTCAAACAAGGGGACATGACTTGAGAATTAAGGGACTGAAGTTTAGGGGTAACATGAGGGGGAACTTCTTTACTCAGAGAGTGGTAGCTGTGTGGAATGAGCTTCCAGTGAAGGTGGTGGAGGCAGGTTCGTTTTTATCATTTAAAAATAAATTGGATAGTTATATGGATGGGAAAGGAATGGAGGGTTATGGTCTGAGCGCAGGTATATGGGACTAGGGCATATTATGTGTTCGGCACGGACTAGAAGGGTCGAGTTGGCCTGTTTCCGTGCTGTAATTGTTATATGGTTATATGGTTATATGGTTAATATCCTTGCCGAACACGGTGCCACATAAAACTCATTGTTTCTGTTTGTACGTGTGCTATATTTCTCCATACCTCACATATCTAGATGCTACTGTCATATCTGCCTCCACTAACACCCAAGACAGCTCCCAGTCTCACCTCTGTGCGCAAAACGTTGTCCCGCATATCTTCTTGAATCATTGGCCCACTAAACAGATAGTCATTTGCATCCCAGCTGTTGTTTATTCCACAATCGTCTTTGCTAAAATCGCGACGATCTAATCGGAATCTGTTGTATTTATATTGCCTGATATTTCGCTAGATTCTGATCAGGGAAGCATTTTTAAAGCTCGGAGTGGCTGTGGGGATATTTAGGACATTGAGACTCTCGAAAGTACATATTGCGACCCAATCTCAAATGTTTCAATTTTCAATCTTGAAATATAAACGTTTTGCAGCTTAATCTATGGACGTTAAACAATGCGGCATGTTTGGGTCAGTCCGAGTATCCTTTGGTCAAGATGAAAGGTGCTGTGTTCAAATGGTTTCAATCCACTTGCAAATGGACATTGTGGAAGAGCAGCCTGCTCTCCAGAAGTGGTGTCGCATACTTGCATTGCCCTCACACAAACACCGCGTTATTCTCTGCCATCGTATTGCAGGGACCTTTGCACAAAATAAAATCTGATAATCCTGTCCGGGAAATCTCAGGTCACTTTACTATTGCTGCCAGTAGCCAGAAAATAATCCCTCTGGTCAGTTGCGAAAAACACATTGAGGAACATTGTTTTTTTTGTTTATTTTAGATGAGAGCGCAGCTGGACGCGATGGACGCATTGATGTAAATAACCTCAGAAATAGAAGTCCCAGATTAGAACACTGACAGACAGAAAGAGCATCTAATTGTCCCCACCAACGCAGTACAGAATTAGGCCGTGCGCCATGCAAATCTTCAACCGATTCAAAAGCATGGCGAATGTTTCAGATGGTTTTCTGCTCGTCATTTGAGAATATAATGGAGATTATATCCACGTTCACTTGAGGTAAAGAAATCCAGAACTCGTAGTTTGTGCAAACATTCCGAAGGCTGGAATGGGGAGAGGGGTGTTCCTTGACCCAGTGCTCTCTCCATACCAACTCACTCTTTTATTAAACTTCTCCCAGAACTGTCAATACCCGAATGTCAATGTGAAGGAAACCATGTTCTGCCTGAAAGGCTGAGGATAGTGTGAGGAGGGAGACTTGTATCAACATGTAATATGTGTATTCAGTTATCAGATGGAAGTAAAGTAGCCTGAAGCTGACCCATGATGATACTGGCCTGGTTGTGGGTGATGAGGCAGAGAAACATTGAAACAAAGACAATAGGTGCAGGACTTGGGCATTTGGCCTTTCGAGTCAGCACCATCATTCAACATGATCGTGGCTGATCATCCACAATCAGTACCCCGTCCCTGCTTCTTCCCCATATCCCTTAATTCCGTTAGCCATAGGGGCTAAATCTAACTCTCTCTTGAAAACATCCAGTGAATTGGCCTTTACTGCCTTCTGTGGCAGAGAAGTCCACAGATTCACAATTCCCTGGGTGAAAAAAGTTTTCCTCATCTCAGTAATAAATAGCCTAAACCCTATTCATAAACTGTGACCCCTGGCTCTGGACTCCCCAAACAAAGGGAACATTTTTTTCTGTATCTAGCCTCTCCAATCCCTTACGAATTGTATATGTTTCTACAAGATATCCTCTCATCCTTCTAAATTCCAGTGAGTACAATCCCAGTCGACCCATTCTTTCATCATATGTCAGTCACGCCATCCTGGGATTAACCTTGTAAACCTACCTGCACCCCCTCAATAACAAGAATGTCCTTCCTCAAATTAGGAGACCAAAACTGCACACAATACTCCAGGTGTGGTCTCACTACAGCCCTGTACAACTGCAGTAGGACCTCCTTGCTCCTAATCTCAAATCCTCTCGCAATGAAGGCCAACATGCCATTAGCTTTCTTCACTGCCTGCTGTACCTGCATGCTTACTTTCAGTAACTGATGTACTAGCACACTCAGGTCTCGTTGCATCTCCCCTTTTCCTAATCTGACACCATTCAGATAATAATCTGCCTTCGTGATCTTGACACCAAAGTGTATAACCTCACATTTATCCACATTATACTGCATCTGCCATGCAGCTGCCCAATCACCCAACCCATCCAAGTCACCCTATAGGCTCATAGCATCCTCCTCTCAGTTCACTCTGCCACCTATCTTTGTCAATAGACAATAGGTGCAGGAGGAGGCCATTCGGCCCTTTGAGCCAGCATCGCCATTCAATATGATCATGGCTGATCATCCCCAATCAGTACCCCGTTCCTGCCTTCTCTCCATATCCCCTGACTCCGCTATTTTTAAGAGCCCTGTCTAGCTCTCTCTTGAAAGCATCCAGAGAACCTGCCTCCACCTCCCTCTGAGGCAGAGAATTCCACAGACTCACCACTCTCTGTAACAAAAAGTGTTTCCTCGTCTCCGTTCTAAATGGCTTACTCCTTATTCTTAAACTGTGGCCCCTGGTTCTGGTCTCCCCCAACATTGGGAACATGTTTCCTGCCTCTAGCATGTCCAAGCCCTTAACAATCTTATATGTTTCAATGAGATATCCTCTCATCCTTCTAAACTCCAGAGTGTACAAGCTCAGCTGCTCCATTCTCTCAGCATATGACAGTCCCGCCATCTCGGGAATTAACCTTGTAATCCTACGCTGCACTCCCTCAATAGCAAGAATGTCCTTTCTCAAATTAGGGGATCAAAACTGCACACACTACTCCAGGTGTGGTCTCACTAGGGATCTGTATAACTGCAGAAGGGCCTCTTTGCTCCTATATTCGATTCCCCTTGTTATAAAGACCAAGACATTCGCTTTCTTCACTGCCTGCTGTACCTGCATGCTTACTATCATAGACTGATGTACATGGACCCCCAGATCCCGTTGTACTTCCCCTTTTCCCAACTTGACGCCATTTAGATAGTAATCAGCCTTCCTGTTTTTGCTACCAAAGTGGATAACCTCACATTTATCCGCATTAAACTTCACCTGCCATGTATCCGCCCACTCCCCCAACCTGTCCAAGTCACCCTGCATTCTCATAGCATCCTCCTCACAGTTCACACTGCCACCCAGCTTTGTGTCATCTGCAAATTTGCTAATGTTGCATTTAATTCCCATCGTCTAATTCGTTAATATATATTGTAAATAACTGGGGTCCCAGCACTGTGCCTTGCGGCAACCCACTACTCCCTCCCTGCCATTCTGAAAAGGACCCATTAATTCCTAATCTTTGCTTTCTGTCAATTCTCTATCCGTGTCAATACCCTACCACCAATACCATGTGCTCTAATTCTGCACACTAATCTCTTGCGTAGGGCCTTTTTGAAGGTCCAGATACACTACATCCACTGACTCTCCCTTATTCATTCTACTTGTTACATCCTCAAAAGATTCCAGAAGATTAGTCTGTCCCAGTGTATTTCAGGTGAAAGAGCCAAAGGAACTTTGTCATTAGGTCTCGTCAAGGATTACCCTCCCCTATAATATTTGTTGATAAAATAGTTGTGGGAGCTTTGCTCAGTATATTAGCAGTACATCCTCTGACCTTGTAGAATTGGAACGAACAATGTTTATGAAGATAACGATGTATTTACCAGTGGTGTCATTGCCCGCGGAGTGACCTTGACAATAAGTACTCCAGTTTGAGTACTGTTGAGGGGGACGGCCTAGGTGGGGGTAGCAACAGCGGCCGGGCCTCCAGTACAGAGACTGGCCCTGTTGCTCAGAAGGATAAGGAAAAGAAGAGGAGGGCAGTAGTAATAGGGGACTCTATAGTCAGGGGGTCGGATAGGCGATTCTGTGGACGCAGTCTGGAGACCCGGATGGTAGTTTGCCTCCCTGGTGCCAGGGTCTGGGATGTGTCTGAACGTGTTCAAGATATCCTGAAATGGGAGGGAGAGGAGCCCGAGGTCGTGGTACATATAGGTGCCAATGACATAGGTAGAAAAAGAGAAGAGGTCCTGAAAGGAGAATTTAGGGAGTTAGGAGGAGAGTTAAGGAGAAGGACCGCAAAGGTAACAATCTCACGATTACTGCCTGTGCCACGCAACAGTGAGAATAAGAATTGAGCGAGGTGGAGGATAAATGCGTGGCGGAAGGACTGGTGCAGAGGGCAGGGATTCAAGTTTCTGGATCATTGGGACCTCTTTTGTGGAAGGTGCGACCTGTACAAAAAGGAGACTTTAAACTAGAACGGTTGCGGGGAGGGACTCAAATAGAGAAAGCTAGTAGACAGTGTGAGGCAGGAGGCAGAGAAGGGAAGCACTAAGACCCAAAATGTAGGGGGGAAAAAAGAAACAAAGAATAAACATAGAATAAGAGGTGGTGGGGTTCTTAAATGTGTGAGCAGAGAGACAGAGGGGTGTAAAATGGGGGTGGAAGCAATAGGTAGCAAGGTGAAAAGTAAAAGTGGCAGGCAGACAAATCCAGAGCAAAAATCAAAAAGGGCAACTTTTCAACATAATTGTATAAGGGGTAAGAGTGTTGCAAAAACAAGCCTGAAAGCTTTGTGTCTCAATGCAAGGAGCATTCGTAATAAGGTGGATGAGTTGAATGTGCAAATAGTTATTAATGATTATGATATAGTTGGGATCACGGAGACATGGCTCCAGGGTGACCAAGGCTGGGAGCTGAACATCCAGGGATATTCAATATTCAGGTGGGATAGACATAAAGGAAAAGGAGGTGGGGTAGCGTTGCTGGTTAGAGAGCAGATTAACGCAATAGAAAGGAAGGACATTAGCTTGGAGGATGTGAAATCGATATGGGTAGAGCTGCGAAACACTAAGGGGCAGAAAATGCTAGTGGGTATTGTGTACAGGCCACCTAACAGTAGTAGTGGAGTTGGGGATGGCATCAAACAGGAAATTAGAAATGGGTGCAACAAAGGTAAAACAGTTATAATGGGTGACTTCAATCTACATATAGATTGGGTGAATCAAATTGGCAGGGGTGCTGAGGAAGAGGATTTCTTGCAATGTATGCGGGATAGTTTTCTAAACCAACATGTAGAGGAACCAACGAGAGAGCAGGCTATTCTAGATGGGTATTGAGTAATGAGGAAGGGTTAGTTAGCTGTCTTGTTGTGCGTGGCCCCTTGGGCAAGAGTAGCCATAATATGGTTGAGTTCTTCATTAGGATGGAGAGTGACATTGTTAATTTTCTTAAAGGGTTGACGGTGGATACACAATTGTTCATCCCAGTTTGGCAAAAGAATAAATCAGCGAAGGTAGTGCATCCGTGGATAACAAGGGAAATCAGGGATAGTATCAAAACAAAAGATGAAGCGTACAAATTAGCCAGAAAAAGCAGCCTATCAGAGGATTGGGAGAAATTCAGAGTCCAGCAGAGGAGGACAAAGGGCTTAATTAGGAAAGGGAAAATAGATTATGAAAGAAAACTGGCAGGGAACATAAAAACTGACTGCAAAAGTTTTTATAGATATGTGAAGAGAAAGAGATTTGTTCCGGTGGTGGAGGCATGTTCGTTTTTATAATTTAAAAATAAATTGGATAGTTATATTGACGGGAATGGAATGGAGGGTTATGGTCTGAGCGCAGGTATATGGGACTAGGGGAGAATACGTGTTCAGCACGGACTAGAAGGGTCGAGATGGCCTGTTTCCGTGCTGTAATTGTTATATGGTAATATGGTTATATATGGTTAAAATAAATGTAGGTCCCTTGCAGTCAGAAACAGGTGAATTGATCATGGGGATCAAGGACATGGCAGACCAATTGAATAACTACTTTGGTTCCATCTTCACTAAGGAAGACATAAAAAATCTACTGGAAATAGCAGGGGACTGGGGGTCAAATGAGATGGAGGAACTGAGTGAAATCCAGATTAGCCGGGAAGTGGTGTTAGGTAAATTGAATGGATTAAAGGCCAATAGGGCCGGATAGGCTGCATCCCAGAGTACTTAAGGAAGTAGCCCCAGAAATAGTGATAATTTTTCAAAAATCTTTAGATTCTGGAGTAGTTCCTGAGGATTGGAGGGTAGCTAATGTAACCCACTTTTTAAAAAGGAGGGAGAGAGAAAATGGGGAATTACAGACCAGTTAGTCTAACATCGGTAGTGGGGAAACTGTTCGAATTAGTTATTAAAGATGCGATAGCAGCACATTTGGAAAGTGGTGAAATCATTGGACAAAGTCAGCATGGATTTACGAAAGGTAAATCATGTCTGACGAATCTTATAGAATTTTTCGAGCATGTAACTAGTAGCGTGGATAGGGGAGAACCAGTGGATGTGGTGTATCTAGACTTCCAGAAGGCTTTCGACAAGGTCCCACATAAAAGATTAGTATACAAACTTAAAGCAGATGGCATTGGGGGTTCAGTATTGATGTGGATAGAGAACTGGCTGGCAGACAGGAAGCAAAGAGTAGGAGTAAATGGATCATTTTCAGAATGGCAGGCAGTGAATAGTGGGGTACCGCAAGGCTCAGTGCTGGGACCCCAGCTATTTACAATATATATTAATGATTTGGACGAGGGAATTGAATGCAACATCCCCAAGTTTGCGGATGACACGAAGCTGGGGGGCAGTGTTAGCTGTGAGGAGGATGCTAGGAGACTGCAAGGTGACTTGGATAGGCTGGGTGAGTGGGCAAATGCATGGCAGATGCAGTATAATGTGGATAAATGTGAGGTTATCCACTTTGGTGGCAAAAACAGGAAAGTAGACTATTATCTGAATGGTGGCCGATTAGGAAAAGGGGAGATGCAACGAGACCTGGGTGTCATGGTACACCAGTCATTAAAAGTAGGCATGCAGGTGCAGCAGGCAGTGAAGAAAGCCAATGGTATGTTAGCATTCAAAGCAAAAGGTTTTGAGTATAGGAGCAGGGAGGTTCTACTGCAGTTGTACAGGGTATTGGTGAGACCACACCTGGAGTATCGTGTACAGTTTTGGTCTCCAACTCTGAGGAAAGACATTCTTGCCATAGAGGGAGTACAGAGAAGGTTCACCAGACTGATTCCTGGGATGTCAGGACTTTCATATGAAGAAAGACTGGATAGACTCGGTTTGTACTCGCTAGAATTTAGGAGATTGAGGGGGTATCTTATTGAAACTTACAAAATTCTTAAGGGGTTGGACAGGCTAGATGCAGGAAGATTGTTCCTGATGTTGGGGAAGTCCAGAACAAGGGGTCACAGTTTAAGGGTAAAGGGGAAATCCTTTAGGACCGAGATGAGAAAAACTTTTTCTCACCGAGAGTGGTGAATTTCTGGAATTCTCCGCCACAGAGGGTCGTCGAGGCCAGTTCATTGGCTGTATTTAAGAGGGAGTTAGATGTGGCCCTTGTGGCTAAAGGGATCAGGGGGTATGGAGAGAAGGCAGGTACAGGATACTGAGTTGGATGATCAGCCATGATCATATTGAATGGCGGTGCAGGCTCGAGGGGCCGAATGGCCTACTCCTGCACCTATTTTCTATGTTTCTATGTTTCTATGACTCCAGCAGATATACCGACAATGCTTAGCTGTGATTAAATGGTTCCATTCTATAGGTGCAAAGAAATTGACTTTTTTTAATTAGATGTAATTGCAATAATATGGTATATATTGGCATGTTACATTTCATGTACAGCTTCTTATTATTTTTATTTTAACAATAAAAAGGAGACGGAAAAAGTATAGAAAAAAAATAGAGAAGTGTGTGATATCAGAAAGTGAGAAAAGGAAAATGAGAAAAGAAAGAAAATGAAGAGAAAAGAAGCAGATGAAGAAAGCAGAAGAATAAAGGAGAGATAGTTATTTGTTATTCTTGACCACCATTCACCCAGTCCTGAAACGGATCGTTTCTACGTTTGTGTTGCACCATATGCTTGTAAGAAGTCGACAAATGGAGACCAAATCCTTTGGAATTGGTCTACTTTGTCTGTGAGGAGGAATCGTATTTCCTCAAGATGTAGGGTTTACAACATGTTTGAAATCCACATTTTAAGCGTTGGTATCGATGTATTTTTCAAAATGGTAACAAAATGGTGTACAATTTTGGTCGCCCAATTATAGGAAGGATGTCAACAAAATAGAGAGAGTACAGAGGAGATTTACTAGAATGTTGCCCGGGTTTCAACAACTAAGTTACAGAGAAAGGTTGAATAAGTTAGGTCTTTATTCTCTGGAGTGCAGAAGGTTAAGGGGGGACTTGATAGAGGTCTTTAAAATGATGAGAGGGATAGACAGAGTTGATGTGGACAAGCTTTTCCCTTTGAGAATAGGGAAGATTCAAACAAGAGGACATGACTTGAGAATTAAGGGACAGAAGTTTAGGGGTAACATGAGGGGGAACTTCTTTACTCAGAGAGTGGTAGCGGTGTGGAATGAGCTTCCAGTGGAAGTGGTGGAGGCAGGTTCGATGGTATCATTTAAAAATAAATTGGATAGGCATATGGATGAGAAGGGAATGGAGGGTTATGGTATGAGTGCAGGAAGGTGGGACTAAGGGAAAATAATTGTTCGGCACGGACTTGTAGGGCCGAGATGGCCTGTTTCCGTGCTGTAATTGTTATATGGTTGTATGGTTATATGGTCAGTATACGTTTTTTTGCCGTTATTAAACCATAATTAAGGAATGATTTTTGAAACATATTCAATTCATTCTCGAGTTCCAGTAATCCAAATATAATCAATTCAGTGTTAGGATCAAGTTTTATCTTAAGTAATTTTGTGAAAATTTCTCTCCAAAATTTGTGTAATTTTATACAAGAAACAAAAGAGTGTGCTATAGTGGCATTCTGAGATAAACATTTATCACAAATGGGGGAAGTATTTGGGTAGAATTTGTGCAATCTAGTTTTCGAATAATATCATCTGTGTAGAATTTTAAATTGAATTAAATGATGTCTTGCATTAATCGAACATTTATGTATATATATCAAGTGTTTTTCCCAAGTTTCTTTTGGGATTTTTATCAGTGGCTCTCGTTCCCATTCTTCTCTAAGTGCCTCTGTCTGTGGTAATTCTATATTTAAGATACTATTGTATAAATATGATATTAATTTCCTTGATTCAGCCTTATTGTTCATTGCTTCTTCCAATGAGTCTAGAGTTAAAGTTTGGTATCCTTGTAAATATTTTTTTAGGAAGTTGACTTGAAATTGACTTTTGACTGAACTGTCATCGATGTTTGTTCGATAGACATTTTGTAACTTTCATGGTGCCAGAAACATGGCGACTCTTTGTGCACTGCCTAGGTGAGGTCTGCTGTGCGATTATACTAGATTGTATGCAGACATAAAGAATTTCATTGCACCTAGCTGCATGCAGCAATAAAGTGTCATTGAATCATTGAATCATTGATTTTGTTGCATTGCGGTGCATTCATTTGCTAAAACAAATTGAAATATACAATAGGCGGGGGGACACATGGATCGCAGTATTTGTCGATTTTTAAAGCGTTTGTGTGTTCTGGCTAAAGAACATGGAATCCAGACCCCACTGACCATCCCAGATATGTTTTACATTTCCACACACGCCTACATTATATCACGCAGTGACCTTCACGCAGAAGCCTTCACTTCATGTACTCGGCTTCAGTGTGCAAAGGGAAACATCCATTCGGTATTTTACTCATTTTTACTCAGGTCACTATCTGTGTAGTGTGTGACTAGCAATCATACATACCATATGAACTACCTTATAACTCTGTGTCAGATAATCTCTAAACAGATTCCATACAGAATCTAAGAGACATTAATCCCACTGTAAACATGAAAGTTAATCCCAATCAAACACAGTAGCCGGGATTTACATGATCAGAATGGATACTCCTGACAATTTAACTGAAATGATGCAGCATGCAACCAATGAGATTGGTAGCTGGAATTTGCGAGATCTGTTGCTAGGTAGTTTTTTATTTTGTTCGTTGTTATTCAGCATCAGAGTTTTCAGTGTTTGAGTAGCAGACTGAAAGTGCCTGATTAATTTTGCAGCACGGTCGACACAGGTTTTTCCTTTCAGTTACACGGTGACCTCTTGCCCATCATTCACAATGAAATGTTTTGTCTTCGGCTACAGAAAATGTAGAAGAGGGGGGGATATTCTGATTCGGCAGAATCTTAAATGCATTCATTCCTTATGCTATTAGTAATTTTATCATTTATTCAATGCGCATTCTTATGATAATAAAGACTATCTCTGCTGAGCCACATAAACACAAACAATTAGAGGGAAGTTTGAGGCGTTAATAAAGTTAATTTAGTTTTCCCCACTTTGATGTAATGGACATGTAGTCTTGTAGAACAAATGGGGAAGATGATCGATATGTTACCGAATTTAAATGAGGCATTTACATAGGCAGACAAAAGGTTACAGATGAATCGCATGAGTGGGCCGTTCGATCTCAGATTACAGGTTAGAAACATAGAAACTTAGAAATTAGGTGCAGGAGTAGGCCATTCGGCCCTTCGAGCCAGTACCACCATTCAATATGATCATTGCAGATCATCCAAAATCTGTACCAGCATTTTCTCCATATCCCTAGAATTCGTTAACGCTAAGAGCTAAATCTAACCTTCTTTGAAAACATCCAGTGGCTTGACCTCCACTGCCTCCTCTGGCAGAGAATCCCACAGATTCACACCTCTCATGAACAAAGAAATGGCAGATGAGTTGAACAGATACTTTGGATCTGTCCTCACTAAGGAGGACACAAACAATCTTCCGGATATAGTAGTGGCCATAGGTACTGGGGTGATGGAGGAACTGAAGGAAATCCATATTAGGCAGGAAATGGTGTTGGATAGACTGATGGGACTGAAGGCTGATAAATCCTCAGGGCCTGATGGTCTGCATCCCAGGGTACTTAAGGAAGTGGCCCTAGAAATCGTGGATACATTGGTGATAAGGGGTCCTTCTGCAGTTGTACGGAGCCCGAGTGAGACCACACCTGGAGTATTGTGTGCAGTTTTGTTCCCCTAATTTGTGGAAGGACATTCTTGCTATTGAGGGAGTGCAGCGTAGGTTTAGAAAATAGAAAATAGGTGCAGGAGTAGGCCATTCGGCCCTTCGAGCCTGCACCGCCATTCGATATGATCATGGCTACAAGGTTTACAAGGTTAATTCTCGGGATGGCGGGACTGTCATATGCTGAGAGAATGGAGCAGCTGGGCTTGTATACTCTGCAGTTTAGAAGGATGAGAGGGCGTCTCATTGAAACATATAAGATTGTTAAGGGTTTGGACACGCTAGAGGCAGGAAACATGTTCCCGATGTTGGGGGAGTCCAGAACCAGAGGCCACAGTTTAAGAATAAGGAGTAAGCCATTTAGAACGGAGACGAGGAAACACTTTTTCGCACAGAGAGTTGTGAGTCTGTGGAATTCTCTGCCTCAGAGGGATGTGGAGGCAGGTTGTCTGGATGCTTTCAAGAGAGAGCTAGACAGGGCTCTTAAAAATAGCGGAGTCAGGGGATATGGGGAGAAGGCAGGAACGGGGTACTGATTGGGGATGATCAGCCATGATCACATTGAATAATAATAATAATAATAATAATGGATGGGATTTATATAGCGCCTTTCTAATACTCAAGGCGCTTTACATCGCATTATTCATTCACTCCTCAGTCACACTCGGTGGTGGTAAGCTACTTCTGTAGCCACAGCTGCCCTGGGGCAGACTGACGGAAGCGTGGCTGCCAGTCTGCGCCTACGGCCCCTCCGACCACCACCAATCACTCACACACATTCACACACAGGCAAAGGTGGGTGAAGTGTCTTGCCCAAGGACACAACGACAGTATGCATTCCAAGCGGGATTCGAACCGGCTACCTTCCGGTTGCCAGCCGAACACTCAGCCCATTGTGCCATCTGTCGTCATCTGTCGTCCCAATTGAATGGTGGTGCTGGCTCGAAGGGCTGAATGGCCTACTCCTGCACCTATTGTCTTTTGTCTCTCCAGGTGAAAACGTTTTTCCTCATCTCAGTCCTAAATGGCCTATCCCTTAATCTTAAACTGTGACCCTGGTTTTGGACTCCCCCAACATCGGGACCATCATGTTTGCATCTACCCTGTCCAGTGCTCTAATGATTTTATATGTTTCTATAAGATACCCTCTCATCCTACTAAATTCCAGCGAATACAAGTCCAGTCGACCCATTCTTTCATCATACGTCAGTCCCGTCATCCCGGGATTTAACCTGGTGAACCTATGCTGCACTCACTCAATAGCAATAAGGTCCTTCCTCAAATTAGGGGATCAAAATGGCACACAATACTCCAGGTGCGGTCTCACCAGGGCTCTGTACAACTGCAGTAGAACATCTAAACTCAAATCCTCTCGCTATGAAGGCCAACATGCCATTAGCTTTCTTCACTGTATACTGTACCTGCATGCTTACTTTCAGTGACTGATGTACAAGCACAGCCAGGCCTCTTGCACATCCTCTTCTCATAATCTGACACCATTCAGGTAATAATCTGCCTTCTTGTTTTGTATAACCTCACATTTTACTTCGGAGTCACGTGAGTGACTACGTGAAGACCCCGCCAGCATGCATGCGCGCCATATCGTCTATCGCATTGCGCAATGACTGGCTGGCAGGCGCGATTCTCCTGCCAGCAGTCAGACCTGAAGGTAAGTTTTTAAAAACTTTTTCCAGGTTTTATCTTCCTGCAGGAACCTCTGCTTAAAGGTCCTGCTAAAGCCCGGGGCGAAGTCCGGAGGACCCAGTCAAGGGAATACCGGTCACGACCTCGGGGAAACCCGCCCACGGACCAAGAGATCGCTTGGAGACCGTGGAATGCTGGAGCGGGCGGCGGTGAATTCGCCTCTCGGGCCGCTGGCGTTGGAGCCAGCAGCCTCATACTGGTGCCGGTGGCTCCTGGGGAAACACAGCGGGGATACCCCCCGACATATAACCGCTTGAAAGACCACGGAATGCGGGTAGCGGGCGGCGGAGAAGTCGCCTCACGGACCGTTGGTGTTGGAGTCAGCGGCTTCATACTGGCGCCAGTGGCACCTATACAGTGGGGATACCCCCCGACAATGTATATCACGGTTCTGCTGGAACCGCGGGGATACCCAGCTCGGCGGGGGGGAAGCCCTGACTATAAAGGGAACCCCGGCTGCATACAAGGTCATCGAGACCAAGCTCGAGGGTGGGGGGGGGGGGGGGGGGGGGGGGGGGGGGGGGAGGAGCATTGCCCCCGCAGCAGAGGGTTTAAAACAGGACCTGCAGGTAAATTCTTTACTCTCAGGTTGTTTAGCTCTATTTCTGTGAGGATGTGTTATAGGAAAGGAACCATGGACTAAGTCCAAATAGAGACTGACTGCGGAGGACCGCGGGAGTGCGGGCAGTCAGCAGCGGTTGGCTACACCTGGACCGCTAATCGATCATCAGTCTCCGACCTGGCACCTGCACAGTCCATATGGACTGGCGGGAAGTCCAAGCAGAAGTCGGACAGACCGAAGGGAGTCGGGCTGTGAAGACTGTGATCGCATATCCCGCATGGAGCGGTTGATGGAGCAGATGCTCCAACGTGACATGCTCCAGTATATGGAGTTTAGTCACCATGGGGTTCTAGGACGCCCATGGCAGCACCTCATAGAGGGCTGCATAATGCATCTCCCTCGACAGAGGGGAGAATTAGGAGACACTTCTGGGCTGACTCTGAAGACAGGGGTTTGGCTGAAGATACCACAAGTGTGCTGGGGGTGCAGGAACAACAACCAGCAGCAAGGCTGTGAATGACATCTCCAGTGGCAGCACCCCTACGCACCCACCAGTAAACCATGGAAACTGGTGAAAGCTTGAAGGCCGTACAACCAGGACAACCAGGTCTTTTCAGGCCATAGCCCGGAACGGCCTTCCTGGAAGATGCGCCAACCCCGTACTCGAAGCTTCTCTACCTCCCAGGAGCAGAATGTGCAAAATGATGCACACGAGGTTAAGGCTGACTGAAGCCACTGACGGAAGTCAGGCCAGGAGGGTCTCCTCCGACATGGGTTCGTCCTTGGTTGTTTTACCCATCCTGATTGGCCAGGGAGGGCCATATCAGCTCAGGTCTCCTCGAGAGCCTGTGGCAGCACCCATTTCAGGGCTGCCTACAAAACTCCCTTCTGCGAAGGTGAGTGCGAGGGGTCAGTTGGCAACTGACTGAACTCGGAAGCATGTCCGAGGAACAGGTGCCGGCTGTGAGATACCATGCACCTGGAAAGACATGGGGTCCACATACACCAGCAGCCCTACGCTCCAATCAAGGATGGAAATCGAACCCGCATCGGGGGCCTTTTGGGCCTACCATAAAACCACCGGTAGCCATGACGGTAGGTGGGTCTGGGTTTTTCCCGAAACGTAGGGTTGTGGACCATGTACATGAAACATAGAAACATAGAAACATAGAAACTAGGTGCAGGAGTAGGCCATTTGGCCCTTCGAGCCTGCACCGCCATTCAATATGATCATGGCTGATCATCCAACTCAGTATCCTGTACCTGCCTTCTCTCCATACCCTCTGATCCCCTTAGCCACAAGGGCCACATCTAACTCCCTCTTAAATATAGCCAATGAACTGGCCTCGACTACCCTCTGTGGCAGGGAGTTCCAGAGATTCACCACTCTCTGTGTGAAAAAAGTTCTTCTCATCTCGGTTTTAAAGGATTTCCCCCTTATCCTTAAGCTGTGACCCCTAGTCCTGGACTTCCCCAACATCGGGAGCAACCTTCCTGCATCTAGCCTGTCCAACCTCTTAAGAATTTTGTAAGTTTCTATAAGATCCCCTCTCAATCTCCTAAATTCTAGAGAGTATAAACCAAGTCTATCCAGTCTTTCTTCATAAGACAGTCCTGACATAGAAACATAGAAACATAGAAATTAGGTGCAGGAGTAGGCCATTCGGCCCTTCGAGCCTGCACCGCCATTCAATATGATCATGGCTGATCATCCAACTCAGTATCCCGTACCTGCCTTCTCTCCATACCCTCTGATCCCCTTAGCCACAAGGGCCACATCTAACTCCCTCTTAAATATAGCCAATGAACTGGCCTCGACTACCCTCTGTGGCAGGGAGTTCCAGAGATTCACCACTCTCTGTGTGAAAAAAGTTCTTCTCATCTCGGTTTTAAAGGATTTCCCCCTTATCCTTAAGCTGTGACCCCTTGTCCTGGACTTCCCCAACATCGGGAGCAATCTTCCTGCATCTAGCCTGTCCAACCCCTTAAGAATTTTGTAAGTTTCTATAAGATCCCCTCTCAATCTCCTAAATTCTAGAGAGTATAAACCAAGTCTATCCAGTCTTTCTTCATAACACAGTCCTGACATCCCAGGAATCAGTCTGGTGAACCTTCTCTGCACTCCCTCTATGGCAATAATGTCCTTCCTCAGATTTGGAGACCAAAACTGTACGCAATACTCCAGGTGTGGTCTCACCAAGACCCTGTACAACTGCAGTAGAACCTCCCTGCTCATATACTCAAATCCTTTTGCTATGAAAGCTAACATACCATACGCTTTCTTCACTGCCTGCTGCACCTGCATGCCCACTTTCAATGACTGGTGTACCATGACACCCAGGTCTCGCTGCATCTCCCCTTTTCCT
This sequence comes from Amblyraja radiata, assembly GCF_010909765.2. NCBI lineage: Eukaryota > Metazoa > Chordata > Chondrichthyes > Rajiformes > Rajidae > Amblyraja > Amblyraja radiata. The sequence goes on along the minus strand of NC_045958.1, from coordinate 126,298 downwards.
AGTCGGCCACCATTTAGATAATAGTCTGCTTTCCTGTTTTTGCCACCAAAATGGAGAACCTCACATTTATCCACATTATACTGCATCTGCCAAACATTTGCCCACTCACCCAGCCTATCCAAGTCACCTTGCAGTCTCCTAGCATCCTCCTCACAGCTAACACTGCCCCCCAGCTTAGTGTCATCCGCAAACTTGGAGATATTGCCTTCAATTCCCTCATCCAGATCATTAATATATATTGTAAATAGCTGGGGTCCCAGCACTGAGCCTTGCGGTACCCCACTGGTCACTGCCTGCCATTGTGAAAAGGACCCGTTTACTCCTACTCTTTGCTTCCTGTTTGCCAGCCTGTTCTCTATCCACATCAATACTGAACCCCCAATGCCGTGTGCTTTAAGTTTGTAAACTAATCTCTTATGTGGGACCTTGTCGAAAGCCTTCTGGAAGTCCAGATACACCACATCCACTGGTTCTCCCCTATCCACGCTACTAGTTACATCCTCGAAAAATTCTATAAGATTCGTCAGACATGATTTACCTTTTGTAAATCCATGCTGACTTTGTCCAATGATTTCACCACTTTCCAAATGTGCTGCTATCCCATCTTTAATAACTGACTCTAGCAGTTTCCCCACTACCGATGTTAGACTAACTGGTCTGTAATTCCCCGTTTTCTCTCTCCCTCCCTTCTTAAAAAGTGGGGTTACGTTTGCTACCCGCCAATCCTCAGGAACTACTCCAGAATCTAAAGAGTTTTGAAAGATTATTACTAATGCATCCACTATTTCTGGAGCTACTTCCTTAAGTACTCTGGGATGCAGCCTATCTGGCCCTGGGGATTTATTGGCCTTTAATCCATTTAATTTACCCAACACCACTTCCCGGCTAACCTGGATTTCACTCAATTCCTCCAACTCCTTTGACCCGCGGTCCCCTGCTATTTCCGGCAGATTATTTATGTCTTCCTTAGTGAAGACGGAACCAAAGTAGTTATTCAATTGGTCCGCCATATCCTTGTTCCCCATGATCAACTCACCTGTTTCTGACTGCAAGGGACCTACATTTGTTTTAACTAATCTCTTTCTTTTCACATATCTATAAAAACTTTTGCAGTCAGTTTTTATGTTCCCTGCCAGTTTTCTTTCATAATCTATTTTTCCTTTCCTAATTAAGCCCTTTGTCCTCCTCTGCTGGTCTCTGAATTTCTCCCAGTCCTCCGGTATGCTGCGTTTTCTGGCTAATTTGTACGCATCATCCTTCTCTTTGATACTATCCCTGATTTCCCTTGTTATCCACGGATGCACTACCTTCCCTGATTTATTCTTTTGCCAAACTGGGATGAACAATTTTTGTAGTTCATCCATGCAGTCTTTAAATGTCTTCCATTGCATATCCAAGGTTGGATGAGATTAGTTTATACTGCACAGTACAAGCGAGACAGTCTCGGAATATGGCTGGAGTTGCCTCTTTAGGCAGGCTCGCTATAATGACAGATGAGGCCTGTTCATTATCAACAAGCTCAACTCGCATGTGCAGTATAGACATTGAAAGTTCATGACTATTATTTCCCATGGGGTCAGCTTCATTCACAGGGCGCCGGAAATATCTGAAATTTAACTGGATGGGGCAATGATATAGCAAAATAGGGAAACCAGCTCCCAGGTTATTTACTAAATGAGTGCTTCGGCAGCTCAGAGCTAAAAAATATTGTTAAGAACTATCTGGATGAGATTTAAACGCTGTATTTTGTTAAGTTAGCTGTATCAGCCACAAAACCCATTTGAGAAATTGGGGTCTCATCTGTCCAGATAAATTTAAGTTGATACCAACTGAAATTATTGATTATTGGGATAACCTTTAACTCTATTAATCATCTGGGACTCTGAGGTAAGGGATTGGAATTAATTGAAGCCCGTAACAAACCTGATCAAACAGCCTTCTGTTCATCAAGTATAATTGGCTTACAGCTGTGCTATTTGGGCCTTTGCACAATCAAAACAATACAGCATGCAAAATAAGTAAGCACTCAAGTACCATGTGGTCATTGTTACCAGCTCTATGCTACTCCACTAAATCAGTAAATCTTCAGTTAAATTACAAACTGATGCTATTGTTCAGGATGAGAAATTGCTCATGCCATCTAGTTACAGATGTGGATGGGAGAGTTACCAATTCCTCAGTTACATGGTATCAACTACCTATAGACACTGGGTGCATTCTGTGGATTAAAGGTTTATGCGAATATGCCTAATCTGCATGCTGTAGTCCAAGTTGGTACACTTCGGTGGTGGCAAATGTCTGTTGACATGGATGCAAACAAGTCATAATATCGGTGATAGTTTACCCAAACCTCATTATGGTACACAATATGGGTGTTGGAACACAAAGTATTAAAATACATTGTGAACATTAAAGACCAAGAAGCTTGCATCGAGGCTCAATCACCAGTGGAAAATACGTGGCATGTCAGTAGCGATGGTTACATTCTAGCTACACTAAGGAGGAATGTTCTTTTATGTCTTCCTCCATTTCTGCCTCATCAGCCGGGTTTGCAAAATTCAGCAAGTTCCCGCCTCAGGCATTTTTATAGTGCCTGCCGAGCTTAGCCAGCCATGGTTCCCACTGATGTGGGGAATGATAGAACCTTATATGGTTATTCTAGACACAAGCATTGGTCTAGCCGTGACGCGGGAAACCGTCCTCAGCATGATATAATCAATTATTTGACTTACAGAGACTGAGAAGACCGTTCCTGCGGCTGGGGTTGTTAAACCAACCATGTACGTGCTCACTGCAGATCGCAGGGATAGCACCAAAAAATAACAATATTTCCTCATAAGGAGATGGGAGGTATTTGTTTTATGATATATTGCATAATTTGGCACGATGACTGATGTCTTGTAGTTCAGGCTCATATGAGGGCTTGACAAATCATGATGTCTAAAGTGTCATCTACCATACCTAAAGTGCTTCATCATACTGGCTGGGTGGAGTAGAATCCACTCTGGGGGGGGGGGGGGGGTCCCCCTCTGAGTTCTAGATTATGAAGGAAATCTGCAACTCGAAAACTCCCAGGCCTAGGGATGCAGGGGTGTTAACATTGTGCCACATCGCTTCGCTGAAGGGCTCCAGCTACATCCCTGTCCTTGGGCTAACTCACTTATAAGTGGTTATGCTCATAGTGCTGCATGCAGCACAACAGGTCGAGTCATTTCATAAACGTTGACTGGACAGGATGATTATATCTGCAGGCTAAATAACACTTATGTTATGACTTAGTCAAGCAGTATAGACCAGGGGCACCAGATCTCAAACTAGATGTTCACATATCCCATGAACCTTCGACACATTTAGGACTAACCCATTACCACATGACTTCAGAATTAAGGGACAGAAGTTTAGGGGTAACATGAGGGGGAACTTCTTTACTCAGAGAGTGGTAGCGGTGTGGAATGAGCTTCCAGTGGAAGTGGTGGCGGCAGGTTCGTTGGTATCATTTAAGAATAAATTGCATAGGCATATGGATGAGAAGGGAATGGAGGGTTATGGTATGAGTGCAGGCAGGTGGGACTAAGGGAAAAAAATTGTTCGGCACGGACTTGTAGGGCCGAGATGGCCTGTTTCCGTGCTGTAATTGTTATATGGATTGTGTATGGTCACACATCTACACCAGAATGTTAGATCACTAGAGCCTAGAGACTCTGAACTAGCAATATTGTTAGTTACATCTACCCTCAAAAGAAGGTATCACTTCAGACCATCTTCAGGTGATTATGGGTCTGGCTTATACAGGAGTAAATACTGACATTTCAAATCACTCCACCAAGGCTGCAACAACCTCAGCAGCAGGGTCATGGAAGTTAGTGGGACCACATCCTAGCGGTTGCAGGATGGTCAATGTAGCAATTTTCCACACATTTAGGACTAACCCATTACCAGATCGGGGGTATTTACAAACTCTATGTTAAGTTCTGTTCATAGTTCCACCCGGGTGAGGGAGGTTACTATTGTCATGATTCATGTCTGAATACGATAACATACTTCCTCCCCTGGTCAACTAAGGCAGTGAGTGAAGCATGGACTCGTTCCACGGCATGAAATCACAGATCTTTAAAATCTTCACGTAGTCACTCACGTGACTCCGAATTAAAATAGTAAGATTAAACGAGAACTTACCAGTTTGAAGTTTGATCTTTATTTTATAAGGAGTTCCGATGAGGGATTACGTGCCCTCCACGCCCACCCTCTATCATAAAGGTCAACTGGTATCCTAGTTCTTCTTATCTTACTATGTTTATTTCAATTACTATTACTGTGATTCCACACCGCTGCTTTGAAGAATGTCGCGCATGCGTGCTGGCGGGGTCTTCACGTAATTCCTCATCGTAACTCCTCATAAAATACAGATCAAACTTCAAACTGGTAAGTTCTCGTTTAATCTTACTATTTTATTTCGGATTCACGTGAATGACTACGTGAAGATTTTAAAGCTCTGTGATTTCAAACCATGTAACAGTTCATACTTCACTCGCTGCCGAAGTCTTTCGAGGGAGGAAGTATGTTATCATAATCAACCATGAATCTGTTTGTAAAAACAATAATGGTGTTATTAACAACAACAAGACCAAAATGCTCCCCCGGGCTTAAATTATATATTTTTTGCAGATTCTTTTTCTGCAAACGATACAGGTTCTGTCAGTGGTTTGTTATAAAAGTTTGGAACGTATACTCCCTAGACCACCCCGCTGTAGCCAGGATGTAGTCCATTGGCACGTCCATCCTCTTTTTTTTTTTTTCTTCAATTCAACTTTAATGTCATTGCACAAATACTAAGTATGGGTACAACGAAATGCAGTTTTGCGCCAGTCCGTAGTAGTAGTGCATATAGAAATTTAAAAAAAAGAAGATACAGAATAATCAAAAATACAGAATAATTAAACAATGGGGATGGAGGGACCGGAGAAATCTATCGGCGGGACTCCGAGTTCAGCAATGTGATGGTATAATTGTAGAAGCTGTTCCTCATCCTGCTGGTACGAGACGGAGTTTGTACGGAGTTTGTACGGAGTTTGTACGGAGTTAGCTGCAGACTCCGCCCAGGACAGGAAGGCTCTGCAGGAACGGAAGGGACGTCACGACCGCGGTGCCACAGGTGCGGCCCGGGCTGTCGCCGAGGGAGGACGGACGGAGCCGCGGCTCGAGAGGCTAACAGAGGCTAAGAGGTTTGCCACGCACACGTTTGCCACGCACTGCAAGGGAGCAGTGGACCAGACAGGAAGAGCGGACGGAATTACCACTAGACAGCCAAACCAGTAGGTAATTTACGGCTGGGGTGAGTACTTTCCCATTTATAGGAGGTAGGATTATATAAATAAGGGGTGTATCAATACAGTAATCCGGGTAGGGGATTCTTAAATAGGACCAGTTAATTACTTATATAAGATGGGCGGCCAGGAGATGTGCCAATACTGTGAGATGTGGGAATTTGTCGACACCATTGATGTAGATGATCCCTACAGCTGCAGTAAGTGTTTGAGGCTAGCGGAACTCGAGCTCCGCATTGATGAGCTGGAGACCCAACTTCATACGCTGCGGTACATCAGGGACGGGGAGTATTACCTGGATGTTTTGTGCCAGGGGATGGTCACACCGACCAGTTTAACTAATTCAGTAGTTAGTGAGCAAGGAAAGGAAGGTGTGGCCATAAGCGAGGCAGGTAGGGGGAACCAGGAGGAGATGCGGCAGGAGCCACAGCCCTTGTCCCTGACGAGCATGACCGAGGCTCTTACTCAATGTGAGGACGGGATCAGGGGCTGTGGGAGGGATGAGCAACCTGGCTGCAGCACCGTGGATCAGGGGGCCATTCAAGAGGGGGGAGTTAGAAGAAATGCCGTTGTGATAGGGGATAGTATTATTCGGGGGGTAGATAAGGTTCTCTGCGGCCAGCAGAACATGTCCCGAAGGCTGTGTTGCCTACCCAGTGCTAGGGTTAAGGATATCTCTGCGATGCTGGAGAGAAATTTGCAGAGGGAGGGGGAGGATCCAGTGGTCGTGGTCCATGTGGGGACCAATGACATAGGAAGGACGAGGAAGGAGGATCTGCTGAAGGAGTTTGAGCAGTTAGGGAATAAATTAAAAAGCAGAACCTCGAGGGTACTGATCTCCGGATTGCTACCTGAGCCACGGGCCAAATCAGCGAGGGTACGTAAAATTAAAAAGCTGAATGCGTGGCTCAAAGACTGGTGTGGGAAAAATGGGTTTGGTTTCTTGGGCCACTGGCACCAGTACTGGGACAGGGGGATCTGTTCTGTAAGGACGGACTTCACCTGAACGGTGCTGGGACTGGGGTCCTGGCAAATCATATAACTAGGGCAGTAGAGAGGTCTTTAAACTAAGTAGCGGGGGGGAGGTATCAAGGGGGGTAATAACGGCAGGGGTAGAGGAAATAGAGCAGGGTATCAGTGGGGAAGCGGAAAATCAAAATGTGACAGGAGGATCCAGAATGTGTGAAGATAAAGCTCTAGATGTAAAAGGGGCAAAAACGGAAAGGAAGGGTAGTAAAAATCATCTGAAAGTGCTTTATCTAAATGCATGGAGTATTCGAAATAAGATAAATGAATTAACGGTGCAATTAAGTATATATAGTTATGATATCGTGGCCATTACGGAGACATGGCTGCAAGGGGATCAGGACTGGGAGTTAAATATAGAGGGGTACTCGACAAATGGAAAAGATAGACAGGAAAGAAAGGGAGGAGGGGTGGCCCTTTTAATAAGGGAGGGAATAACGGCAATAGAGAGGAAGGATATTGCGTTGAAGGATCAGGATAGTGAAACAGCTTGGGTACAGATAGAGAATAACAAGGGGAAAAAAACACTAGTGGGTGTAATTTATAGACCTCCAAATAGCTGTGACGCTGTTAGTCAGAACATAAATCTGCAAATAGTTGACGCATGTAAAAAGGGAACTGCTGTAATCATGGGGGACTTCAATTTTCATATTAATTGGGCAAACCAAACTGGGCAGGGTAGACTAGAGGAAGAGTTTATAGAATGTATTAGAGACGGGTTCCTAGAACAGTATGTCACAGAACCGACAAGGGGGGAGGCAATCTTGGATCTGGTCCTGTGTAATGAAGCAGGATTAATTAAAAATGTCATAGTTAGGGACTCGTTGGGAACAAGTGACCACAATATGGTCGAATTCCATATTCAAATAGAAGGGGAGCAGGTTGAAACTCAGGCTAGGGTGCTTAGTCTAAATAAGGGGGATTATGAAGGTATGAGGACTGAGCTGATCAAAGTTGACTGGGATAGCAGACTCAAGAATAAGACGGTACATGAGCAGTGGTGTACGTTTAAGGATCTACTGTATAACCTTCAAGAAAAATTTATTCCTATGAAGAAAAAAAGGGGTAAGGGTAAGAACAGTCAGCCATGGCTCAGTAAAACTATAAAGGATAGTATTCGGCTGAAGGCAAGGGCATATAAGGTAGCCAGAGATAGTGGGAGGGTAGAGGATTGGGAAGCATTTAAAGGTCAGCAAAAAATAACTAAGAGATTAATTAAGACGGGGAAAATAGACTATGAAAGGAATTTAGCGAACAACATAAAAACTAATAGTAAGAGTTTTTATAGCTATATAAAAAGAAAAAGGGTGGCTAAGGTGAACGTTGGTCCATTGGAGGGTGAGACTGGAGAGTTGTTGGTGGGGAACATGGAAATGGCAAAGGCATTAAACGAGTATTTTGTATCAGTCTTCACCATAGAAGACACAAAAAATATTCCAACGCTGGATAAACAGGGGGCGGTAGGAATGGAGGAGCTAAATACTATTAAAATCACCAAGGAGGTGGTATTAGGGAAATTAATGAGACTGAAGGAGGATAAATCCCCTGGGCCTGATGGATTACATCCAAGGGTCTTGAGGGAGATAGCGGTGGGGATTGTGGATGCATTGGTGATAATTTTCCAAAACTCCCTGGAGGCAGGAACGGTCCCAGTGGATTGGAAAATGGCCAATGTAACACCTATATTTAAAAAAGGAAGTAAACAGAAGGCGGGTAACTATAGACCGGTTAGTTTAACATCGGTGGTGGGTAAAATGTTAGAGACAATTATTAAAGAAACACTAACGGGGCACTTGGATAAACATGACTTCATCGGACAGAACCAGCATGGTTTTGTGAAGGGGAAGTCCTGTTTAACGAATCTGCTTGAATTCTTTGAGGAAGTAACAACCCGGGTGGATAAAGGGGAACCGGTGGATGTGGTATACTTGGACTTCCAAAAGGCTTTTGACAAGGTGCCACATAAGAGACTATTGCTAAAAATAAAAAATTATGGGATTGGGGGTAATATATTAGCATGGGTAGAGGATTGGCTAACAAATAGGAAGCAGAGAGTGGGGATAAATGGTTCATACTCGGGATGGCAACCGGTAACTAGCGGGGTTCCGCAAGGGTCGGTGCTGGGACCCCAGTTGTTCACAATTTATATAAATGATTTGGAGGAGGGAACCAAGTGTAATATATCAAAATTTGCGGACGATACAAAAATGGGAGGAAAAGTAGGGGATGAGGAGGATAGGAAGAGTCTGCAAAAGGATATAGATAAGCTAGGTGAGTGGGCAACAACTTGGCAGATGAAATTTAATACTAATAAATGTGAAGTCATTCACTTTGGGAAAAAAAATGATAGGGCAAGTTATTTTCTAAATGAGGAGGAGCTGCGTTGTAATGCAACGCAAAGGGATCTAGGGGTATTAGTACATGAATCACTAAAAGTTAGTATGCAGGTGCAGCAAGCAATCAGGAAGGCCAATGGAGTTTTGGCCTTTATTGCTAGGGGGATTGAGTATAAAAACACGGAGGTCTTGCTGCAGCTGTACACAGTATTAGTGAGACCACATTTGGAATACTGTGTACAGTTCTGGGGTCCATACTTAAGAAAGGATGTACTAGCCCTGGAGGCAGTGCAGCGAAGGTTTACAAGATTAATTCCTGCAATGAGGGGATTGACATATGAGGAAAGGTTAAGTAGGCTGGAACTCTACTCTTTGGAGTTTAGAAGAATGAGAGGCGACCTCATTGAAACATATAAGATCGTGAGGGGCCTTGATCGGGTGGATGCACCGAGGATGTTCCCAATGATCGGGGAAACTAGAACTAGGGGACATAGTTGCAGAATAAGGGGGGGCTCTTTTAAAACTGAGATGAGGAAGAACTTCTTCACCCAGAGGGTGGTTAATTTATGGAATTCACTGCCCCAGGGAGCAGTGGAAGCAGAAACGTTAAATATATTTAAGTCTAGAATAGATGGTTTTTTAGCTGCCAAGGGGATAAGGGGCTACGGGGAGAGGGCAGGGAAATGGACCTAGGTATGGTTAGTATAGTAGACCTGAGTGATCTCCTGGACAAGTGTCGATCGCCTGGATTGGGGTCGGAGAGGAATTTCCCGGATTTTTTTCCCGAATTGGACCTGGGTTTTTATCCGTTTTTTGGCCTCCCCCAGGAGATCACGCGGTTCTTGGGGTGGAGAGGGGTGATAGCGGTATAAAGGGGAGGGTAGTGTCTTGTGTTCTGTGTCTTGTGTCTACTGTTTGTGGGTAAGTGTGTCTGTTTAGTGTTCAGCCATGAGCGAATGGCGGTGCGGGCTCGACGGACCTGGTGGTCTACTCTCGCACCTACTTTCTATGTTTCTATGTTTCTATGAGACCTGATGGGAGGAGGGCAAACAGTCCATGGTTGGGGTGGGAGGGGTCTTTAATGATCTTCCCAGCCCGTCTCAGACACCGTTTTCGGTGGAGGGCATCCATGGCAGGGAGCGGGGCACCGATGATGTGCTGCGCGGTTTTCACCACCCGTTGTAGTGCCTTCCTGTCCGCAACAGTGCAGCTGCTGTACCATACCGTGAAGCAGGTGGTCAGGATGCTCTCGATGGTACAGCGGTAGAAGTTGGTCAGTATCTGGGGGGACAGGTGGGCTTAGTCACTGATGTGGATGCTGTCCTGGTGGAGTAAGATTTATACACGTTAATATGTACTCCAGCAACTCCCAGTACCTGCTTGAGCCGCCTCCCCCCCTCCACTGTCGGCTCCTTCCCTGGAGTCGAACGGGGGCCGCTTCCCTCCGCAGCTTTGCTCCCCCTGGAGCAAAAACAAACGCAAAGTACTTGTTTAAACTGAAGGTAAGTACTTACCTAACGTTCCTTTCCTTCAGGCTTGTAGCGGGAGCTGCCTACTCCCGCTGCGTCGCTGTTGCCTGCGTGAGCGCAATGTCGCGCATGCGTGTTGAGCGGGCTCTTCAGGTAGTCACTCATGTGACTCCGAACTAAAATCCACATTATACAGCACTTCCCTGCTTCTTCCCACTCAACCAACCTATACGTCACCCCGCAGCCTCATAGAAACTTCCTCGCAGCCCACACTGCACCCAGCGTTGTGTCACCCGCAAACTTATTGTTTCATTTAATTCCATCGTCTAAATCATTAATATATATTGTAAACAGCGGGGGTCCCAGCAGCGATCCTTGCGGCACCCCACTAGTCACTGCCTGCCAGTAGATCCTCGCTCCCCTAGTTTTTCCGGGAAATTGTTTGTGTCGTCCTTAGTGAAGGCAAAACTAAAGTACTCGTTTAACTTGTCTGCCTTTTCATGTTTCCCATTATAAATCCACCTGTTTCTGACTGTAAGGGACCTATATGTGCCTTCACTAATCTCTTCCTCTTCACATATCTTTAAAAGATTTTACAGTCAGTTGTTAAATTCTCCGCATGCTTTCTTTCATGCTCTATTTCCCCCCTCAATGTCCTCCTCTGTTGAATTCTAAATGTCTCCCAGTCCTCCGGTTTGCTGCTTCCTCTGGCCAATGTTTATGCCTCTTTATTGGATTTAACACGATCTTCATGATCTACATTTTCAATGACCTGAGAATAATTTCGGGCGTAGAAGAGTGAGCAGTGCAAGAGAAGCATTCATGAGAAATAATGGAAATAGCCCCTTTAGGTATCTATCCTTGTGACTATATTTAATTGTAATTATTGAGATGCCGCATGGATACAGGCCCTTGTGCCTAACGAGTCCATGGTGAACATCGACCTGCTGTTCACACTAGTTTATTGTTATCCCACTTTCTCATCCACATCGAACATATTTTTCGATGCTCTTTCGAGTTCATTTTAAAATTCTGTTATTTGTTTTTAGATCTCTGAATGGGCTCGCCCCGCCTTACCTCTCTGAGCTGCTCCACCCATACGCTCCTGCCCGGTCCCTCAGGTCAGCTGTTCACCTGCTCCTGGAGGTACCGAGGTCTAAGCGGAAGATCAGAGGGGATAGAGCCTTCTCTGTTGCTGCTCCGGCACTCTGGAACGCTCTGCCGTTGCACGTCAGACAGGCCCCCTCACTGTCCATCTTCAAATCCAGTATTAAAACACATTTATACTCCCTGGCTTTTGACCATGCATGAGACTTTGCTCTTGCTTGTAGTGTTTTTAATATTTCTTAATTTTGAATATCTTTACTTACTCCATCTTTTAACTGTTATTATTGGTGTGTATTAACTTTTTTGTTAATGATTAGTGATGTACAGCACTTTGTTGCAACTATGTTTGTTTTTAAAGTGCTCTATAAATAAAATTATTATTATTATTATTATTATTATTATATAAAAGGAAATAATACACAGCCCATTGCACCTACAGATCCGTATATCTTTGGGGTGTGGTGGAAAACCGGAGCCCCCGGAGTAAATCTACGTGGTCGCAACCTCCACACAGACAGCTCTTGATGTAAGGATCGAACCTGGATCTGTGCAACTGTGTGGCAGTGTGCAGATTAGGACATGAGCAGGAGCATCACATTAAATACACGCTCCGTGCGTTTTATAGCGTATTGAGGGATCTCGTCTCCACATCCAACCAACACTGCATTTGTCCCAGTGCATTTCATGGGAGAGAGTCAAGTGAACTTTGTCATTGGGTCTCGTCAAGGATTACCCTCCCCTATAATATTTGTCCGAAAAACAGTTGCGAGGGCTTTGCTCACTATATTAGCAGTACATCCCTCTACTCTTGTAGAATTGGAATGAGCAATGTTTATGGAGATAACCATGTATTTACCAGCGGTGTAATTGCCCGTGGAGTTAGGGTTACCGATATACCGATAATGCTTAGCTGTGATTAAATGGTTAAATCAAGGACTGATTCTATCCGTGCAAAGACATTGACTTTTGACTGACCTGTCATTGATGTCAGTTCAATAGACATTTTGTAACTTTCTCGGGCCCAGAAACATGGCGACTATTTGTACATTACCTCGGTGAGGTCTGCTGTGCGATTTTACTAGATTTTATGATAAAATAAAGAATTTCACTGTACCTAGCTACATGTGGCAATAAAGTATCATTGAATCGTTGAATCATTGGTTTTGTTGTATTGCGGTGCATTAATTTACTAAAACAATGTGAAATATACAATTAATTGACAATTGAATCATAAGGGTTGATAGGTTTAACATAAGCGTAGGGCAGTGCATGTGCCCAAGGAGTATTTCTACCACACTCAATAGTCAGAAAGAGATGACTGGTGCAGGAAAATAGGCGGGGAGACACATGGATCACAGCATTTGTCGATTTGTAAAACGTCTGTGTGCTCTGGCTAAAGAACATGGAATCCAGACCCCACTGATCATCCCAGATATGTTTTACATTTTCACACACGCCTACATTATATCATCCAGTGACCTTCACGCAGAAGCGCTCACTTCATGTACGCGGCTTCAGTGTGCAAAGGGAAACAATGTGGACACCTCTGGCCTTCGCTAAACTGGAATATAATGAGTATCCATTCGGTATTTTACGCATTTTTACTCAGGCAACTATCTGTGTGGTGTCTGACTAGCAATCATACCCACTATATGAACTACATTATAACTCTGTGTCAGATAATCTCTAAACAGATTCCATACAGAATCTAAGAGACATTGATCCCACTGTAAACGTGAAAGTTAATCCCAATCAAACACAGTAGCCGGGATTTACACGATCACAATGAATACTCCTGACAGTTTAATCGAAATGATGCAGCATGTAACCAATACGATTGGTAGCTGGAAGTTTGCGAGATATAGATTGCGAGGTAGTTTTTTATTTTGTTAGTTGTAATTCATCATCACAGTTTTCAGTGTTTGAGCAGCAGACTGCAAGCGCCTGATTAATTTAGCAGCACGGTCGACACAGATGTTTCCTTTCAGTTACATGGTGACCTCTTGCCCATCATTCATAATTTCACCACAGAAAATGTAGAAGAGGGGGGAATATTCTGATTCGGCAGAATCTTAAATGCATTCCTTCCTTATGCTATTAGTCATTCTATCATTTATTCAATGCGTACTCTTATGATAACAAAGACCGTTTGTGCAGAGCCACATAAACACAAACAATTAGTGTGAGGCGTTAATAAAGTTAATTTAGTTTTCCCCACATGGATTTAATGGACATGTAATCTTGGAGAAGACACGGGGAACCTGATCGATACGGCAGCGAATTATAATGGATTTGATATAACATAGGAGTACAAAAGGTAACAGATATTTTGCACGAGTGGGCCGTTTGATCTCTGATTACGCGTTAGAAACATAGAAACATCGGATGGAAGCTGCATACCAAATCTCGTTGCACATATGTGCAATGACAATAAAATATGTTATTATAAACTTGATCATGAATGATCGTCCAAAATGTTACGTTTTCCCTGCCACATCTGTGTCTCATTTAATGTTATTAGCCTCACAACTCGCCGTTCAGGCTGAATTAAAAAAAATGAATGGCATTTCATATTTATTCTGATTCCATTTGATTTCACCTTTCCCCCACATATGATGTGGCTGGAGTCCAACACTCCACCCTTAACAAAGAGCAGGAGGAGAACGGAAGCACCTGTGGATTATTTAGAGAAATGAATGTACTGGTTCCAGCCCGATGCACAGAGCTGCTGACTGCAAACTAACAACTCCAAGATCTGCCCAGCAACACGTGTCTCGTACCCTCAACTGGCGACGCAATTGGATAACCAATGGGTCTTTAGGATTCATCATTTAATTGTGCTCTCTGACAGTTTGGACCCAAAGCCACTCTGGACTGGAAGTGAGAAATGTAAATGATTAAAAGACTGAATGGACTCTCATTACATCCATTCACAAATCTGCTAGATGCAGTTCTTGGAGTTGGAGGGATCTAATAATATTTTGAAGAATCGGACACATGACGATCAGCAATGATTGGGTTGAAGGCTGAACCAGTTTTAAGGGCCTAATGGCCTACCTTGCTACAATCATTATTGTTCGTGTCTAGTCATGATCCTATGCCCCTGTCCCACTTAGGAAATCTGAACGGAAACCTCTGGAGACTTTGCGCCCTACCTAAGGTTTCCGTGCGGTTCCCAGAGGTTTTTGTCAGTCTCCCTGCCTGCTTCCACTACCAGCAAGAAGTTGGGTTTTGGCCCGAAACATTGCCTATTTCCTTTGTTCCATAAATGCTGCTGCACCCGCTGGGTTTCTCCAGCATTTTTGTCTACCTTCCACTACCTGCAACCTCCGGCAACCACCTGCAACCTCCGGGAACCGCACGGAAACCTTGGGTGGGGCGCAAAGTCTCCAGAGGTTTCCGTTCAGGTTTCCTAAGTGGGACAGGGGCATTACTATAATATTTTTCAGTGTACAACATTGTTGTTCATGAAATCGCATTACAAATATTTCCCTGGAGCATGTCCCATACGCAACAATAGACAATAGTTAAGACAAATGCTAGAGTTAAGTATGCACTTCGTTTTATTAAGAAAAATGAAAACACAATGAGAGCAGACTCGCTTGCCAGGAAGCTACAGAATAACAACCTTACTAACTTCTGGAAAGAGGTCAAAGTTATGAATAATAGTAAAACACCCCTACCATCGGACATTGAAGGTGTTAGTAGCCCAGAAAAAATAGCTGAGAGTTGGCGTGAGCACTACCGTAACCTTTTTAACTGTGTTAAAAGTAACCCAGTTAGAATCAATCATGAACACATTGATCTCTCTGTAGATTTGGCAGTTAGGGCAGCAGATGTCTATGATGCCATTAACATGTTGGATAACAATAAAGCCTGCGGTATGGACTGCATTACTGCAGAACATCTAAAATATGCCAGCTATAAGCTCTGCCCTTTGCTTTCCATGTGCTTTAATGGTTGTCTGGTTCATGGTGTCCTGCCAAATGCTATTATGTCTGTAATGCTAGTGCCTGTGCTTACAGATAAGGCTGGTAAGCTCAACAGTATGGATAATTACCGACCTATTGCTCTAGCCAGTATCTTATCTAAAGTACTGGAGAGAATACTGTTGACAAAGCTAGAAATGTTTGTCCTTACCACTGACAATCAGTTTGGGTTCAAAAGAAAATATGGAACTGACCTGTGTATCTATGCTCTTAAAGAGATTGTGTTCAGGTACACAAGCCTGAATTCATCTGTATTTCTATGTTTTATTGATGCGTCCAAGGCATTTGATAGAATTAATCACGAACACTTGTTTGTAAAACTGCTAGATAGAGGTGCCCCTAAATTATTAGTGAGAATTTTAGTATTCTGGTATGCCCATCAAACGTTTCAGGTTAAATGGGACAATGTTGTATCTGCTCCATTCTGTGTTAGTAACGGAGTGCGGCAAGGAGGAATTTTGTCTCCTATTTTATTTAATGTTTATATGGACGAACTGTCAAATCTGTTAAATAGGTTAAAAACTGGCTGTCTTGTGGGCAACACTATTGTTAACCATCTTATGTATGCAGACGACCTGGTCCTGCTCTGTCCATATAGTGCTGGGATGCAGCAGATGCTGAAGGTGTGCTCTCAGTATGGCCTTGATTATGACATTAAGTACAACGCTAAGAAAAGCCGCATAATGTTAGTTAGGAGCGCTGAGGACAGGAAATCAACTTTTCCAACCTTTTATTTGTCAGACGGCCCTCTTGCTGTGTGTGAGTAAATTAAATACTTAGGTCATGTCATATCCGATGACTGGACGGATGACAAAGACCTTTACCGACAGCACTATAAAATTTATCTCCAACAGAACATGCTTATAAGGAAGTTTTATATATGCTCTGACTCTGTGAAGTGTTCCCTGTTCAGAACTACATCACACCGTTGTATGCTGCCCAATTGTGGTCGAAGTATAAGAAAAAGAGTATGCAAAGGCTCAAGGTAGCATACAATGATGCAATGAGGATGCTGCTTTGTGTCCCTAGGTGGCATAGTGCCAGTCAATTGTTCGTGTCCACTAGAGTGCCAACCTGTGAGGCACTCTTAAGACAGCTGATGTTTAGTTTTATGTGTCGCCTGGACAAATCAGAGAACCACATAATTGAAGCCCTAGTCAGCCCTCTGAAAAGCTGCAATAGATTCACTTCTAGGCTAAGACTGCATTGGTGCAATAGCTTGTATATTTTATAGGCTAATATGCAATTTTTTAAATGTATTTTTGTATCTTCTTTTTTTCTGTTTGATGTGATATATGGACCTGTGTCTGTAATAAAGCTTTAATAATAATAATAATAATAATAATAATAATAGACAATAGGTGCAGGAGTAGGCCATTTCGCCCTTCGAGCCAGCATCGCCATTCAATGTGATCATGGCTGATCATCCCCAATCAGTACCCCGTTCATGCCTTCTCCCCATATCCCCTGACTGCGCTATATTTAAGAGCCCTACCTAGCTCTCTCTTGAAGGTATCCAGAGAACCGGCCTCCACCGCCCTCTGAGGCAGAGAATTCCACAGACTCACAACTCTCTGTGCGAAAATGTGTTTCCTCGTCTCCGTTCTAAATGTCTTACCCCTTATTCTTAAACTGTGGCCCCTGGTTCTGGACTCCCCCAACATCAGGAACATGTTTCCTGCCTCTAGCGTGTCCAAACCCTGAATAATTTTATATTTCAATAAGATACCCTCTCATCCTTCAAATCTACAACTTCAAGTTTACAAGCCCAGCTGCTCCATTCTCTCAGCATATGATAAACAGCATAACATGGTAAAAATGACGTCAGAGAGTTTAAATGTGAATAAATGATGATAATTCACCTTGACAATGTCAAATACTTTCAGAATCTGGCAGAACAAAATGACGGCTTGGCTGGCTTTACGTCTACAGAGAGTGTTAGCTATAGGGAGAGGTTGAGTAGGCCAGGTCACTATTTCATGGAGCGGAGGAGGATGAGGGTGATCTTATAGGGTATAAAATGATGAGAATAGGGGAATCAAGGACCAGAGGACATGGGTTCAAGGTGAAGGGGAAAAGATTTAATAGGAATACGATGGGTAACATTTTCACACAGAGGGTGATGGGTGTATGGAACAAGCTGCCAGAGGAGGTAGATGAGGCTGGGACTATCCCATCGTTTAAGAAACAGTTGAACAGGTACATGGATAGGACAGGTTTGGAGGGATATGGACCAAACACAGGCAGGTGGGACTAGTGTAGCTGGGACATTGTTGGTCGGTGTGGTCGAGTTGGGCCGAAGGGCCTGTTTCCACACTGTATCACTCTATGTTTCTATGACTCTATCTTTCCGTTTCCACCCCTTCCGCTTTCTGTTGAGACCACATTGTCCGCAGTTGCTTGGTCTGCTCATCTCTGCCCACCGAAACCGCTCCATTCCCAACACAGCAATGTGATGGATGTTTATGTAAATTATGTTGTGTCTTGGGTCTATTTGTTGTAATGTATGGCTGCAGAAACGACATTTCGTTTGGACCTCAAGGGGTCCAAATGACAATAAATTGAATCGTATCGTATCGTATCGTATCGTATCGTTTCGCTGGTCAATACCCTCCAGGATTTTGCAGACTTCAGCAGTTTCAAAAGACAGTGTCTGTTCTCCTGGTTGAGGCTCTAATTTCCTCATTGTAGTGGTGTTCAGTGCCTCAAACCTGCCGAAATGATTATTTAGTTCATTTAGAAAGTCTGTGTCATCCTTACAAGACATCTGAGGGGCCTTGTAGTTTGTTATGGCCCGGATGCCTTCCCACATGTCCCTGGTGTTGGTATCATCCTGGAAGAAACCCTGGATTTTCTGTCCGTGGGCGCGCTTTGCTTTCTTAATTTCGCGGTTGAGGTTGGCTCTTGCTGTTCTCAGAGCTCCCAAATCACCAGATTTAAAAGCCGCATTTCGTGCTTTCAGCATGGCACGCACCTCTGCAGTAATCCAAGGTTTGTGGTTGGCCCGGGTTGTGATGTTCCTGATGACAGTGACGTCCTCCATGCACTTCTGTATGTAGCCCGACACTGACATGGCATACTCATCCACATTGATGTTTTCGTTATGAGTGGCTGCTGTCCTGAACATGTCCCAGTCCGTGCACTCAAAGCAGTCTTGGAATGCTTCTGTAGCTCCCTCAGACCAGACTCTAACCTGCTTCACAGTGGGTTTCTCTCTGATCAGAAGGGGCTTATAGGCTGGGATGAGCATTACAGAGAGGTGGTCAGAGGAGCCGAGGTGAGGCCGGGGTACTGCTCTGAAAGCCTGCTTGATGTTACTGTAGACCCGGTCCAGCGTATTCTCTCCACGTGTAGCAAAGTCCACATATTGATGGAAATGAGGGAGGACAGTCTTCATGTTGGCCTGGTTAAAGTCCCCAGCAACAATGACAACGCCCTCTGGATGATTTATTTGCAGCTCACTGATGGAACGGTAGAGAATATGCAGAGCCTCCTATAGTGTTGGCTGCGGGGGGGATGTATACAGCAGTAATGCTAACCACAGTAAACTCCCGTGGCAGATAGAATGGCCTGCATTTCACAGTCAAAAACTCTATGTCCGGAGAGCAGTGGCTGAAAACAGCGGTAGCATTATTACACCAGCTGTTGTTTGTGTAGATGCACACACCCCCACCCCGGGATTTACCAGTCAAAACAGTGTCCCTGTCGAGCCGGAATGTTGTTAGCCCCCCTAAGCTAACAGCCGCATCAGGTACAGATGAGTTTAGCCATGTCTCTGTCAGAACTATAGCGCAGCAGTCTCTCACCTCCCTTTTTATTGTGAGATCCAGATGTAGATAGTCCATTTTATTTTCCAGAGAGCGGACATTCGACAGGAGAACGGATGGGAGCGGTGTCCTCCACGGGTTAGCCTTTAGCCTCGCCGTTAGCCCCCCTCGACAGCCCCGCTTCTGTCTTCTGTAGCGCCGCCTCCGGGTTCTTCTGTAGCGGCCAGTGTTTGTGAAAGTCTCCGCAATTCTCCGCAATTTCCCGCAATTCTCCGCAATTCTGCAGGCCGCTGGGTTCTCCCGACACAGCAGTCCGAGACAGTGCAGGCGTTCCTCGAGTTCAACGTCCACGCAGTCTCTACTGCTTAACCGTTGTAATCTCAGTAATGCCCCATGATCGTACGTTAACTTGCAGCCTGCCCGCTGCAAGTTATGAAGCCGAACCTTAGAAAACTTACCGCTATCCCTAACGAGAGTCAATGCAGCCGCAGCCAACCAGGGCGCCGCCATCTTTTGTGAGATCCAGATGTAGATAGTCCATTTTATTTTCCAGAGAGCGGACATTCGACAGGAGAACGGATGGGGTTCTCCTGGGACAGGAGAAGAGGTGGAGGTGTTGCATTGCTTGTCAGGGAAGATATTACAGCAGTGCTTTGGCAGAATAGATTAGAGGGCTCGTCTAGGGAGGCTATTTGGGGTGGAACTGAGAAATGGGAAAGGTGTAGCAACATTTATAGGGGTGTATTATAGACCGCCTAATGGGGAGCGAGAATTGGAAGAGCAAATATGTAAGGAGATCGCAGATATTAGTAGTAAGCACAAGGTAGTGATTGTGCGAGATTTCAATTTTCCACACATAGACTGGGAAATACATTCTGTAAATGGGCTGGTACACAAAATTGCTGGGGAAACTCAGTGGGTGCAGCAGCATCTATGGAGCGAAGGAAATAGGCGACGTTTCGGGCCGAAACCCTTCTTCAGATGGGCTGGATGGTTTGGAGTTTGTAAAATGTGTGCAGGATAGTTTTTTGCAGCAATGCATAGAGGTACCTACTAGTGATGGGGAAGTGCTGTACCTCCTGTTAGGAAATGAGACAGGTCAGGTCGGCGGAGGTATGTGTTGGGGAACACTTAGGGTCCAGTGATCACAATACCATTAGTTTCAATATAATTATGGAGAAGGTCAGAACTGGACCTAGGGTTGAGATTTTTGATTGGAGAAAGGCTAACTTTGAGGAGATGCGAAAGGATTTAAAAGGAGTGAATTGGGACATTTTGTTTGATGGGAAGGATGTGGAGGAGAAATGGTGGACATTTAAAGATGAAATTTTTAAGAGTACAGAATCTTTATGTCCCTGTTCGGTTGAAAGGAAATAGTAAAAATTGGAAAGAGCCATGGTTCTCAAGGAAAATTGGACACTTGGTTCGGAAAAAGAGAGAGATCTACAATAATTGTAGGCAGCATGGAGTCAATGAGGTGCTTGAGGAGTATAAAGAATGTAAAAAGAATCTTAAGAAAGAAATTAGAAAAGCTAAAAGAAGATATGAGGTTGAATAAGGTGAAAGTAAATCCAAAGGGATTCTACAGTTATGTTAATAGCAAAAGGATAACGAGGGATAAAATTGGTCCATTAGAGAGTCAGAGTGGACAGCTATCTGCAGAGCCAAAAGAGATGGGGGAGATATTGAACAATTTCTTTTCTTCGGTATTCACCAAGGAGAAGGATATTGAATTGTGTGAGGTAAGGGAAACAAGTAGAGTAGCTATGGAAACTATGAGATTCAAAGAAGAGGAAGTACGGACACTTTTGAAAAATATAAAAGTGGATAAGTCTCCAGGTCCTGACAGGATATTCCCTAGGACATTGAGGGAAGTTGTAGAAATAGCTGGGGCTATGACAGAAATATTTCAATTGTCATTAGAAACGGGAATAGTGCCGGAGGATTGGCGTACAGTGGAAGTGGTGGAGGCAGGTTCGATTTTATCATTTAAAAATCAATTTCCCGAGTAACCTCTTCATAAAATTAAAGAAGATTAGTCAAACATGACCTTCCAGGCACAAATCCATGTTGACTGTTCCTAATCAGACACTGTTTATCCAGATGCTTATATATATTATCTCTAAGTATCTTTTCCATTAATTTGCCCACCACAGAAGTCAAACTAACAGGTCTATAATTGCTAGGTTTACTCTTAGAACCCTTTTTAAACAATGGAACAACATGCGCAGTATGCCAATCCTCGGCAACTATTCCCGTTTCTAATGACATTTGAAATATTTCTGTCATAGCCCCATGCTATTTCTACACTAACTTCCCTCAATGTCCTAGGGAATATCCTGTCAGGACCTGGAGACTTATCCACTTTTATATTTTTCAAAAGTGTCAGTACTTCCTCTTCTTTGAATCTCATAGTTTCCATAGCTACTCTACTTGTTTCCCTTACCTCGCATAATTCAATATCCTTCTCCATGGTGATTACCGAAGAAAATAAATTGTTCAATATCTCCCCCATCTCTTTTGGCTCTGCAGATAGCTGTCCACTCTGTCTCTTTAATGGACCAATTTTATCCCTCGTTATCCTTTTGCTATTAATATAGCTGTAGAAACCCTTTGGATTTACTTTCACCTTACTTGCCAAAGCAACATCATACCTTCTTTTAGCTTTTCTAATTTATTTCTTAAGATTCTTTTTACATTCTTTATACTCCTCAAGCACCTCATTGACTCCATGCTGCCTATAATTATTGTAGATCTCTCTCTTTTTCCGAAACAAGTGTCCAATTTCCCTTGAAAACCATGGCTCTTTCCAATTTTTACTATTTCCTTTCAACCGAACAGGGACATAAAGATTCTGTACTCTTAAAATTTCCCCTTTAAATGTCCTCCATTTCTCTTCTACATCCTTCCCATAAAACAAAATGTCCCAATTCACTCGATTTAAATCCTTTCGCATCTCCTCAAAGTTAGCCTTTCTCCAATCAAAAATCTCAACCCTAGGTCCAGTTCTGACCCTCTCCATAATTATATTGAAACTAATGGTATTGTGATCACTGGACCCGAAGTGCTCCCCAATGCATACCTCCGCCACCTGACCTGCCTCAATTCCTAACAGGAGGTCCAGCACTGCCCCTTCTCTAGTAGGTACCTCTATGTATTGCTGCAAAAAACTATCCTGCACACATTTTACAAACACCAAACCATCCAGCTCATTTACTGAATGTGTTTCCCAGTCTATGTGTGGAAAATTGAAATCTCCCACAATCACTACCTTGTGCTTACTACCAATATCTGCTATCTCCTTACATATTTGCTCTTCCAATTCTCGCCCCCCATTTGGCGGTCTATAATACACCCCTATAAATGTTGCTACACCTTTCCCACTTCTCAGTTCCACCCATATAGCCTCCCTGGACGAGCCCTCCAATCTATCCTGCCAAAACACTGCTGTAATATCTTCCCTGACAAGCAATGCAACACCTCCACCTCTTGCCCCTCCAATTCTATCACACCTGAAGCAACGAATTGAGGAATGCAGTTGAACAGAGGGATCTAGGAATAACTGTGCACAGTTCCCTGAAGGTGGAATCTGATGTAGATAGGGTGGTAAAGAAAGCTTTTGGTGTGCTGGCCTTTATAAATCAGAGCATTGAGTATAGAAGTTGGGATGTAAAGTTAAAATTGTACAAGGCATTGGTGAGGCCAATTCTGGAGTATGGTGTACAATTTTAGTCGCCTAATTATAAGAAGGATGTCAACAAAATAGAGAGAGTACAGAGGAGATTCACTAGAATGTTGCCTGGGTTTCAGCAACTAAGTTACAGAGAAAGGTTGAACAAGTTAGGTCTTTATTCTTTGGAGCGCAGAAGTTTAAGGGGGGACTTGATAGAGGTCTTTAAAATGATGAGAGGGATAGACAGAGTAGACGTGGATAAGCTTTTCCCATTGAGAGTAGGGAAGATTCAAACAAGAGGACATGACTTGAGAATTAAGGGACAGACGTTTAGGGGTAACATGAGGGGGAACTTCTTTACTCAGAGAGTGGTAGCTGTGTGGAATGAGCTTCCAGTGGAAGTGGTGGAGGCAGGTTCGATTTTATCATTTAAAAATAAATTGGATAGGTATATGGACGGGAAAGGAATGGAGGGTTATGGTCTGAGTGCAGGTAAATGGGACTAGGGGAGAATAAGTGTTCGGCATGGACTAGAAGGGCCGAGATGGCCTGTTTCAATACAATACAATACAATACAATACAATACAATACAATACAATACAATACAATACAATACAATACAATACAATACGGTTTATTTGTCACATTGCACATAAGTGCAAGTGAAATGAATATGTCAGCAGCGGTACAATTATAAAGAACACACACAAAACCACAATAAAAATTTAACATAAACATCCACCACAGCATTCATCACTGTGGTGGAAGGCACACAATTTGGCCAGTCCTCCTCCATTTTCCCCCGTGGTCGGGGCCTCAATCCTCCGCAGCCGTTGCTGCGGGCGTCCAGATGGTAAAAGGACAAGGTACAAGTCCAGGTAAGTCCAGAGTCGGCTCTTCCCCACCGGAGACCGCGGCTTTAAGTTGGTGTAGGCCGCAGGCCGGTGGTCGAAGATTTAAAGTCCCCGCCGCTCCGCAGACAGAAGCACCGCAGACTGCAGGGTCGGCGGTCGAAGCTCCCCTCCAGGGGTAATGGTAAGTTCACGCCGGGCCCGCGGTAGAAGTTGGCCGCGGGCCGGCAGTGATGGCTTCTTCTTCCCCCGGGTCCCCCACGAGGGATCCCAGGCGGTAGACACCGCGCCAGCTGGAGCTGTGCAGACCGCGGCTTCAGGCTGCCGGCTGCTCCGGGCCAGCGAAACGGAGCGCTCCCCTCCAGCGAGCCCCAGCGAGGGCTCACCCGCTCCACGCCGAGAGTCCACGCTGCGCCCGCCGCTGAAGTCCCGAGCGCGTCTCTGGGAAAGGCCGCACCGATCCTTGCTGTTAGGCCACGGGGAGGCGACCTGGAAAAAGTCGCCTCTCCATGGAGGAGGCGACCAAAACGGTTTCCCCCTTACCCCCCCACACCACCCCCCACACAAAACACACAAAGAAACATTAAAAGGAATGGAGGGTTATGGTCTGAATGCGACTCTCGTGCGGCTCTCGTCAGCAGCGGCCTCTGCAGTCCGTCTGTGTTTTATTATTTTTTGTCTCGTTTTTATGTAGTTTTTGTTGGGGTATGTGTGTGGGGGGGGGGGGGTGTGGGTGGGGTGGGGGGGAGGGGGTAACTTTAAAATCTTTCCCCTGCACGGGAGACCCGACATTTTCTTTGTCGGGTCTCCGTTGTCGTTGGGGCTGCAACGTGGAGCGGCCTCCAGCAGGAACGACCTGAGGCTCCAGTCACGGAGCTGCCGACTACTCACCTCACCGTCGCGGAGCTGGCCGAGTCCGGTGCGGGTGGAGCTGTGGTGGACGCTGCTGCCACCCGCCCTCCGGAGTTTCGGAGGCTGCAACTGCGGGTTTGGCGGACGGCGGCACCGGGAGCCCGCGGGTCCCTGCTGGGAGACCGCTTTTCGGGGCTTCCGCAACGGCGACTTCTCCCGCCCAAGTTGCGGGGTTGAAGAGCACCTGAGCGGGGCCTTACACCATCGCCCCGCGCGGCTTGGAATGGCCGCGGGACTTTGCGAGCGCACGCCGGGGGCTCTAACACCAAGACCCGGTGTGCGACCTTGCATCACCCGGCGTGGCTTTAATGGCCGCGGGACAATCGCCATCGCCAGCCGGGGGCTTTGACTTTGACTCTGACTCTGACATCGGGGGGGAGAGTGCAGTGGAGAGATACGTTTTTTTTGCCTTCCATCACAACGATGTGATGGATGTTTGTGTAAACTGTGTTGTGTCTTGGGTCTTTTTGTTTTGTAATGTATGGCTGCAGAAACGACATTTCGTTTGGACCTCAAGGGGTCCAAATGACAATAAATTGAATTGTATTGTATTGTATGTATTGTATTGTAAAAACATACTTTAAAACATACTAAAAAAAAAAAAAAATTGAAAAAACTAACGCGCTGCTGACAGGGCTGCCGCCATTGCAGCGCCCCCACCGACAAAAGGTTTCCGTGCTGTAATTGTTATATGGTTATATGGTTATATGTTGTGGTCTCACCAAGACCCTGTACAACTGCAGTAGAACCTCCCTGCTCTTATACTCAAATCCTTTTGCTATGAATGTTAACATACCATTTGCTTTCTTCACTGCCTGCTGCACCTGCATGCCTACTTTCAATGACTGGTGTACCATGACACCCAGGTCTCGTTGCATCTCCCCTTTTCCTAATCGGCCACCATTTAGATAATAGTCTACTTTCCTGTTTTTGCCACCAAAGTGGATAACCTCACATTTTTCCACATTATACTGCATCTGCCATGCATTTGCCCACTCACCCAAACTATCCAAGTCACCTAGCAGCCTCCTAGCATCCTCCTCACAGCTAACACTGCCCCCCAGCTTCGTGTCATCCGCAAACTTGGAGATGTTGCATTCAATTCCCTCATCCAGATCATTAATATATATTGTAAATAGCTGGGGTCCCAGCACTGAGCCTTGCGGTACCCCACTATTCACTGCCTGCCATTCTGAAAATGATCCATTTACTCCTACTCTTTGCTTCCTGTCTGCCAGCCAGTTCTCTATCCACATCAATACTGAACCCCCAATACCGTGTGCTTTAAGTTTGTATACTAATCTCTTATGTGGGACCTTGTCGAAAGCCTTCTGAAAGTCCAGATATAACACATCCACTGGTTCTCCCTTATCCACTCTACTAGTTACATCCTCGAAAAATTCTATAAGATTCGTCAGACATGATTTACCTTTCATAAATCCATGCTGACTTTGTCCAATGATTTCACCACTTTCCAAATGTGCTGCTATCCCATCTTTAATAACTGACTCCAGAATTTTTCCCACCACCGATGTTAGACTAACTGGTCTGTAATTCCCCGTTTTCTCTATCCCTCCCTTTTTAAAAAGTGGGGTTACATTAACTACCCTCCAGTCCTCAGGAACTACTCCAGAATCTAAAGAGTTTTGAAAAATTATCACTAATGCATCCACTATTTCTGCGGCTACTTCCTTAAGTACTCTGGGATGCAACTTATCTGGCCCTGGGGATTTATCGGCCTTTAATCCATTCAATTTACCTAACACCATCGGTACCTGGAGACCCCGGGATGACCCCCAGAGCCGACAGGCTGGATCTTCCAGGAACAACGGAGCTGGAGCTGCCGACTTTGAGGGAACCCCCGTTCATTACGGAGCTGGAGCTGCCGTCTGTGAGGGAATCCCCGTTCCAGCGCACGTCTGCAGAAACAGCAGGTACAGCAAGCACAGTACCTGGAAACAAAGGGGAAGCCTCCATTGTGTCCGGAAACGTGGCCGACGGGCAGGACTTCCGGTCAGAATGAAGTGCAGGGGACTTCGGGCCCCTCTCCCTACTATCCTACTGGCCAACGTACAGTCCCTTGAAAACAAAGTGGAGGACTTAAGGGCAAGGCTGCTTTATCAAAGGGAGCTGAGGGAATGCTCTGTGTTCTGTTTCACAGAGACATGGCTCACCCCCAGCTCCCCAGGCTCAGCGGTCCAGCCTGAAGGATTTTCCATCCACCGTATGAACTGTACCCTGGCATCTGGGAAAGGGAGAGGAGGGGGAGTCTTCCCACCCCAGGCAGACGTCCGTCTGGCACTGGAGGAGCTGCACGCCATGGTCAACAAACACCAGACGTCTTACCCCGAGGCATTTACCACCATTGCTGGGGACTTCAATAAGGCAAACCTAAATAAATCACTCCCTAACTTCCACCAACATGTCTCCAGCTTCACCAGAGGACCTAACACCCTCGACCACTGCTACACCACCATCAAGAATGCCTATCACTCTATCCCACGCCCTCATTTCGGTAAATCCGACCATACCGCGGTGCTGCTTCTTCCAGCCTACAGGCAGCAATTAAAGAGCGAATACGCCACAGTTGTTACAGACTTCGTAAAGAAATGTGTGGAGGACTGCATCCCTACAAAAACCTTCCGAGTGTTTCCCAATCAGAAACCTTGGATGAACTTTGAGATCCACACTCTTCCGAAGTCCAGACACAGGGCATTCACTTCCAATGATACAGTGGCCTACGTGAAGTTCAGATACGACCTTGGTAAGGCCATCAAAAAGGCCAAAAGGGACTTCTGCTCCAAACTGGAGGATGAGACAGATGTTCGGCAGCTGTGGCGGGGCCTGAATGCAATCGCCTCCTACAAGGCGAAACCAGGAGGCAGCTCGAATGTCGGCGAAACATCACTCCCTGATGAGCTCAATGCGTTTTACGCACGCTTTGATAGGGAGAATACTGATGTGCCTTCCCGAGCCCCCATTCGCTGTGATGGTATTTCAGTCTCAGTCACAATGGCTGACGTCAGGAAATCCTTCAGAGGGGTGAACCCCCGAAAAGCACCTGGACCTGATGGTATACCCGGTCGTGTTCTAAAAACCTGTGGGGACCAACTGGCTGGAGTTTTTACGGACATTTTCAACCTCTCACTTCTGAGGACTGAGGTCCCCACCTGCTTTAAAAGGGCATCAATTATACCGGTGCCCAAGAAGAGTAAGGTGACGTGCCTCAATGACTATCGACCTGTGGCACTAACGCCTGTGGTGATGAAGTGCTTTGAGAGGTCGATCATGGAGCAAATCAACTCCTACCTCGACAAAAACCTGGACCCTCTGCAGTTCGCTTACCGTCACAACAGATCAATGGTGGATGCGATCTCGCTGGCCCTCCACTCCGCTCTGGACCACTTGGACAACAAAAACTCATATGTCAGGCTGTTATTCATCGATTACAGCTTGGTATTTAACACAATCATCCCCTCCAAGCTGGTTACCAAACTCGCAGAACTGGGTCTCTGCGCATCCATCTGCAATTGGATCTTCGATTTCCTCATTCACAGACCACAGTCTGTTCGTATTGGTGGAAATGTGGTACACTCGATAACAATCAGCACGGGAGCACCTCAAGGCTGCGTGCTCAGCCCCCTGCTGTATTCACTCTATACCCATGACTGCATAACCAATCACAGTGCGAACTCCATCATCAAGTTCGCTGACGACACCACTGTTGTGGGGCGTATCACTGATGGGGATGAGTAAGAGTATAGAAGAGAGATCGAGCAACTGTCCATATGGTGCCAGCGCAATAACCTGGCCCTCAACACCAGCAAAACCAAGGAACTGATTGTGGACTTTGGAAGGAGTAGGAGGGGGACCCACAGCCCCATTTATATCAACGGGTCGATGGTTGAAAGGGTCAAGAGCTTCAAATTCCTGGGCGTGCACATCTCTTAAGATCTTTCCTGGTCCGAGAACACTAATGCAATTATCAAGAAAGCTCATCAGCGCCTCTACTTCCAGAGAAGATTACGGAGAGTCGATTTGTCAAGGAAGACTCTCTCTAACTTCTACAGGTGCACAGTAGAGAGCATGCTGACCGGTTGCATCATGGCTTGATTCGGTAATTTGAGCGCCCTGGAGAGGAAAAGACTACAAAAAGTAGTAAACACTGCCCAGTCCATCATCGGCTCTGACCTTCCTTCCATCGAGGGGATTTATCGCAGTCGCTGCCTCAAAAAGACTGGCAGTATCATCAAAGACCCACACCATCCTGGCCACACACTCATCTCCCTGCTACCTTCAGGTAGAAGGTACAGGAGCCTGAAGACTGCAACAACCAGGTTCAGGAATAGCTACTTCCCCACAGCCTTCAGGCTATTAAACCTGGCTCGGACAAAACTCTGATTATTAATAACCATTTTCTGTTATTTGCACTTTATCAGTTTATTTATTCATGTGTGTATATATTTATATCATGGTATATGGACACACTTATCTGTTTGTAGTAAATGCCTACTATGTTCTGTGTGCTGAAGCAAAGCAAGAATTTCATTGTCCTATACAGGGACACATGACAATAAACTCACTTGAACTTGAACTTGAACCACTTCCCGGCTAACCTGGATTTCACTCAGTTCCTCCATCTCATTTGACCCCTGGTCCCTTGCTATTTCCGGCAGATTATTTATGTCTTCCTTAGTGAAGACAGAACCAAAGTAGTTATTCAATTGGTCTGCCATGTCCTTGTTCCCCATGATCAATTCGCCTGTTTCTGACTGCAAGGGACCTACATTTGTTTTAACTAATCTTTTCCTCTTCACATATCTATAAAAACTTTTACAGTCAGTTTTTATGTTCCCTGCCAGTTTTCTTTCATAATCTATTTTCCCTTTCCTAATTAAGCCTTTTGTCCTCCTCTGCTGGACTCTGAATTTCTCCCAGTCCTCTGATAGGCTGCTTTTTCTGGCTAATTTGTATGCTTCATCTTTTGTTTTGATACTATCCCTGATTTCCCTTGTTATCCACGGATGCACTACCTTCCTTAATTTATTATTTTGCCAAACTGGGATGAACAATTGTTGTAGTTCATCCATGCAGTTTATAAATGCCTTCCATTGCATATCCACCGTCAACCCTTTAAGAATCATTTGCCAGTCTATCTTGGCCAATTCACGTCTCATACCCTCAAAGTCACCTTTCTTTAAGTTTAGGTCCCTTGTTTCTGAATTAATAATGTCACTCTCCATCCTAATGAAGAACTCAACCATATTATGGTCACTCTTGCCCAAGGGGCCACGCACAACAAGACTGCTAACTAACCCCACGCTCTCTTTCTCATTCTTGTGCATATATTATACTCCCCAGCACCCAGCTCTCGTCACCTTCGTCATTTAAATAAAAGAAAACTCTACCTCCGCTACATGAACGACTGCATCGGTGCTACATAGAAACATAGAAAACATAGAAAATAGGTGCAGGAGTAGGCCATTCGGCCCTTCGAGCCTGCACTGCCATTCAATATGATCATGGCTGATCATCCAACTCAGTATCCTGTACCTGCCTTCTCTCCATACCCCCTGATCCCTTTAGCCACAAGGGTCACATCTAACTCCCTCTTAAATATAGCCAATGAACTGGCCTCAACTACCTTCTGTGCAGAGAATTTCACAGATTCACCACTCTCTGTGTGAACATTTTTTTTCTCATCTCGGTCCTAAAAGACTTTCCCCTTATCCTTAAACTGTGACCCCTTGTTCTGGACTTCCCCAACATCAGGAACAATCTTCCCCAACATCGAGAACAATCTACCCCAACATCGGGAACAATCTACCCCAACATCGGGAACAATCATCCCCAACATCAGGAACAATCTTCCCCAACATCGAGAACAATCTACCCCAACATCGAGAACAATCTACACTAACATCGGGAACAATCATCCCCAACATCAGGAACAAACTTCCCCAACATCGAGAACAATCTACCCCAACATCGAGAACAATCTTCCCCAACATCGGGAACAATCTACCCCAACATCGGGAACAATCTACCCCAACATCGGGAACAATCTACCCCAACATCAGGAACAATCATCCCCAACATCGGGAACAATCTACCCCAACATAGGGAACAATCTACCCCAACATCAGGAACAATCATCCCCAACATCGGGAACAATCTACCCCAACATCGGGAACAATCTACCCCAACATCGGGAACAATCTACCCCAACATCAGGAACAATCATCCCCAACATCAGGAACAATCATCCCCAACATCGGGAACAATCTACCCCAACATCGGAAACAATCTACGCCAACATCAGGAACAATCTACCCCAACATCGGGAACAATCTACCCCAACATCAGGAACAATCTACCCCAACATCGGGAACAATCTACCCCAACATAGAAACATAGAAACATAGAAATTAGGTGCAGGAGTAGGCCATTCGGCCCTTCGAGCCTGCACCGCCATTCAATATGATCATGGCTGATCATCCAACTCAGTATCCCGTACCTGCCTTCTCTCCATACCCTCTGATCCCCTTAGCCACAAGGGCCACATCTAACTCCCTCTTAAATATAGCCAATGAACTGGCCTCGACTACCCTCTGTGGCAGGGAGTTCCAGTGATTCACCACTCTCTGTGTGAAAAAAGTTCTTCTCATCTCGGTTTTAAAGGATTTCCCCCTTATCCTTAAGCTGTGACCCCTTGTCCTGGACTTCCCCAACATCGGGAGCAATCTTCCTGCATCTAGCCTGTCCAACCCCTTAAGAATTTTGTAAGTTTCTATAAGATCCCCTCTCAATCTCCTAAATTCTAGAGAGTATAAACCAAGTCTATCCAGTCTTTCTTCATAAGACAGTCCTGACATCCCAGGAATCAGTCCCCAACATCGGGAGCAATCTACCCCAACATCGGGAACAATCCACCTCCAGCACAGATGCAGAAATCACTGACCATTAACGTCACAACTAAATTTCCATCCTGCACTGAAATTCACTTGGACCATCTCCGACATCTCCATGCCATTTCCAGATCTGACCGTCACCATCACAGGAGACGGGCTACTGACTGACATCTATGACAAACCCACTGACTCTCATTGTTATCTACACTTCCTCCCAGCCTGTTTCCTGTAAAGACTCTCCCCCTACTCCCAATTCCTCCTCCTACGCCGCATCTACGCCCACGATGAAGTGTTCCATACCAGGTCATCCGAGATGTCCTCATTCTTCAGGGAATGGGAGATCCCCTCTTCCATTATAGATGAGGCTCTCACTAGTGTCTTGTCGACATCCTGCAGCTCCGTTCTTGCTCTCCCTCCCCACATTCGTAACAAGGACAGAGTTCCCTTGTCCTCGGCTTCCACCCCATCAGCTGCCGCATATAACACATAATCCTCCGACATTTTCGCCATCTCCAACAGGATCCCACTACTAGCCACATCTTCCCATCTCCACCGCTTTCTGCTTTCTGCAGAGACAGAGACAGATCCCATCACAAATCCTGGCCAACTCCTCCCTTCCCACCCAAGCCACCCAGGTACTTTCCCCCTCAACACCTGTCCCTATACCTCCCCATCAACTCCATCCAAGGACCCCAACAGTCTTGTCAGGTGAGGCAGAGGTTCACTCACGTCCTTCAACCTCATCTACTGTATCCGCTGTTCCAGGTGTGGATTCTTGTATATAGGCGAGACCAAGCGTAGGTTCGGCGATCATTTCGAAGAACACCGCCGCTCAGTCCACCTAAACTTACTTGATCTCCCCGTTGCTCAACACTTTAACTCACCCTCCCATTCCCACACTGACCTTTCTGTCCTGAGCCTCCTCCATTGTCAGAGTGAGGCCCAGCGCAAATTGGAGGAACTGCACCTCATATTTCGCTTGGACAGTTTACACCCCAGCGGTGTGAACATTGACTTCTCTAACATCAAGCAGCTCTTGCTTTTCCTCTCTCACCATTCCCTTCCCCTTCCCAATTCTCCCACCAGTCTTGCTGGCTCCAACTACATTTTAACTCTGTACCGCCCACTCCCTTGACATCAGTCTGAAGAAGCCCGAAACGTCACCCATTCCTTCTCTCAAGAGATTCTGTCTGTCCCACTGAATTACTCCAGCATTTTGTGTCTATCTTCCACTTATTGTTTGCCAAACTTTGTCCTGCCACACCCACTCTGTTCCAGTTTTCTCCCCACCCTGACGGCAATTACTCAGAAGAAAGCATCCCGTTAGGACACATCATCTGTCCAGCCCCTCCACAGATGTACATTGGCTCGCTGAAACGCTACATCAGTTTGTGTATTGCTTCAAAAGAGGAGATTCTTGCTATTGAGGGAGTGCAGCGTAGGTTCACGAGGTTAATTCTCACGAAGGCGGGACTGTCATATGTTGAAAGAATGGAGTGACTGGGCTTGTATACTCTGCAATTTAGAATGATGAGAGGGCATCTTATTAAAACATATAAGATTATTAAGGGATTGGACATGCTAAAGACAGGAAACATGTTCCCGATGTTGGGGGAGTCTAGAACCAGGCGGCACATTTTAAGAATAAGGGGTAGGCCATTTAGAACGGAGACGAGGAAAAACTTTTTCACCCAGAGAGTTGTGAATTTGTGAAATTTTCTACCTCATAAGTCAGTGGAGGCCAATTTTCTGGATGCTTTCAAGAAAGAGTTAGATAGAGCTCTTAAAGATAGCAGAGTCAGGGGATATGGGGAGAAGGCATGAACGGGGTACTGATTGTGGATGATCAGCCATAATCACATTGAATGGCGGTGCTGGCTCAAAGGGCCGAATGGCCTACTCCTGCACCTAATGTCTATTGTCTATTGTCAATCGAGAAACATTGCAGAAAGATGCTATCCCATCATTCGAGGTCGCTTCGCTCTTCCATAAGATCACGGCGGATGCCGTCTAAGAATCCTCATCACCTTTCCTCTCATTCCACGTACTCCCTGCCTTATTTGATTTTTTTAAACTGCACCAGAATCCAATTTAAATATTGTCAATATATTCATATCCATTGTTGTCGGGAATAGAGAATTCCAAAGTGTCACAACTCCCTGTCACAAATTACTCTGAATCACCAATTGCATTGGCTGGCCCTTATTCTGAATCCACGCTCCTCAGCCCTGAACACCACTGTAGAAAAAATAATCTCACCAGCTAGCCCATCAACCCAGCTCAGAATATTAACAACAGTAAGGTTATCTCAAGGTCTTTGTTTATGCAGTGGCCTCTTTCTGCTTATCTGCCTCTCTACGTCATCCTGTCATGCAAGAATCAGCTTAGTGAACCTTGCACTACCGCCCTTATAAAAGTCCCAAGCATTGTAGTTCGGCATTAGAGATGTCTCCAGACATGATCTAATTAGAAACCTATAAAACGTCCCATCGTCCGTATCCTTCCTCCAACCATCTGCCAATCGATATCCTCACCTGCATTCTCCCTAAATCTAACCCTAACCCTATCCCGAACCCCAGCGGTAGGAATATTGATCTTCCTTATTTCCTCTAACCTTTGCAATCCATCACTCCCCTTCCTCACCCATCCAAGTCATCCTACTAGTTTCACTGTCGTCCTGCTTAGTTTTACGGTTTGTATACACTCATTATCACCTTTTCCACAGCCAACAAGAGGCCATTGTGGGCTCCACCATTCCTTGATCGTTGTGGCTGGCTTTAATTTTTTTATTTTCGTCATTCATTTGTTATTTGTACCCTTACATGCCTCGTCCCCCACCCCCCCACCCCCCCCCCCCTTGATGTTTCAGCCAAACAAGTAAGAATGTTATCCAATATTAGTATGTCTACTATTGCCCCTCTCCTCTGACTCTCAGTCTGAAGAAGAAGGGTCTGGAGCTGAAAGTCACCGATTCCTTTTCGCCGGAGATGCTACCTGAGCCCCCGAGTTACTCTGCCATTTGTGTCTATCATCGGTGTAAACCAGCAATTGCAGATCCTCCCTACACATTTCCTCCACTCGTCACTTCCCAGGCTTTATCCGGTCCCCACGTCTATTCACCAGTTAATGGAGGAGATAATCTCAGCAGCTACCACAAACTACTTATTTATCCCACTTCAATACACGCTTCATTCCATTAGCCTCCCAAG
Source organism: Amblyraja radiata (assembly GCF_010909765.2). NCBI lineage: Eukaryota > Metazoa > Chordata > Chondrichthyes > Rajiformes > Rajidae > Amblyraja > Amblyraja radiata. The sequence continues at coordinate 91,724 of NC_045958.1, read as the reverse complement.
ACGGCTGCTGCACCTCCGGGTAATATTTTGTGTGTCATAATCTGGTTGCTCAGAAATGTTTGCGCCCACTTAAGGTACACCCCACTTAGATAATATTGTCAGTACTTGCTTTCCTTCTTCATTTCAAATATGATGTCTTCAAAGTTTCATAAAGCATCGTCCAATTTGGTGCCCGTTGTACACATCACACTGCAGGTTCTTTGTGTTAACCTGACACTTCTCACCGGAACACTATGTGTGCCGTCAAAAAGCCTAAACACGGTAAACAGTGCATTTATTGAAGTTATTAATATGCATTGTAAACAATATCATCACTGATCTATGCAAGTACCTCATCCAAAAACAAACCACGACATACATTCCATCTTCAAAAACTAACAACAACTTTGTCAAATACCGTTGCTTTTTCAAAAAATGATGAACAATCTGTTAGAAGCGGTTATGAACCCTAAGCACCCGGATATTATCTATTTAATCATGGCATTCAATATCTCCCCTCTGATCGATGTTCGACTATTTGACATTTTTCGTGCTCATTTCTGGCTCTCCTCCTTCTTAATCGTGGTCACTTTTGCAGTTTTAACTCAATTAGAGTTTTCCCACAATGTTACGTCATTTTGTAATATATTATAATCCATACTCTCTCTTTGTCTACATCTACTTATTTCTAACGCTCAAATTCAAGTCATTGGGTCCAGGTGACTTGTCGATGTCTAGCACATTTGTTTACGGCATTTTCTCTGGTGATTCAATGTACATTCATAGAAACATAGACATAGAAACATAGAAAATAGGTGCAGGAGTAGGCCATTCAGCCCTTCGAGCCTGCACCGCCATTCAATATGATCATGGCTGATCATCCAACTCAGTATCCTGTACCTGCCTTCTCTCCATACCCCCTGATCCCTTTAGCCACAAGGGCCACATCTAACTCCCTCTTAAATATAGCCAATGAACTGGCCTCAACTACCTTCTGTGGCAGAGAATTCCAGAGATTCACCACTCTCTGTGTGAAAAATGTTTTTCTCATCTCGGTCCTAAAAGATTTCCCCCTTATCCTTAAACTGTGACCCCTTGTTCTGGACTTCCCCAACATCGGGAACAATCTTCCTGCATCTAGCCTGTCCAACCCCTTAAGAATTTTGTAAGTTTCTATAAGATCCCACCTCAATCTCCTAAATTCTAGCGAGTATAAGCCGAGTCTATCCAGTCTTTCTTCATATTAAAGTCCTGACATCCCAGGAATCAGTCTGGTGAACCTTCTCTGTACTCCCTCTATGGCAAGAATGTCTTTCCTCAGATTAGGAGACCAAAACTGTATGCAATACTCCAGGTGTGGTCTCACCAAGACCCTGTACAACTGCAGCAGAACCTCCCTGCTCCTATACTCAAATCCTTTTGCTATGAATGCTAACATACCATTCGCTTTCTTCACTGCCTGCTGCACCTGCATGCCTACTTTCAATGACTGGTGTACCATGACACCCAGGTCTCGCTGCATCTCCCCTTTTCCTAATCGGCCACCTTTCAGATAATAGTCTACTTTCCTGTTTTTGCCACCAAAGTGGATAACCTCACATTTATCCACATTTTACTTCGGAGTCACGTGAGTGACTACGTGAAGAGCCCGCTTAGCACGCATGCGCGGCATTGTGTTCAGCAGTGCAACAGCGGCCGCAACGGGAGTCAGGCGCTCCCGCTACAGTTTAAAAGACGGACCGTCAGGTAAGTTACTCTGAGGTCGGTTTTCTGTTGGCAAGGAGAGCCTTTTGCTTTGTTTCCACAGCAAGAATATGAACAAGAAAAGGCTCTTGAAGAAACCTGTTCCCCGCTCGACTCTAACGGATGTGCGTTCCATCAGTGGGGGGCAGCAGGCGGTAGGACCGTTTACCGGGCACTCCGCCATCCCCGACACCAGGCCGAGCCCAGTCTCGCTAGCGCCTGAGCAGCGGACTGGTTGTAAAGCCACCAGAAAAAGCATCCGGCCGGTGGTTTCTGATTCATCGGACGGGGACGTCTCACCACCCGTTCGGGGGAGAGACAGCTGCATGAGCCGCATGGAGCGGCTCCTGGAGCAGGTGCTCCAGCGAGACTCGCTGCGTGAGGGGCGCTCTTGCAGGGGGAGTTCAGGCACTCCCTCCACAGTGCCTTGTGCACTGCCCATCGCTTCCTCCTCATCCGAGGGCAGCTTTGGTGACCAGGGCTGGGCTGGTCAGGAGGAGGGGACGCTGGCTGAAGAAGTCGGGTGTATGCCAGGGGTGCAGGACCAGGAAGAGCTGCTGGGTGTGGTGGACCGCTACGTGGCAGCCCCACGCGCAGGAAGGCCATTAGAGCCTAAACTAGCGGCCAGCATTAACCACCTTTCCAACAGGCCCCTACAGGAGCAGGTGGTTAATGAGGTCTTAGAATTATACACAGCTCCTGAAAATTGTGAGTCCCTCAAAGTGCCGGCTGTCAACAGCCAAATCTGGGGGCACGTTGGGACAAATATTCGAAATCAGGAGCTGAAACTGCAGCGGATCCTCAGGCTCCTGACGTCAGCCATCACATCATTTGCTCGTTCTGTGGACAATACAGAAATGACCACAAACCAACAGGACACTCTCGCTCTGTTGTGTAACACGCAGTTCGAGATAAATAACCTCCGCAAAGAAATTATAAGACCTGCCCTCAATCCAAAATTCGCCGGGTTGTGCAAAATCCCAACCACTGAGCCAGACACACTGCTCTTTGGCAAAGACCTCACTAAAAAAGTCAAGGATATGGAAGAGGCCTCTAAACCTTTCGGTCTCATGAGGGCAGGCCCCGGGACGAGCAAACCCAAAACAACAATACCCAAGCGGCAGCACCCCATCGCGTCCACCAGTCGACGTCTACCCTATGGGACTGGTGAAAGCTCGGGGTCCGCATTTTATCACCGGAAGTCTTTTTTAGACAAAGGCCCAGAGCGGACCCCATGGAAAATGCGCCACCCCAAAACATCACCGCCACGTCAGACAACGCGCAAGACTCGCTGGTCTGGGAAGAGACAGAAGAAACACCCATAACCATGGAGGTAGGTGGGTCTGGTTCCTACCAGCATATAGAAAGTGGGGCGCAATACTAACAGGGGGGAGATTACACCTGTTTAAGGGAGCACGGGAGTCTATCACGAGTGACAAGTATATACTCAATAGCATTAGTGGATACAAAATACAATTCATACTAGAAAAATTGCCACCAGTTCAACATTCACCCCAGAGGGTCTTTTCCCTCTCAGTTAAAGAGAAACGAGAGGGACAAGCTGAACTGGTGAGACTAATCACTAAGGGTATCATAGAAAAAACAAAACATGAACCCTTGGAATTTGTGTCAAATTCAGGTTCAGATTCAGATTCAATTTTAATTGTCATTGCCAGTGTACAGTACAGAGACAACGAAATGCATTTAGCATCTCCCTGGAAGAGCTACATAGCAAATGATTTGAATAAATAATAATAAGTGTCCGGGGGGTGGGGGGGGGGGGGGTGATTGGCAGTCACCGAGGTACGTTGTTGAGTAGAGTGACAGCCGCCGGGAAGAAGCTGTTCCTGGACCTGCTGGTTCGGCAACGGAGAGACCTGTAGCGCCTCCCGGATGGTAGGAGGGTAAACAGTCCATGGTTGGGGTGAGAGCAGTCCTTGGCGATGCTGAGTGCCCTCCGCAGACAACGCTTGCTTTGGACAGACTCAATGGAGGGGAGCGAGGAACCGGTGATGCGTTGGGCAATTTTCACCACCCTCTGCAATGCCTTCCGGTCGGAGACAGAGCAGTTGCCATACCATACTGTGATGCAGTTGGTAAGGATGCTCTCGATGGTGCAGCGGTAGAAGTTCACCAGGATCTGAGGAGACAGATGGACCTTCTTCAGTCTCCTCAGGAAGAAGAGACGCTGGTGAGCCTTCTTGATCAGAGTTGAGGTATTGTGGGTCCAAGAGAGGTCATCGGAGATGTTGACTCCCAGGAACCTGAAGCTAGAAACACGTTCCACCTCCGTCCCATTAATGTGGATGGGGGTGTGCGTGCCGCCCCTGGACTTCCTGAAGTCTACAATGAGCTCCTTGGTCTTCTTGGAGTTAAGGGCCAGGTTGTTGTCAGCGCACCATGCTGCTAAGTGCTGGACCTCCTCCCTGTAGGCCGACTCATCGTTGTTGCTGATGAGGCCAATCACCGTTGTATCATCTGCATACTTGATGATGGTGTTAGTACCATGTACAGGTGTGCAGTCATAGGTGAAGAGGGAGTAGAGGAGGGGGCTCAGCACACAGCCCTGTGGAACGCCGGTGTTCAGGGTGAGGGTTGAAGAGGTGTGCTTGTCTAACCTAACAGACTGGGGTCTGTTGGTTAGAAAGTCCTGTATCCAGTTGCAGAGGGAGGGGTCGATGCCCAGGTTACCGAGTTTGGTGATCAGTTTTGATGGTATAATGGTGTTGAATGCTGAGCTGTAATCGATGAACAGCATTCTTACGTAAGTGTCTCTGTTGTCGAGGTGGGAGAGGGCAGAGTGAAGTGCCGTTGAGATGGCATCCTCCGTACTCCTGTTCTTGTGGGAGGTAAACTGATAGGGATCCAGTGTGGGGGGTAGGCAGCCTTTGAGGTGTGCCAGGACCAGCCTCTCGAAGCACTTGGTGATGATGGGGGTAAGTGCAACTGGGCAGAAGCCGTTGAGGCTTGCCGCAGTGGAATGTTTTGGCACTGGCACGATGGAGGTGGTTTTAAGGCACGTGGGGACAACTGCTTGGGCAAGTGACAGGTTGAAGATGTCAGTCCAGACGTCTGTCAGCTGCGCAGCACAGGCCCTGAGCACACGCCCGGGGATGCCGTCAGGGCCAGCAGCTTTACGTGCATTAGTCCTACTCAGTGCCACGTATACGTCATAGGGGGTGAGTGTGAGGGGTTGCTGATCGGCAGGTAGCACAGCCTTGATGGCTGTCTTTAGATTGTCCCTGTCGAAGCGGCCATAGAAGTGATTAAGCTCCTCAAGGAAGGAGGCGTCGCTGGATGTGGGGGTGGTGTTGGAGGGTCTGTAGTCCATGATGGCCTGGATGCCTTGCCACATGCGTCGGGGGTCGGAGTTGTTGTTGAAGTGCTCCTCAATCCTGAGCTTATGGCAGTGCTTGGCCTTCTTGATGTCCCTCTTCAGGTTAGCCCTGGCTGAACTGTAGGCTCGAGCATCGCCTGACCTGAAAGCGGTGTCCCGTGCTTTCAGCAGTAGCCTGACCTCGCTGTTCATCCATGGCTTCTGATTCGGGAATATGGTCACCTGTTTGAGGGAGGTGACACTATTGATGGTGGAGTTTATAAAGTCCAGAACAGAGGATGTGTAGGAATCAATGTCCGTGTGGGAGTCAAGGGTGGCCTGGGCTGCAAACGCCTTCCAGTCAGTGTTTCCAAAACACTGCTGAAGTGTGAAGTCCGCTTCCTCTGACCAGACTTTAACTGTCCTCACAGTTGGTTTAACCCGTCTGATGAGTGGGGAGTACTTAGGGAGCAGGAACAATGAGACGTGATCAGACTGACCAAGGTGGGGGAGGGGGATGGCTTTGTAAGCTTCAGTCATGTTGGTGTAGACTTTGTCCAGTGTCTTGTCTACTCTAGTGGGGAAGGAGACATGTTGGTGGAATTTGGGGAGTACAGTCTTCAGGTTAGAGTGATTGAAGTCACCCGCAACAATGAAGGCTGCCTCGGGGTTGTGCGTCTGTTGTTTGCTAATGGCAGTATGCAGCTCTTTCATTGCAAGCTTGGCATTAGCATCAGGAGGGATATAGGCTGCAGTCACAACAGTGGAGATGAACTCTCTGGGCAGATAGAACGGTCTGCATCTAACCAAGAGGAACTCAAGGTTAGCTGAGCAGTGACTCTCGATGATGGTGGAGTCCGTGCACCATGCTTTATTTACATAAATGCACAGACCCCCACCTCTGGTCTTACCGGAGTCTGATGTCCTGTCCGCTCGGAGTAAATGACGCCCCGATAGCTGGATGGCGCTGTCAGGAACGTCAGTGTTGAGCCAAGTTTCCGTGAAGATCAGGATGTTGCAGTCCTTGATCCAGTTGTGGGAGGTGATCCTTAGCCGGAGTTCATCCATTTTGTTTGCCAGTGAGCGCACGTTGGCGAGGAAAAGGCTAGGAATCGCTACCCTGTGTGGGGCTAGCTCTAACCTGGCCCTAACCTGGAATATATTCACTAAAACTAAAAAAGAAGGTGGATGTCGCATCATCATTGACTTAACTTCACTAAATATGTTTGTTAAGTATGTACATTTCAAAATGGAAACGTTTGTTACTGCCAAACAACTAATTTCCAAAGGATACTTCATGGCAAGCATTGACCTTAAAGATGCTTACTATTCAGTACCCATTCACAAGGATCATCGCAGATACCTGAAATTTACCTGGATGGGGGCAGAAATGGCAGTTTAAAGCATTACCCAAAGAATTAACATCAGCCCCAAGATTATTCACCAAGATACTAAAACCAGCCCTGGCAATATTAAGAAGACAAAAACATATTGTCATGGCATATCTTGATGATATCTTAATAGTAGGCAAGACCATGGAATTGGCTATATCAGCTGTGTCAGCTGCCAAACAGTTGTTCGAAATCTTGGGATTTGTCTTACATCCAGATAAATCTAAGTTGAAGCCATCCACAACCATGGACTACTTGGGCTTCACAATTAACTCAGTCCACATGTCTGTAACTTTGCCAAAAGACAAAACAGTTGAATTGGCACAATCATGCAACAATTTAATGGTCAACGAGCGACCAACTATTCGACAAGTAGCAATAGTAATTGGGAAAATGGCAGCAGCATTTCCGGCTACACAATTTGGACTTTTGCACTATCAAAACTTACAAAGAGTAAAGGTACAGGCACTAAAACGACATGCAGGTCATTATGATCGTATCATGAAATTACCCACTGAAGCAATATCAGAACTACAGTGGTGGGCAGAAAACGTTTGGCATAGTTTCAGCCCTATCATCATCATTAACCTTACTTTAGTTATCCAAACAGATGCCAGTGCTCAAGGCTGGGGAGCGACTAACTCCATATCCAGCACAGGTGGTAGATGGACTATCCTAGAGTCATCATTACTACTTACACTGGGCATTAACTATCTAGAGATGTTGGGTGCCTTTTATGGTTTAAAAGCATATGCATCCAATATGCATCACTTGCATGTTCGGTTACAAATAGACAATACTACGGTGGTGGCCTACATTAACCATATGGGCGACATAAAATCGATATCATGCGACAAATTGGTCAACACAATTTGGCTATGGTGTGTCGAAAGACATATTTGGCTATCAGCAACTTACCTGCCAGGTAAGCTAAATACAGTGGCAGACACCAGGTCACGCAAATTTAATGACAACACCGAATGGATGTTAAACCCCAAAGTGTTTGCAAAAATTATTAAGCAATATGGCACGCCAGATATCGACCTATTTGCATCAAGGCTAAATCACCAGGTACCTATGTATGTCGCTTGGGAACCAATCAATCAATCAATCAATCAACCTTTATTGTCATCTTGCAAGCAACAGTTGTACAGTGCAAAAAGAAAAGACGTTTCCCAGGGAATAGCGGAGCATCGCACATGAAATTTAAAACATTTCACACATAATAACACTAAAAACAATCCAGTCCCTGATGGAACAGTATAAATAGTTAAAATCAGGTAAAACACAACGTTAAAATACAATAAACCAATCATAAAAATGTCCGGGGCAGCTGATTTGAGTGGCCAGTGCCAGTTATTAAAGTGTCCGTGCCAGCCGCAGAATCAAGTGGCTGTGAGTACAGAGTGACTGTTTAGCAGCCTCACAGCCTGTGGCAGGAAGCTGTTTATCAGACTTGTAGTCCGGGCTTTGATGCTTCGATATCTCTTGCCTGATGACAGGAGATCCAGGTGTATGTGGAGGGGGTGCAGTTTGTCCTTAGCAATTCTCTGAGCTTTTTTCAGACAGCGGCTCTGGAACAGTTCTTGTACCGAGGGCACCAGACCCTGAGGCAGCAGCGGTAGATGCGTTCGCGCTGGATTGGGGAAATTTCTTCTTCTATGCATTTCCTCCCTTCTGCCTCATCAGCCGGGTACTACGCAAAATACAAATGGACTCTGCTTCAGGTATTTTGATAGTACCCGTCTGGCCTACACAGCCATGGTTCCCATTACTCCACGACATGGTTCTTGAAACCCCGATGATATTTCCCAGTAACCCAGAATTATTAACACACCCAGTGTCTGGCATATGCCACCCGTGCCATGAAAAAATCAAACTCCTGGGTTGCAGATTTTGAAAAGACCGTTACTGGGACTGGGATTGTCAGAAAAAACCGTCAACACCATGTCAGCATCCCTCCGAACATCCACAGGAAAACAGTACTTGTCCAGCATCAAAAAATGGGAGAAGTACTGCTTGGATACAGGGACCACCTACTCAACCGCTACAGTTACCAACGTACTGGAATTCCTGGTGAACCTTCACCACGATGAAGGACTCAGCTACAGTGCCATCAATACAGCTAGAAGTGCCCTGTCTGTCTATTTAAAACAAGCTCCAGGACAACAGGCCATGGGGTCCCACCCGCTGGTGGTCAAACTAATGAAGGGTATTTACAACTCTAACCCCCCTAAACTAAGGTACACCCATATATGGGATGTCAGTGTGGTCCTGACATACCTCAGGGGATGGCCACCAGCCAGATCCCTCAGCTTGGATCAATCTACTCTCAAAACATTCATGTTGATGGCACTTGTATCTGCACAGAGGGTCCAGTCACTACACCTATTGCGACTGGACAACATGATTACAGCTCCAGACCAGATCTCTTTCATTATCCAGGGACTGATCAAACAGAGCAGACCAGGAACACCTAATCCGTGGAATTCCGGGCTTACCCGCCAGAACCACGGTTATGTGCCATGACCCACCTACTGTCCTACATAGACACAACCAAAAATATTCGAGGGAGTGAAAAAGCCTTATGGGTCAGTCATAAAAAACCTTATGGTCGGGTGACGAGCCAAACCATTTCAAGATGGCTCAAGCAGGTGCTAAAAGCTGCTGGGATAAACACTAACATGTACAAATCTCACTCCACCAGGGCAGCATCCACGACGATGGCCAAAAGAATGTACATGCCTATAGACCACATCCTGGCTACAGCAGGATGGTCGGGGGAAAGAATGTTCCGAACTTTTTATAATAAGCCGTTGGCAAAACCTGCTTTATTTGCAGAACATATTTTACAGACTGCAAATATTTAATTTAAGCCCGGGGGAGCAATTTAATTTCTTTGTTGTTATTGTTAATAAATACCGTTGTGTTTTTCTACAAACAGATTCATTGGTTGATTACGATAACACACTTCCTCCCTCAAGGACTTCGGCAGTGAGTGAAGTAATAACTGTTACACGGTTTGAAATCACAGAGCTTTAAAATCTTCACGTAGTCACTCACGTGACTCCGAAGTAAAATAGTAAGATTAAACGAGAACATACCAGTTTGAAGTTTGATCAGTATTTTATGAGGAGTTACGATAAGGGATTACGTGCCCTCCGCTCCCACCCTCAATAATATGGGTCAAACTGATAACTGATGTCTCCTTTTCTTTACTATGTTTATTTCAATAACTGTGTCTATCTGTGATTCCACACCGCTGCTTTGAAGTATGCCGCGCATGCGTGCTGAGCGGGCTCTTCACGTAATCCCTCATCGTAACTCCTCATAAAATACAGATCAAACTTCAAACTGGTAAGTTCTCGTTTAATCTTACTATTATACTGCATCTGCCATGCATTTGCCCACTCACCCAGCCTATCCAAATCACCTTGCAGCCTCCTAGCATCCTCCACACAGCTAACACTGCTCCCCTGCTTCGTGTCATCTGCAAACTTGGAGATGTTGCATTCAATTCCCTCGTCCAAATCCTTAGAAACCTTAGGAAGGCAATGTTTGTGGCGAACATTAAGCCCAATTAAACTGATCTGCCTGTCCTGATCCATATCCTTGTACTCTCTGCACTTCCCTGTACCTACAATGAGCCTCTTAAACAGCGCTATCATATCCACCCACACCACCATCATGTGTTCCTGGTCCGTACCTTCCATGTAAAATACTTGCCTCGCCCATCTGCATTCAACGTTCTCCCTCACACCTTATAGCTACGTCTTCTCATGTTGGACATTTCCATCCTGGAAAATGATACTAAATATCTACTGTTTCAATGACTCTCATCATTGTATATACATCTATCAAGTCCCCCACGAACCTCCGACATTCCAGAGAAAGCAATCCACGGATATCCAATCTCTCCCTGTGGCTGATCCAGGCAGCATTCTGGTTAACCTGTTTTGTACCCTCTCTAAAACCTCCATTTCTTCCCTTTAATGGGGCGATCGGATCTGTACTCAATACTCCAATTGCTGCCTCATCAAACTCATATAGAACTGCATCATGTTCCTGACCCTTATGTTCAACACCCCTAGCAATGAACGCAAGTATACCATACGTCCACTTTACCATCTACATGTGCTGCCAACTGCAGCAAGCTATGAACTTGGACTCCAAGATCCCTCAGCACATCCATGTCCTTCAGAATCTAGCAATTTACTGTATATCATTGATGATCATTGAATGGTGGCTGAACTCCAAAATGTGTTCATCCCCGGCTGGAGAAAGAAACAATATGGGGAAGGCGGCTCAACGTGACTAACGAGGGAAATCAAGGATAGTGTTAAATCCAGGGAAGAGGTTATATAAATTGGCCAGAGGACTGGGAGAAATTTAGAACTCAACATGGGAGGAAAAAAGGGTTAATTAAGAGCGGGAAAAGAGAGCATGAAAGAATGCCTGCGGGGAATATAAAAACTGACTGCAATAGCTTCTTTAGATATGTAAAAAGGAAAAGATCAGTGAAGAAAACTTAGGTCACTTACAAACAGAGGCAGGTGAATTTCTAATGGAAAGCAAGGAAATGGCAGATCAGTTAAACGAGTACTTTGGTTCAGTATTTACTAAGAAAGACACAAACAATCTCCCAGAAATACGAGGGGACCGAGGAATTAGTGGGAGGGAGGAACTGAAGGGAACCCACGTTAGTCAGGAAATGGTGTTATGCAAACTGTTGGGGCTGAAGACAAATAAATCCACAGGGCCTGTTGGTCTGCATCCCAGAGTACTCAAGCAGGTGGCTCTAGAAATCGTGAATGCATTGGTGATCATTTTCCAATATTCTCCCGACTGGATCCGTTCCTGTAGACTGGAGTGCAGCCGTTGTAACTCCACTTTTTAAGAAAGGAGGGAGAGAGAAAACGGGGAATTATAGACCAGTTAGCCTTACATCGGTCGTGGGGAAGATGCTGGAGTCGATTATTAACGATGTTATAGCAGCGCATTTGGAAAGCAGTGACAGGATTGGTCAAAGTCTGCATGGCTTTATGAAGGGAAATCATGCTTGACTAATCTTCTGGAATTTTTTGAGGATGCAACAAGTAGAATGGATACGGGAGAGCCAGTAGATGTGGTGTATCTGGACTTTCAAAAAACCTTTGATAAGGTCCCACACAAGAGATTAGTGTGCATAATTAGATCACATGGTAATGGGGAAAGGGTATTGACATGGATAGAGAACTGGTTGTCAGACAGGAAGCAAAGAGTAGGCATAACTGGTCCTTTTCAGAATGCCAGGTAGTGACAAGTGATGTGCGGCAAGGCTCGGGGCTGGGACCCCAGTTATTTACAATATTTATTAACGATTTAGACGAGGGAATTAAATGTGTCATTTCCAAGTTAAATTTACGGATGATGCAAAGCTGGGTGGCAGAGGGAGCTGCGATGAGGATGCTATAAGGCTGCAAGGTGGCTTAAAATAAGACAGATGCATGCAGTATAATGTGGATACATGTGAGGTTACCCATTTTGGTGGCAAGAACAGGAAGGCAGTTGATTATCTGAATGGTGTCAGATTTGGAAAAGGGGAGGTGCGACAAGAACTGGTGTGCTTGTACATCAGTCCTGAAAGTGAACATGCAGGTACGGCAGGCAGTGAAGAAATCTAATGGCATGTTGGCCTTCATTGCGAGAGGATTTGAGTTTCGGAGCAAGGAGGTCCTACTGGCAGTTGTACAGGGCCCAGGTGAGAACACACCTGGAGTATTGTGTGCAATTTTAGTCTCCAAATTTCAGGAAGGACATTATTGCTATTGAGGGAGTGCAGAGTAGGTTCACCAGGTTAATTCCCGGGATGGCGGGACTGAGGGGCTAGATGCAGGAAACATTTTCCCGACGTTGGGGGAGTCCAGAACCAGAGGTCACGGTGTAAGAATAAGGGATAAGCCATGTAGGACTGAGATGAGGATAAAAAAATTCACCCAGGGACTTGTGAATCTGCAGAATTATCCGCCACAGAAGGCAGCAGAGCCAATTCTCTGGATCTTTTCAAGAGAGAGATTTAGCTCTTAGGACAAATCGAAACAAGGGATATGGGGGAAAAGCACGAACGGGGTACTGAATTTAGATGATCAGCCATGATTATGTTGAATGGTGGTTCCTGTTCAGAGGGCCGAATGGCCTACTCCTGCACATATTTTTCCATGTTTCTATGTTTCCTCTATGTTTCTAACACATGACGTGTCAAGAATCAAGAATGTATAATTTTCATGTGCCGAAAGCGGTACAATTAAATTCTTACTTGGGCCTGGAAGTACATGGCAGTGGACCGTGCTTGGTGTGTGTGTGTGTGTGTGTGTGTGTGTGTGTGTGTGTGTGTGTGTGTGTGTGTGTGTGTGTGTGTGTGTGTGTGTGTGTGTGTGTGTGTGTGTGTGAGTGTATGTGTATTAATAATGAAAAACCTACAGTGGTGATGTGGAAAGAACTCGATTCCTCCATTGACCTCGTGTGCTTAGATATTTCTTCAAGTGGTGATTCAAATGAACAGCAAAATAATATTCTGGAGTGAATCCGTAATATAAAATCACACAATTTTATTTGAACAAGATATGATAAAATATTCTCCCTGTGAGAATTCAGTTGATTCGTGCCAACTGCCAATATCATTCAAACATATAATCGCCGTCGAGAATGATACCTTCATTGCCTTGTTTGTGCTGGTCTAAAAATGACTGGAAACAGAGATGAGCTGATTTAAATAAACGCTGATTTCAACAGCCCCAACCCAGGTTCGTTTACTGAAGGACAGAAACAGAATCAATGTTTCCCCGGAGGCGAGAAACAGATAAAGTTAGAATGAAATGCAAATATCTGAACAGATGACATCAGAAACATTTATTTTAAATTGTCAACGTTCTCTCCTGTAAAAATAAAGTTGAAGTGCATATGGATGATGTTAGTCAATAATATTTTCTACAAACCTAGGTTAACTGAGAACATGTATCATATCCCTTTATTTACCAACAATGGCTGGGATCAATGTATACATTTGAATGCCATACGTGACAAATTCACAGATGTATAGAAAATACAATGATAAATTAAAATTCAAGTCATAGAAACATAGAAACATAGAACATAGAAAATAGGTGCAAGTGTAGGCCATTCGGCCCTTCGAGCCCGCACAGCCATTCAATATGATCATGGCTGATCATCCATGTCTCAGTATCCTGTACCTGCCTTCTCTCCATATCCCCTGATCCCTTTAGCCACAAGGGCCACGTCTAACTCCCTCTTAAATATAGCCAATGAACTGGCCTCAACTATCTTCTGTGGCAGAGAATTCCAGAGATTCACCACTCTCTGTGTGAAAAATGTTTTTCTCATCTCGGTCCTAAAAGATTTAGAAACATAGAAACATAGAAACATAGGAAATAGGTGCAGGAGTAGGCCATTCGGCCCTTCGAGCCTGCACCGCCATTCAATATGATCATGGCTGATCATCCAACTCAGTATCCTGTACCTGCCTTCTCTCCATATCCCTTGACCCCTTTAGCCACAAGGGCCACATCTAACTCCCTCTTAAATATAGCCAATGAACTGGCCTCAACTACCTTCTGTGGCAGAGAGTTCCAGAGATTCGCCACTCTCTGTGTGAAAAAAGTTTTTCTCATCTCGGTTCTAAAGGATTTCACCTTTATCCTTAAACTGTGACCCCTTGTTCTGGACTTCCCCAACATCGGGAACAATCTTCCTGCATCTAGCCTGTCCAACCCCTTAAGAATTTTGTACGTTTCTATAAGATCCCCCCTCAATCTTCTAAATTCTAGCGAGTACGAGCCGAGTCTATCCAGTCTCTCTTCATATGAAAGTCCTGACATCCCAGGAATCAGTCTGGTGAACCTTCTCTGTACTCCCTCTATGGCAAGAATGTCTTTCCTCAGATTAGGAGACCAAAACTGAATGCAATACTCCAGGTGTGGTCTCACCAAAACCCTGTACAACTGGAGTAGAACATCCCTGCTCCTATACTCAAATCCTTTTGCTATGAATGCTAACATACCATTCGTTTTCTTCACTGCCTGCTGCACCTGCATGCCTACTTTCAATGACTGGTGTACCATGACTCCCAGGTCTCGCTGCATCTCCCCTTTTCACCACCATTTAGATAATAATTTCCCCCTTATCCTTAAACTGTGGAAGCTGGGGGGCTAACACTGCCCCCCAGCTTTGTGTCATCCGTAAACTTGGAGATTGCATTCAATTCCCTCGTCCAAATCTTTAATATATATTGTAAATAGCTGAGGTCCCAGCACTGAGCCTTGCGGTACCCCACTAGTCACTGCCTACCATTGTGAAAAGGACCCGTTTACTCCTACTCTTTGCTTCCTGTCTGCCAGCCAGTTCTCTATCCACATCAATACTGATCCCCCAATACCGTGTGCTTTAAGTTTAAGAAACATGCTATGTTGGAGTGCAGGAAACTTTAATTGCCCGTATGCACCTTAAAATTTTCAATACTCCTCGTGTTTTCCTCACAAATCGGGTAATTACTGTTTCTATCTATCTCCTCAGATAACTCAAGATTCCAGATTCAAGAGAGTTTATTGTCATGTGTCACTGATAGGACAATGAAATTCTTGCTTTGCTTCAGCACAACAGAACATAGTAGGCATGACTACAAAACAGATCAGTGTGTCCATATACCGTAATATAAATATATACACACATGAATAAATAAACTGATAAAGTGCAAATAACAGATAATGGGCTATTAATGTTCAGAGTTTTGTCCGAGCCAGGTTTAATAGCCTGACGGCTGTGGGGAAGTAGCTATTCCTGAACCTGGTTGTTGCAGTCTTCATGCTCCTGTACCTTCTACCTGAAGGTAGCGGGGAGATGAGTGTGTGGCCAGGATGCTGTGGGTCCTTGATGATGCTGCCAGCCTCTTTGAGGCAGCAACTGTGATAGATCCCCTCGATGGAAGGGAGGTCAGAGTTGATGATGGACTGGGAAGTGTTTACTACTTTTTGTAGTCTTTTCCTCTCCAGGGCGCTCAAGTTGCCGAACCAAGCCACGATGCAACCGGTCAGCATGCTCTCTACTGTGCACCTGTAAAAGTTAGAGAGAGTCCTCCTTGACAAACCGACTCTCCGTAATCTTCTCAGGATGTAGAGGCGCTGATGTGCTTTATTAATAATTGCATCAGTGTTCTCGGACCAGGAAAGATCTTCAGAGATGTGCACGCCCAGGAATTTGAAGCTCTTGATCCTTTCAACCATCGACCCGTTGATATAAACAGGACTGTGGGTCCCCATCCTACTCCTTCTAAAGTCCACAATCAATTCCTTGGTTTTGCTGGTGTTGAGGGCCAGGTTATTGTGCTGGCACCATATGGGCAGTCGCTCTATGTCTCTTCTATACTCTGACTCATCCCCATCAGTGATACGTCCCACAACAGTGGTGTCGTCAGCGAACTTGATCATGGAGTTCGCACTGTGACCGGCTACGCAGTCATGAGTATAGAGTGAGTACAGTGATATCTCTTCAGATATCTCTATTAGATTTTTCTACACCATCCGCCCTACCAGTGCAGTCTGAATCATTGAAACACTATCCAACAAATATGCTCATTGATTGATTGGTTAGAATGTGCCTTCATTCAACAGGGTCTTGGTGAGACCACACCTGGAGTATTGCGTACAGTTTTGGTCTCCAAATCTGAGGAAAGACATTCTTGCCGTAGAGGGAGTACAGAGAAGGTTCACCAGACTGATTCCTGGGGTGTCAGGACTTCCATATGAAGAAAGACTGGATAGACTCGGCTTGTACTCGCTAGAATTTAGAGGATTGTGGGGGGATCTTATAGAAACTTACAAAATTCTTAAGGGGTTGGACAGGCTAGATGCAGGAAGATTGTTCCCGATGTTGGGGAAGTCCAGGACAAGGGGTCACAGTTTAAGGATAAAGGGGAAATCCTTTAGGACCGAGATGAGAAAAACATTTTTCACACAGAGAGTGGTGAATCTCTGGAATTCTCTGCCACAGAAGGTAGTTGAGGCCAGTTAATTGGCTATATTTATGAGGGAGTTAGATGTGGCCCTTGTGGCTAAAGGGATCAGGGGGTATGGAGAGAAGGCAGGTACAGGATACTGAATTGGAGGATCAGCCATGATCATATTGAATGGCGGTGCAGGCTCGAAGGGCCGAATGGCCTACTCCTGCACCTATTTTCTATGTTTCTATGTTTCTATGCTCATTGGAAGCAGCATCTGAAAATCAACACCACATGAATCATCCCTAATGCCGATCATTTCTCCAATCACTCCACAGATCTACAATTCCCCTCCTGCACTATGCCATCCATTAATTTCCTTCCGATCTCTTCATGACATTTTAATAGAATTTTGCGTTTGCTTTGTTATCAATTTCCTCTACTGCCTTTTTTGTAACTAATCTCGATATTGACATTCTATCTGTATGGCTGTATGGTGACCACACATTTCACTGTACCAACTGGGACATGTGACAAATAAATGTATCTTGATATTGGAATGGACAGTCCCAATATTGTTCGAACGGCTCATATTGATAACAACGAATGTGTAGGAAAGAACTGCAGATGCTGCTTTAAATGAAGCTAGACACAAAATGCTGGAGTAACTCAGCGGGACAGGCAGCATCTCTGGAGGTCTGGGGAAGGGTCTCGACCCAAAACATCACACATTCCTTCTCTCCAGAGATGCTGCCTGGCCCGCTGAGTTTCTCCAGCATTTTATGTCTACCTAACAATGAAGGCAGGTCTGTCTGTCTGTCTGTCTGTCTGTCTGTCTGTCTGTCTGTCTGTCTGTCTGTCTGTCTGTCTGTCTGTCTGTCTGTCTGTCTGTCTGTCTGTCTGTCTGTCTGTCTGTCTGTCTGTCTGTCTGTCTGTCTGTCTGTCTTTCTTGCTCAAATATTTTTTCTCCTCTCTCCTCGCTCTCCCTCTCACACACGCAAGCACACGCACACCACGAAGCATTTTAATATAAATTTGAGGAATTCCGAACATATTTTACGAAAAACTGCACTATGAGACCAATCTTTCAACCATCTTATTTACAACTATACCGTGAGTTTATATTGTGTAAGGGACGGAAGAGCACGCTGGTTTATTAACCTCGTGTGCATGTGTATCAGTTAATAGATGTGATAGCGTGAGTGCATCTCGCTGTTGAGTTTGGAGCCGTGTCTCAGCTCCGCCCGCTGCACCACTCGGTTTACTGGTCCCACCCACAGCCGCGCCCACTTTTGCCGGGTATTTAATTCTCTCTAAGAGGGGCCGAAGTCCAACTTCCTTGCAGTTGGTTTGTTGCGAGGTTCTGTACAGAAACAACCGGGTCACACTTCCCAGCGGGATGATGTCGGCGGTTTCACTCAGTCTGTTCCTGGCCTTAATAGTCCGTGAGTAATGAGTTGGACAAATTGCTCACGCGTTTCTCAGTGGTATATCCCCTACACCATTCCCCTTCTACCCACTCTAGAACCCTCCCAATTTATTTCCTATTGATAATTAGAGTGGGGGATTAATGGTCAATAATTTATCCTCGCCATTCATGCCTTTTTTTTTAACTTGCAGGTGTCCATTCCGATGTCGTTCTCACTCAGCCCAAGACCGAGACCGCCACTCCTGGAGGCTCCATCACACTGACATGTAAAACCAGCGGGTTCACTCTTAGCAGCTACTATATGACTTTGGTCCGTCAGGTCCCCGGGCAGGGGCTGGAGTGGCTGCTTGCCTACCGCTCTTCTGGCAGCGAGTACTTCGCTCCGGGGATAGAGAGCCAATTTACTCCGTCCAAAGACAATTCGAATAATATGTTCACCGTGATCGCCAGGAACCTGAGGATCGAAGACACCGCTGTCTATTACTGTGCGAGAGACACAGTGTGAGGATTCAGTGTCAGACCCGTACAACAACGGCACGTTGGGAAGTCCAGCTTTTACCATCAAAGACTTGAGGTGAGCAATTATTTCAACAGCTATAATAACAGTCGGGAAATGGAGGCAAATTACCATTCGCAAATCCAACACAATATTCAAAAATGTAACCAAATGTATGTTTTTTTTTAATTCGCTTCACGCATACCGATAGCGTTGTGTAAAAGCATAGACCACGACAATATGCTCAATCCGTTAGGCAAGTGAGATGAAGGGAAATTGTTGGTGTTATGTATATTTACTGTGTTCTCTGTGAACTGCTGGACCATTTAAAATCGTGTGGAAGGCCGTTTCAAATGAAACCTGAGTGTGAACTGTATGTGAGGTTTTTGTGCGGGTCTGTCTCACTGTGTACAACAGTGGGTCACGGTGCTGCAAACAGCGACTTCCCCGTACAAAAACCTGGACACCTAGTTGTATCCTGCTCCAACCTACAAGCACCGTAGGAGAGGCCGTGTGAAGCAAATTCAAATGAATTTTCACCGCTTAAAGTTACATGGATTATTTTGAGAAATGTCCAACTGTCTTCCGACCAATTAACGTTATTTTATATGAGCTTTAAAAGAACAGCGTTTAGTTTTACAAGTGACAGCGAAGAGTGCCCTGGGACATCCTCTGTTAGCTGTACATGCATCAGTTCTTGAAGAGCGAAGTATTTGACATGACATGTTTCACTGTGTATACTGGATGGCACAGCGGTTCCTACCAATACAAAAACATCCACAACCCATAATACTGTGATCTGGGCCAGTATATGATATTTTCAATTCAATATTTCATACAACAGGAGCATAAACATGTCCCGGAATATTTCCGCACATTTTATTGTAGAGGTAACTTGAGTTAATTTATATTTTATATGTAGATGATTCTCATCACCTTTCGCTGCCTGTTTAATACACGACGCCGTGATATGTGATTATTGTTGGAAATGATTTTTTTAATGCATTCATTGTTTTCAAAGAGCAATAAGGCATTTGCTTTAGATGTGAAATACGAATAATTACAGGATTTTTGTTCTTTTTTTGCCTGCCTTGTGCAGATCATGTTATTGTGTGAAGAAACCCATAGAATGTAACACCGTGACTATCTTGAATACTGGGGAGGAGGCACCATGGTGACGGTAACCAACGGTAAGAAACCTCATCCTATTCAGTCTCTAGATGTATCCAGTTGTAATTTTAACCTATATTTCAAATCATTATATTAAATTGTTCTTCTACATTAATTACCCATCCATTGCAATGTTGGATCGATGTTGCTTTAGAATGTAATGTGATTCTGCTGCAGTGAGATTGCCGATTTAAACGCCTTATGTGCTATGACTTTCAATCCTTTGACTATGAAGTGGATGCGGTTTAGTTCCAAATTAGTGGGAAAATGTGCATCAATTTGCTTTCACTATGCTTTCTAATTGTTTGAGATTGTTGTGGTCCTTGATCTGCGATGCATCGAACTGTATTTTATAATCAACAGCAGGTACTTGGTCTCAGTTTGTTTCTTCTCAGCGCATATGAAACAAACGACAAACTGATAAATCTTGGGTGTAAAATGGTCACGTTTTTAAAGTATATTTATTAATTGGTGGAATCGCCTTGCCACCTTTAATCCAATCGCTAACAAAACTTGCATGGAAGAAATAAAAATATCTTGCAGCAAAACACAGAAGTGCAAGGTTCAGGGTTAATTGCGCAGTTATATATCTTGAAGTACAATGAATGGGAAGGAACTGTGGATGCTGATTTATGCTGCCGATTGACACAAAGCTGGAGTAACTCTGCCTCTCCCGCTGAGTTACTCCAACTTGTTTTGTCTATCTTGAAGTACAATGAGTTGTCCATGTGAACCAATGTTACAGCAAAGCTAAGAAAGCAAAATCCGTGAAACGCGATCTATAGAATGACAATGTACCGGGTGTACTGGGGTACAGAGGAACTGAAGGAAATTCACATTATATGGAAATGTTAATCCACGTGTATTGTGTTATTCATCTTTATTTCAACAATGATTGGCTCTATGGTCATTGGAACAATGAATTTCGGTGGTCTTTAGACAGAGATATTTGGATTTTTGTGGAGGTTCAGCAAATTTGTGTTATGCGATTCATCCCATCGGCGGTATGATTCAGCCGGTCATTGTGGGAGACGATATTGTTGCGCAGTTTGACGTGTTTGTACGTTCAATTCGAGTGGCAGCGACCGGGTATTGCTGTTGTATGACGTGTCCGATTATGTTATTTCAATGAACGCAAAGAAGATATATGTTTAAAATAAAAATAAGAATATATTACTAGAAATCATAAATAGGAACAGTAAATGTTGCAAAAGCCTAGAGGGTCACGCAGCCTGTGGCGAAAGACAAATCCCATAGAGGGGAGCCGAATGACAAGTTGTAGCGCCAGAGACCAGACGGCTCTATTTCTATGCTATACCTCTACTGAATTCGCCATGGTTTAGTTTCCCAACGATAGTCGACATGGAAAATGCTTGGTTTTCTCTTTCCACAGTTGCTGCCTAACCTAATCTGTTTAATGTCAAAGAACACGAGTTTCCCCATTTGGAAAATGCGTTGAATGTATAATGGGGAGATTTCGGAACAGTTGTAGTTTTGGAATAACGTTTAATCCATGGATTTATTAGAAAGAGAATTTGAATCCATGTTTGTCTGTGGCTCCCAATGTCATTTAAACATAAAATGTCCCTCTATTTAGTAAATTGCTAATGAAAAATATCAGTTTTACGAATAGTTACGGTAAAAAAAAAAGAAAAATTGGGAAATAAAATGGAATGTTGGAAACTAAATTTTCTCTGCTATTTTAGACAATAGACAATAGGTGCAGGAGTTGGCCATTCGGTCTTTGAGCCAGCATCGCCATTCAATGTGATCATGGCTGATCTTCCCCAACCAGTACCCCGTTCCTGCCTTCTCCCCATATCCCCTGACTCTGCTATCTTAATTTTAATTATAAAACAGGGTATCTCACTAATCCTTGAACAGAGTGGGAATTGAAATCGATGGTTTAGGGGCGGGTTTGAGTGACGTTCAAATTTACATTTGCATTTATTTAATTAAAACATTGAATTAGCAACATTGTGCATTTTCACTATTAAACGTAGACTACTATATGACTTAAAACCTTTTCATGTTAAAGTCACGAAGCAAACTCAGATATTGTTTTAATAGATTGCAGGTTGTAATTTATAATTGGTATATTTTTTATTCGTTTCCTATCGGACAGAGATACAATGTTAATCATTCGTTCTTCAGTGCCGATGACATTGTAAACGTAAACTCGTTTTAAAGATGCTGGAAACGGAACTGAGCGTCATTGCATAAACATTAATTTTAATGGATTATTATTGAATTTATTAAGGCAATGGTGCACACAGCCAAACATTGAAACCTGCGCCAATTTATTTAATTATGAAGTATTTACATGTTCTTACAATTTATATGCTACATTTAGTTTCCAGAAGTTGTGGTACATAACCTTTATTAATTCAGATATTATATTGAGAGAGTTATTTTTAATCCTTATAATGCAATCTCATACATGTGTTTAATCTGGTATGAATGTAATGTTCTTGTCGGCCGGTTTGTCTTTCGGAATTTACTTGCAATTACTGTCGGCATACAAATGATCGGTATATTTTCGTGAGTGATGGGACAACAAAATACAGAAAAAAGTGAAATTTTAAGTGTGTTATTTGTCGTTAAATAACAGAGCTACCATTTCAATCCCAACCACCCCCTTAGTTGGTTTCGTTCGATGGACACATTTAAGGCCAAATTTCACGAACAAGATTGTGATTGTTTATTTTTGTCTTCTCCCAAATTATGTTCGGGAGCCCGACATGGAAAACCCGTTACGCTTCCATTTTCTGTGATTTTGTCAGATAATCTCTGAACCATTTATAAAACAAAAACTCTTCCCTCTCCCTCCAAATCAAAAGTTTCGCCATGGGCGTGCACAGTGGCCCAAGCGAAACCTACCTAAATTATTTAATTTTAATTAAATAAATGCAAATGTAATTTTGAACGTCAGTTAAACCCTCCTTTGAACCATTGATTCCAATTCCCACTGTTCACGGATTAGTGGGATACCTGTTCTATAATTCAAATAGCAGAGAAAATGTTGTTTCCAACATTGCACATCATTTCACCAATCTCCATTTAGTTGGGTACATGGAACAACCCCTGACACAGACTGGCCCCTATCCCCGAACTCTTCATCCTGTACCCAGACAGAACTCATCGACTTCATTGTCTACAAACTTTGACCATATAATCAAATTCACCGGGTCCATCCCCGACACATACCTCCTCTGTGTTGATCTCACCGTCTCCATCGCAGGAGTTAGACTATCGACTGACATAAATTGCAAATCTACGGACTCCCACATCTATCAGGACTTCACCTCTTCCAACCTTGCCTCCTGCAAAGGCTCTGTCCTACTCCCAAATTCATCCGTCTCCGCACAACTGTTCCCAAGATGAGTTGTTCCATACCAGGATATCCGAGGTCCTCATTCTTTAGGGAGCGGGTATTCCCCACTTTTACCATAGACGAGGCTCTCACATGTGTTTACACTGTATCCTGTAGTTCCGCCCTTACTCCATCATCCCCAGTTGCAACAAGGAGTTTGGTGAGATTGTAACCCATAGGCCAACGTTAGTTATAGCCACTGAGTATTGAGCATTCCTGAGAAACCCTGGGAATTTTACAGTAATTAATACTGGAGGCCTATCGATATATTTCCAACTCTAATATGGACAGTAACTGGCAGATATTGGCACCCCAAGAAGTTTCCAGCCAATGTTTTCCAAGGTGGGATCAAGGCGGAATGATGAACGAATAGTTGATGATACTCAGGTGAAGTTGCATGAAATAGAAAACTGGTTAACGAGTTTAACATTCATGTGGCCTTTGCCTTGCAGCGGCTCCATCCGCGCCCAGCCCCTTCATTCTCTTCACCTGTGAGGATCACGGCTCCAGTGGTTCGTTCACCTACGGTTGTTTGGCGTTGGGCTATTTCCCTGCGGGCGCCAGTGTTTCTTGGAAGAAAGATGATAAACAACTGACCACCGGAGTGAAGGACTACCCGGCAGTGTTCAATAAGTTGGGAACTTACACCCGGAGCAGCGAGTTAACCATCACCGAGGCGGAGGCAGGGAGAGGCGACATCTTCTGCGTGGTTCAGCATGACCAAAAAGACTATGTAGAGAAAGTACCAGGTTCGTGTTGGGGTGCAGCGCGAGGCCGAGGGTGGAGTTGAGAGTCGAGAGTCAAGAATGTTTTATTGTCATATGTCCCAGATAGAACAATGACATTTTTACATGTATACATGCACACATACTCAAAACAAACAATAACAGTGCAATCATGATAATAATAATAATAGTCTATTGTAGTTCAGAGCATATGAGGTTGTAGTGTTTAATAGCCTGATGGCTGTAGGGAAGAAGCTGTTCCTGAACCTGGTCGTTACAGTTCTCAGGCTCCTGTACCTTCTTCCCGATGGCAGTGGTGAGATGAGTGTGTGGGCAGGATGGCGTGGGTCTCTGATGATGTTGGCTGCCTTCTTGAGGCAGTGACTCCGATACATCCCTTTGATGATGGGGGGTCCGAGCCGGTTATGGATTGGCCAGTGGTCACAACATTTTGCAGCCTTTTCCGCTCCTGGATGTTCAAGTTGCCGAAACAGGCCATGATGCAATCCATATAATCCGCGGGATTTGATAATTGGAGATAAGTACTTGACTTAATGTGCCCTGTTCGGTTTTATTCTTCATGTCACACTGACTGTCAAACGCTCATCTGAGCTCCACGATCCAACAAGTCAAAGACAGACAATTCATGTCGATATGGTGATGTGAAAGTGTGGCTGCATCCACAGATGCCATGTAACATCTGGAACACTGATGAAATTCCATTCTCAACTTAACTACCAAAGGCTTAAAGTCTCAATAGAAAGTGACACATGCCTTACCCGCCAAATTATTCCAGCCCTTTGCATCTGCTGTTGTTGTTACGATAAAACGGTGAGTTTTGTTTCCTGGCACCGAGGGGCGAGAGCGATATTCATAATACGGAAGCACTGTCGTTCGTTCTTGTGACGGAACCAAAGGCGGTGCTTCAAATATCGAGACAATTCACCATTTATAAAATCATAAAAAAACAAAAATGTGCTTGTAGAGAGCTTGAAAAGAGCTGATTAATGTATTATCATCACCAGCACATCCATATAATTCGTGAGGAACTGATCTATCCATAGATACGTTACATTTTAACTCGCGAACAATCGAAGCGGCTGAGTGCATCATGTTGAGAACATTATCAAGAGTATTAAAAGCACAGACACAGTCACAGAGGACAAAAGCAGAAGTCGGCCCATCACATCCCTGTGACAACGACTTACCGAGCTATAATGTCCACATTTACCAGCACTCGATGTACCGCGATAAACAAAGAATTTAGCAGCATCTCGGGAAGTCCAAGTCCAAAAAGTACTTTTAATCAGAAAAAGTGAAATTATCATTTTTGTTGTTTTTGGTCAAAATATTGGGTGTCATTATTAATCGACGATAGTTTATGAGCAATTCCAATGAAGTTTATTTTCTTTCAGACCGCGTGGTACATCATCCTAACGTCACCATTACCATAAGTGCCCTTGAGGAAATCAAGCGCAGCAGAATAGCAATCGCCGTGTGTTTGGTCAACGATTTCACTCCAGCGAAATTTATTGTGAACTGGCTGAAGAATGGCGAGTCATTGGATTCTGGCATCGTCACCTCTCCCGCCTTCCAGGTGAACGGTAACGATAACTTCTCGGCGACCAGCCAGTTGACATTCCCAGCTACAGAGTGGTTCAAAGGTTCCGTCTATACCTGCCAAGTCAACCATGGAAACGATTTGAAAAGCCAAAACATCAGTAGACCTCCAGGTAAGAAATACATCCGTGGTATGTCTCGGGATATTAGTGTAAACATTAGCGCTCACGGTGGTAGTACTTCACTGACATTGTGAAAGTCTATGTGTAGGAAGGAAGTACAGATGCTGGTTTACACCGAAAATAGAAACATAATTCCGGAGTAACACCAGGTTAGGCATCTGCACAGAAAAGGAATAGGTGACGATTCAGGTCGAGACTCTTCTTCCGACTTGGAATCAG
This sequence comes from Amblyraja radiata, assembly GCF_010909765.2. NCBI lineage: Eukaryota > Metazoa > Chordata > Chondrichthyes > Rajiformes > Rajidae > Amblyraja > Amblyraja radiata. Next base: position 66,153 of record NC_045958.1, on the reverse strand, counting down.
AGGAGAGGGAAACTAGAGGTATGAGAATGTACAAACAAATGAATGAAAGGTATGAAAAGAACAAATCAAAGCCAGCAAAGATGAACAAGGAAAGGTCGAGGCCACATTGGTCCGTTGTTGCTCTAGAAATGGTGATAACGAGTAGATACAGAGTGAAACGAAACAGGACCGCAGTGAAACTATTCGGATGACGAGGGTGGGAGGTGGACGGAGAGAGATGGAATGCAAAGGTTACTTGAAATTAGAAAAGTCAATATTGATACCTCTGAGTTCTAGGTTGCTGAAGCGAAATATGAGGTGTTGTTCCTCCAATTTGCGTTTAGCTTCACTCTCACAGTGGAGGAAGCCCAGGACAGAAAGGACAGCGTGGGAATGGAGCGGGGTTTTAATGTGTTTGGCAAGCTGGTGATCGCCTAGGGCAGTGATTCACAACCTTTTTTAGCGCATGGCCCCCTTGGGATGCTTTATTTTTTCTGTGGCCCCTGACATTATTAGCGGAAAAAAAGTACTTCAATATTATAATACCTTCCATAAAAATATCAGTGTCTATTAATTGCACATATATTCTCTTTTATTCTATTCCTCAAACATCAAAAATATTTCAACTACATAGATTTAAATTTATTAGAACTGAAATTTAGGAGGCAACAGGGTGGTAGCTCTGTGGCCCCCTACATTGAACCTGTGGCCCCCTAAATGCCAACATTTTTCTGTGGCCCCCCTGAAATTTGCCATGCCATTTGGCCCCAGGTTGGGAATCACTGGCCTAGGGCAAGGCGGACAGAACGAAGGTATTGAACGAAACGAACGCCACAGTCTGCGCTTTGATTCACCGATGTACAGGAACCCACATCTACAACAGCGGATACAGTGGTTGGTGGAGGTGCAAGTGAACCTCTGCCTCATATGAAAGGACTGTCGGGGTCCCTGGATGAAGTGGTGTGAGTTACAGTACTCCAGCAGTGAGTGCATATCGCGGTTTAGCCCATGATGCGATCTCCCATTTCATTTATTGTGTCGTTCTCTGCACAGAGACAAAAGTCAGTTCATGACGATTTAGGGCCCATGTTCACAGAATCACTACTCAGAAGGGGTCATGTACACATTCAGGTTTTGGGGGCAGATGATTGGTGTAAACCTTCGATCCCGGTTACTCCTGCAAATGCTTATGTTCACATTAATTATTGTGCCATAGTTGATGATTCCTGCGGTGGACCGAAGATTACAATCCTTCCTCCACCTGTTGAACAAGAGTTAATGGAGATGACCGTAACATTAACCTGTCGGGTATCCGATGCACCTTATGATATCACAGTATCTTGGAACCACGAAAAGGTACATTTGGAATCAGAGATCCATCCCACAGAACATGCAGATATCGTAGAGAGCAAAGTCAACATTTCAACTCGTGACTGGCTGAGTGGGGATTATTTCGAATGCGTGGTGAGCCATGATGATATGCCGACTCCAAAAACTGGACGAATCAACTGGAAGAAAGGTGAGCCGGTGTAGCTGCAGAGGGGTTCTGTGGGCCAGAGGTGACTGGTCCACATTTCTTCTGAGATAAAGCTGAAATGAATGATTGAGATCACTCCATCGGCGAAACAATATCTATACAAAATGAAATCGTGCTGAGACTTCACTGAGTCCTTGGTCAGAGCTGTAAAAGAGAGAATACGAGATCACTTTGCATGAATATGAGGTGCGGTCAGGTGACTGGAAACATCGATGATAATTTGCAGCGAGAGTCGGCGTGCGGCCACGTTGTCTATGGGCTATGGTACAATATGGGTATTCAGAGCATTGCAGCGTTTGTTAAATAGCCCACAGTGTTGTAACTTGCAGGAATATGGGTTTGCCTACCAAATTACCATGTGGTGATGGTGGGAGTAAATCGCAGATACTCTCACTTGTAGCAGAAATGCCCGTTTCGGAGCTAGGCACATGAAACGAGTTACTCGAAATAAAAAAATAAAAAACCCTTCAAATGCCGTATATCGGAAAGATGTCACCTTAATGTAGATCATTTAATATTGATTCCAATGGTCTGCATCTACACAGACATTCGGAGGGATTAGATATAACGCCGAGGAAGGCCGCAGTCAAAGAGCCTAGGAATGTTTTGTTTTCCATTTTGCTTGTATTGTCCAGGTCAAAATGCCCATTTCAAAATTCCCTTTCCCCTCTCAACTCCCACCAACATAATCTCTGTAACATCCCACGTCATACAAAAGCATCTCTTACTGTCTTTTGGCGTACACACCATATAACCATATAACAATTACAGCACGGAAACAGGCCATCTCGGCCCTACAAGTCCGTGCCGAACACGTATTCTCCCCTAGTCCCATCTACCTGCACTCAGACCATAACCCTCCATTCCTTTCCCATCCACATACCTATCCAATTTATTTTTAAATAATAAAATCGAACCTTCCTGCCTCCACCACTTCCATCGGAAGCTCATTCCACACCGCTACCACTCTCTGAGTAAAGAAGTTCCCCCTCATGTTACCCCTAAACTTTTGTCCCTTAATTCTCAAGTAATGTCCTCTTGTTTGAATCTTCCCTACTCTCAGTGGGAAAAGCTTATCCACGTCAACTCTGTCTATCCCTCTCATCATTTTAAAGACCTCTATCAAGTCCCCCTTAACCTTCTGCGCTCCAATGAATAAAGACCTAACTTGTTCAACCTTTCTCTGTAACTTAGTTGCTGAAACCCAGGCAACATTCTAGTAAATCCCCTCTGTACTCTCTCTATTTTGTTGACATACTTCCTATAATTGGGCTTGTATAACGTGTTCATTGTTTCCTGCGATCCCTGAATTCATTTTAGAATTTCATCATTTGCATCAATTTTGAAAACGCACGTCAAAAAGCATCACTTTGTATGCTCAACATTCTCCGCTGGCATCCACTGACTACTCCTGCCATGGTTTAATAAAGTCTCATTCAGTTGCTCTTGGGAATTGAATGAGTCAGATGAACCAAGGTAGAACTGCATTTAGTAATAAATGACAAAAGGAGCAGGAGACAACCATGGTCATCAGAAATAACACGGATCAGAGAGGGCGAATGGCTTGATCTTGTGTTGTGTGTGTGTGAAGTGATTTATACAAATCCTCTGCCGTGCACAGGAGAGAAGCACATTCAGGTGTATATGTCTGAACAAAGAGACAAGGCACTAAAGGGGAATGCAATGACGTTAATACTGTCTGTTGGCAGTTTACTGATGTACGGATATATTAGCTATTAATCGCTTTAACCGTCCTGTATAATAAACGCCATTTGAATTGTTCCGTAGGTCAACATCTGCTGACACCGTCCGTCTCAGTCCTTCTGCCGCCGACAGAAGAAATCTCCGCGCACAAGACTATCACCCTCACCTGCTTTGTGAGAGGATTCTCCCCACGCAGGGTGTTTGTGACGTGGACACTTGATGACAAGCGGGTGGATGCGAGCAAGTACAAGAACACCGAGGTGGAGGCGGAGAACGGCAATGACACCTTCTTCACCTACAGCCTGTTATCCATTGGGGCAGAGGAATGGGCTAGCGGAACCTCCTTCTCCTGTCTAGTGGGGCACGAAGCAATCCCCATGAAGACCATCGTCAGAACGGTCAATAAGTTCAGCGGTAAACCCAGTTTTGTCAATGTTTCCCTTGTATTGATGGACACTGTCAATTCCTGTCAATGAGAATGAATTAGTTTCAAATGTCTCTGAAATAAATACTAATAAATATCTTTAACCTCCAATCTTGAGCTGAACACGTGGCCACACAATTAATTATATAAAACATTCTGCCAAAACCATGACTATATATTAACGTTGATACTTGAAAATCTTGGCGACAATTGATGGAAACCGGATGCAGACTGCACAGTAACACCGGGGTTTAGGAGATAAGTCACAGCTGCACCACTGCACACATCGTGGACACACTTCAACATTATTGTTCTTGCTGGCCAGATATAGGTCCATGTCTTTGGATCTCCGTTTCCCTCCTTCTCTTGTTTCCAATCCATCCAAACCTGAGGCAGGATCTCAGACGTTGCGCTTTGTAGGGCCTGCCGCTCCGAGATATAAATAGCTACTCACCTTCCTCCGCCCGCACGAGGGGACATGCATTTTGTCGTGCGTCTGTCACGCATATTTCTGCACACATTTCTAATTCCACAGACACATTGAAATGCGCATTCACTGTTTTATATGAACGCCCATCTGTAAAACCACACGAAACATTTACATTGTGCCATGTACTCCATATATATGGACACGTTTGCACGAGGATTTAACAATACAAACACACACCCACTCTCACCCACACTCTCACCACACTCTCACTCACTCACACACACACTCACTCTCTCTCACACACTCACACATACACTCACACACGCAATGTCTCACACACACACACACTCTCTCACACACACTCACTCACATACACACACAATCACTCTCTCTCACACTCACACACGCACTCTCTCTCACACACACTCGCATGCGCACACACACTCACACACATGCGCGCGCACACACACACTCACACGCGCGCACACACACACTCTCTATCTCTCTCTCTCACACGCCCACACACATACACACACACACACCCCCACACACACACACACACGCCCACACGCCCACACACACACACACACACACACACGCCCACACACACACACACACGCCCACACACACACACACACGCCCACACGCCCAAAAAGAAGGAATGAGAGAGGAACATCCATATATTAATGATAAGAGAATGTAATGGCTCCTTTAATGCACATGATGCTGAATGTGTTCAGGAGAGTAGAGCAGAAACAGCCTATATCATCAATTCAATGAAAGCAACCTAATTCTAAGTACAACTAAGTGGAACCTACAGAACAAGAATAAAGTGTCACCATTATAGATTGTCCCCATGAAGAAGTGGGCCATTTAACTCTGGGTCGAGAATGCTGTGGCGTTCAGTTATTAAACGATCATCACAATGTGTGCAGGCGATTGATGGGATAACCGCTATGAGTGGCTCGTGAGAACACAAACTTAGAGGCAAATATCAGATGCGGCGAGACATTGAATAGCACGCCGGCCACATCCATGTCCAGCTCTCCCCCAGATGTACACGAAGCATACTCACCATAAAACATCAGCAAACGCACGGACATAAAATCATTTATGGGGTCGCATAGAAGCATACATAAAACGCAATTAACGACATGTTTACCCCATAGCACATGGACATCCACCCAAACAGACCAGCAATCAAACATTCTTTGAAATGCAAAATAATAGGAACGGTTAGCTAAAAGCACACATTTGCACAAAAAAACCCACATTAATACAACACAAATGCATTTAGTCCCTCACTTTAATACCAATGGACTTTCAAAGCAAATTTCCTGTGACAATACACGTTAGTAGATATATTGGCTCATATTATATTTTTCTTCTTCATAAATGCTGATTGAAATAGATTTTCCACAACAACGCACGTATTATATGTGGTCGCACACACACACACACACACACACACACACACACACACACACACACACACACACACACACACACACACACACACACACACTCACACACACACACACACACACACACACACACACACTCACACACTCACACACACACACACACATATACACACACACACACACACACATACACACACACACACACATACACACACACACACACACACACACACACACACACACACACATACACACACACACACACACACACATACACACACACACACACACACACACACACACACACACACACATACACACACACACACACACACACACCCATGAACCAATACGAAAACGATGTTAGTATTTCGGCAAACTTATACTTAATGATACACATCTGGCTAGTTACAGGCAAACGGAAAGGCCATTCGGATCATTTAACCAGTAGTTTTCCACACGTTCCTAAAAACTAAGTGTAACCGTAGATCATTCATGCTCCATATTTCACACTAGAAATAAAATGCCTATCAAATGGTTCAAAGTTATAATGTTGTACACAAGCCTTCCTCCATCCCCTAACCGGAAACAGGATACATCAGACAACAGGGTTCTAAAGTGGGAATGATGGCAAATTATTGGGAGCCAATGTTTGCATTCAGTGAGTTCCTTTGCCGAGCTCCGGTCACCATCTCCAAATAAAGGGGTATCTGATAACATTGTAAACAATAACCAGCTTCAAGTTTTATACCATCCCGGTTAGTAAATTATATTAATGGGAAGCGGACGTTTATAGAATGAATAATGAATCCCAGATATACATACACATTGCTTTCTCCAAAACTATTCATAAATGGTAGTTTGTTAGCAGCTGTGTCTATGTGGCCATGATTGTGGATACAATTGTTGAGGATGGATGATCACCTCAACGTAAAAACAGCTCATAGGAAATTAATATCCCTAATATTAATATCCGTGTTATTTTGGTAAATAATAAATAAAATACAATGTTCTATATTAGAATATATTGTGAACGTCTTTGCGTTCTGCTTTGCGTAGATTACGCCAACAACGTTCCTCTTGAGGACTATGAGGAAGACAGGGACAACATCTGGACAACCGCTTCCACATTCATTATCCTGTTCTTCCTGAGCATTTCCTACGGTGCTGCCGTAACTCTGGTGAAGGTGAGTTCATTCCACTTTCTTTTCCACCTGTTTGAAGAGTACGGCAAAATATCGATTATCCTACTCTTTGGATGTCCTGGCATCTTAGTCACAGACTGCTAATACACTTTCATATTCTCTCCCTCTCTTTACAGGTCAAGTGACGATTGAATGTTGAAAACCGCGTATTTATCTGACCGGTCTATGGACGTCGTTGTAACCAAGGAAAATGTTCAAATCTGAAGCCGACAATATCATAAGCAATAGTTCATTCTGTCTATCTGACTTGTTTGATATTGCCTAGTTGCCTTTAGTATAGCGTTAATGTATCAAACTATTTAAATCGTAATTTGAATATCATGTGATCTCGGTAGACGTTTCCTTTTTTATTTTTATCTTTATTTCTATACATTCTGTTTTTCTTTTGCATGGGTCATATGTGTGTCCTTCCGGTGTTGAATGCCGTTGTATAGAAAGTCGGGAACGCTGTTTGTGTGAGATCGTAAACGTCATGTTAAATTCAGACACACTATCTATGCCTGTCATTATTCTAAAAACTTCTACCGGGTCTCCCTTCAACCTCCGACGCGCCAAAGAAAACAATCCATGTTTGCCAACCTCTTCTTATAGCTAATAATTCTAACCCCTGCAGCATTCTAGTAAACCTCTTCTGCATCTTTTCCAAAGCCTCCACATTATTCCCTCGAAGGGACGACCTGGACCTCCACACTATACTCCAAGTGCGGCCTAACCGAAGGCCTGTAAATAAATGTAATGTAAATGCATGTGTAAATACATACCCAACAATCCAACGCATGCACACATTCCGCATATGAGCAAATATCTATTTACTCCTTTTCTGCTCAATTGTCCTTAATTCAGAGCTAACCTTTGACTCTCGAGCTACATGTTCAATGTACCTGGTCTCAATGTGGAATTCAGTTGTTTTGACCATTTCGTGTTATGCTTTTAAAAACATCTCTGTAATATGTTTCTGTTAAATCACAAATAAAAGCGGAACTACAAAAGCCTAACCTAGTTTGCTATATTCATTTCTCGAAGGAAACAGCACCTTGCTCCAAATGTGCTCTCGTATTTCTTCGTGTTCCACCATTTCTGGAATTAGCTGGGATCGCATGACTCCAACGGATAGTAAATGAGTTCAGATCGATTTGCCTGGTACCCATCTTGGGTACGCTTTCACTTAGACATTGATTGGGCCTTTGATGGCGGGTGAGTGAGTTAGTATCGGCCCCCAAAATAAGAATAGGCCACACGGAGCCACAAAGCCACTCATCCCACTAGTTGTGTATCCTGGACTACTCTCGGCTGATTGCATTTGGCCCATTCAGCGCACTATCAGGGTAACCGCGACTAAAGTGATTGGGCCCAGAGTACATTGAATAGAGATTGGGCCTACTTTCTGTGGCATCATGCAACACCAACACTGAATGGACCTTGTGTTTTCGGACCTTACGTTGTTTGAATACTGAGTGGGCCTGTCGTCATGGGCCCCAGTATCGGGCCCATGTTTCCCTCCAGAGGTACCACCTTAGGAGACAGATGTTAGAGTTAGATGTTTTGCCACAAAAGTGGAAGGAAGTGGAAGCAGTAATATGGCATGAATAGGCTTCTTCTGCACCGGGACCGAATGGAGTCCCTTACCGGGTACATAAAAGTGCACCTGATGTGCTTAGATTTTCGCGGAGGCTCTGTCCAATAGTTTGGTAGAAGCAGGTCATACCAAGGGTTTGGCGTAGAGCAGGGGGAATGTTCAGGGGGAAGAAAGAGTCTCCAGAGTTAAATCAGTTTAGGCTGTTTGTCTCCTAAATGTAGAAGGCAAGATTTTCTTTAGCATAGTGGCACAGAGGCTAGCAAGTTATATAGAAAGGAACAGGTTAATTGATACCACAGTGCAGAAAGCAGGTATACCAGGGTTCGCAGGTTACTTAGAACACATTAGTAAAATATAAAAACATAGAAAATAGGTGCAGGCTGAGGTCGTTTGGCCTATCGAGCACAAACCGTCATTCAATGTGATCGTCCAAAATCATTACCCCGTTCTTGCTTTCGCCCCATATTCCTTGATTCCGTTAGCCCCAAGCGCTATATCTAGCTCTCTCTTGAAAACATCCAGTGAATTGGCCTCCACTGCCTTCTGAGGCACAGAATTCCACAAATTCACAACTCTCTTGCTAAAAAAAACGTTTTTCCTCATCTCAGTACTAAATGGCCTAATCCTTATTCTTAAACCGTGACCCATAGGTCTGAACTCCCCCAATATCAGGAACATTTTTCCTGCATCCAGCCTGTCCAAACCCTTAAGAATTATATACCTTTCTATAAAATCTCCTCTCATCCTTCTTAATCCCTTCATTTAAGCCCAGTCGATCCATTCTTTCATCATATGTCAGTCCAGACATCCCGGGAATTAACCCTGTGAACCTATGCTGTGCTCATTCATTGACACGAATGTCCTTCCGCAAATTAGGAGACCAAAATTGCACCAGAATCTCAGGTGTGTTCTCACCAGAGCCCTGTACAACACATTACCAATGTCAGGCTAACTGGTCTATAATTCCCTGTTTTCTCTTTCCCTTCTTTCTTAAAAGGTTACATTAGGTACCCTCCAGTTCACAGGAACTAATCAAATGTCTATAGAACATTGGAAAATGATTACCAATACATCCGCGATTTCGAGGGCCACCTCCTTGTGTTGTTTCGGATGCAGACCATCAGGCCCTGGGGATTTACATGTCTTCTGTCCCAACAGTTTACCTAACAACATTTCCTGAATCAAGTGGATTCCCTTCACTTCCTCCCTCCCACTAGATCCTCGGTCCCCTTGTATTTCTGGAAGATTGTTTGTGTCTTCCTTAGTGAAGACAGAACCAAAGTATTTGTTTAACTGGTCTGCCAATTTCTTGTTTCCCAGTATAAATTAACCTGTTTCTGACTGTAAGGGGCCTATATTTGTCTTCACTAATATTTCCCCCGCAAGTTTCCTTTCATGCTCTATTTATCCCACTTAATTCATCCCTTTGTCCTCCTCTGTTAAATATTAAATTTAAATTTCTCCCAGTTTGTTGCTTTATCTGGCCAATTTATATCCCTGGATTTAATATTCCCTAATTTCCATCATTTGCCACGGTTGAGCCGCCTTCCCTGTTTTATTTTTACACCTGACAGGGATGAACAATTGGTGCAATTCATCCATAGGATCTTTAAATGTTTGCCATTGCATATTATCATCAAGCCTTTAAGTATCATTTGCCAGTTTATCCTGGCCAAATCCCGTATCATACCATCAAATGACAATATGCGTCTCACACCGTCAAAACCTGATTCAGTTTGAACACAGTTATGAATAGTTATGGCACTAGATTCAGACTGCCAATCTCGAGAGAAGAGGTTTGCATAGCCTTTATAACAAGAAGAGTTGAGTATAGGAACAAGGAGGTCCTTCTGCAGTTGTACAGGGCCCTAGTCAGACCACACCTGGAGTATTGTGTACAGTTTTGGTCCCCTAATTTGAGGAATTACATTCTTGCTATTCAGAGAGTGCAGCGTTATGAGGTAGTGCAGTGCTAATGTTATCCCACTTTTCAAGAAAGGAGCGAGAAAGAAAACGGGGAATTACAGACCAGTTAGCCTGACTTTGGTGATGGGAAAGATGCTGGAGTCAATTATTAAAGAGGTAATAATGGGGCATTTGGATAGCAGTAAAAGGATTAGTCCAAGTCAACATGGATTTATGAAAGGGAAATCATGCTTGACTAATCTTCTGGAATTTTTTGAGGATGTGACAAGTAAAATGGATGTAGGGGTGCCAGTGGATGTAGTGTATCTAGACTTTCAGTAAAGCCTTTGATAAGGTCCCGCACAGGAGACTGGTGACCAAAATTAGAGCACATGGTATTGGGGGTAGGGTGTTGACATGGATAGAAAATTGGTTGGCAGACCGGAAGCAATGAGTAGGAGTGAACAGGTCCTTTTCAGAATGGCAGGCAGTGGCGAGTGGAGTGCCACAAGGCTCGGTGTTGGGGCCACAACTGTTTACCATATATATTGATGATTTGGAAGAGGGAATTAGGAGCAACACTAGCAAGTTTGCGGATGACACAAAGCTGGGTGGCAGTGTGAACTGTGAAGTGGATGTTAGGAGGTTGCAGGGTGACCTGGACAGGTTGAGTGAGTGGGCAGATGCGTGGTAGATGCAGTATAATATAGATAAATGTGAGGTTATCCACTTTGGCGGCAAAAACAAGGGGGCAGATTATTATCTCAATGGGGTTAGGTTAGGTAAGGGGGAGGTGCAGCGAGACCTGGGTGTCCTTGTACACTGAAAGTTGGCGTGCAGGTACAGCAGGCAGTGAAGAAAGCTAATGGAATGTTGGCCTTCATAACAAGAGGATTTCAGTATAGGAGTAAAGAGGTTCTTCTGCAGTTGTATAGGGCTCTGGTGAGACCACAACTGGAGTATTGTGTACAGTTTTGGTCTCCTAATTTGAGGTAGGACATTCTTGTGATTGAGGCAGTGCAGCGTAGGTTCACGAGATTGATCCCTGGGATGGCGGGACTGTCATATGAGGAAAGATTGAAAAGACTAGGCTTGTATTCACTGGAGTTTAGAAGGATGAGGGGGTATCTTATAGAAACATATAATATTATAAAAGGACTGGACAAGTTAGATGCAGGAAAAATATTCCCAATGTTGGGCGAGTCCAGAACCAGGGGCCACAGTCTTAGAATAAAGGGGAGGCCATTTAAGACTGAGGTGAGAAAAAACGTTTTCACCCAGAGAGTTGTAAATTTATGGAATTCCCTGCCACAGAGGGTAGTGGAGGCCAAGTCACTGGATGGATTTAAGAGAGAGTTAGATAGTGCTCTAGGGGCTAGTGGAGTCAAGGGATATGGGGAGAAGGCAGGCATGGGTTATTGATAGGGGATGATCAGCCATGATCACAATGAAGCGGTGCTGGCTCGAAGGGCCGAATGGCCTCCTCCTGCACCTATTTTCTATGTTTCCATGTTTCTATGTGTCTATGTTTCCATGTTTCTATGTGTCTATGTGTCTATGTCTCTATGTGTCTATGTGTCTATGTTTCTATGTGTCTATGTCTCTATGTGTCTATGTGTCTATGTGTCTATGTGTCTATGTCTCTATGTGTCTATGTGTCTATGTCTCTATGTGTCTATGTCTCTATGTGTCTATGTGTCTATGTCTCTATGTGTCTATGTGTCTATGTGTCTATGTGTCTGTGTGTCTATGTGTCTATGTCTCTATGTGTCTATGTCTCTATGTGTCTATGTGTCTATGTGTCTATGTGTCTATGTGTCTATGTGTCTATGTCTCTATGTGTCTATGTGTCTATGTTTCTATGTGTCTATGTCTCTATGTGTCTATGTCTCTATGTGTCTATGTGTCTATGTCTCTAGGTGTCTATGTGTCTATGTGTCTAGGTGTCTATGTGTCTATGTGTCTATGTGTCTATGTGTCTAGGTGTCTATGTGTCTATGTCTCTATGTCTCTATGTGTCTATGTGTCTATGTCTCTGTGTGTGTATGTCTCTATGTCTCTATGTGTCTATGTTTCTATGCTTCTATAGCCACCTGGTCGCGGGAGGGGGGGTGGTCTTCCTCACCACCACGTCGTTCTGTGCATCAAACCGGGCGTAGAACACGTTCAGCGCATCAGGCAGAGAGGCATCGCTGTCACAGGCTGGTGTTGATGTCCTGAAGTTGGTGATGGCTTGGATGCCTTGCCACAGCTTCCGTGTGTCCCTGCTGTCACTGATGTGGCCGTGGATTTGCTTCCCTGATGGCCCGGGACAGTTTGGCCCTCGCTGTTCTCAGGGCCTCCTTATCGCCTGCTCTGAAGGCCGTGTCTCGGGCTCTCAGCAGCGCACGTACCTCTACAGTCATCCATGGTTTACGGTTGGGGACGTGTGATGAGCTTGGTGACAGTAATGTCATCAATGTACTTACTGATGTAACCAGTCACTGATGCCGTGTACTGTGCCAGTCGGGGTGACCGTGAGACACAGCTATCCTACTTTAGTTCCAAACTAGCTGTAAACTAAGGCATTATTGATGTTTTGATGAAATGCAGCGAGCAAACGCGATAATTCCCGATATTTTCTATCTTTATATCTGCACGGCCAACACCTTCCGCTGTTATTTTCCCTTCAGCTCTCTCTTCTCTTCACCTTCATTTGTCTTAATCTTTGGAACTCTAAAGTCTCACGGTCACCCCGACTGGCACAGTTATTTACAGCGCAAAAACTAACCGTTTTCGCGGTTTTTAACAGGTTTGAAAGTACACGTTTCTAGCATCAATAACGTGTACCGGAAGTGACGTTTGTACCCCAGTTGGATTTTGAGGCTCCGTGCGTAAAGACCTATGACCCAGTGACCTTTCGTGAAATCACCCTATTGTTAATGTGAATCGGTGTTCTGGTTCATGATGTCTGTCGATTTGCTTCATGATTATACACTCGTAAGGGAGCATATTTAAAAATACTACCGTTTGAGGTGTACAATTTGCAAGGGAAATTATTAGCGTGGATCGATGTGTCGATACCTATGAGGGGGGCAATGGGGCTGGATTTCCTGTTGCCTGACGGGTGGCTGCGCGTGATATTCGCGTGTGATCTACCCGTGCGACCAGGAGACACTCGCTCAGTGGACGTCAGGAAAGGCTTGGGAGTATAGATAAGTTTATAGTCTTGACTTAAAGGAGTCGATGGAGGGGCAGTTCTGATGGGAAAGGGGGTGCTGTTCCACAGTCTAGGGGCTGCAACCACAAAGGCGCAGTTGCCCCTGAGCTTATGCCTAGACAGCGGGATATTCAGCAGCCCCAAGTCGGCCGATCTGAGGGACCTGGAGGTGGAGTGGTGGGTGAGAAGCCTTTTAATGTAGGAGGGGGCTTTGTAGACATAGAGGAGGGTCTTGAAATGTATTCGGAACCGCACAGGGAGCCAGTGGAGAGAGGCCAGGATCGGGGTGATGTGGTCCCTTTTTCCTGAGTCAATATCACGCCGAGGTTTTTGACGTGAGGTTTGAGTAGTGGGGTAAGGCTTCCAAGGCTGCCTGCTATCATTTTGATTGAGTCCGAGGGGCCGAGAAGGATGACCTCAGACTTACTCTCATTTAGTTGGAGGAAGTTCTGGGCCATCCAGCACTTTATATCCTCGAGGCAGCGGGTAAGGTTAAGATTTGATTGGTTTTTGGGCTTCAGGGGGAGATAGAGTTGTGTATCGTCTGCGTAGCAACGGAAGGAAATGCCGTTCCTTTCAATGACTTGGCCTAAGGGGAGCATATACAGGGAGAAGAGAATGGGGCCAAGGATGGAACCTTGTGGAACCCCACACAGCAGAGAATAGCTGGGGAGGTGAAAGAGTTGCCTATGTTAGTCGAGAAACTCCTACCTTTGAGGTAGGAGATGAACCAGCTCAGGGCAGTGCCATCAATACCAACCCCGTACCGGAGACGGCCAATTAGGATGGTGTGGTCGAAAGTGTCAAATGCTGCGCTGAGGTCAAGAAGGAGCAGGATTGTACAGTCGCTGGAGTCAACGGTGAGCAGTAGGTTGTTATGTACCTTCAACAAGGCAGACTCTGTGCTGTGGTGAGCTCTGAAACCTGATTGGAAGACTGGGAGTGTAATGTAAAGAAAAATGTCCCCAGTGGGTGTAGGATAGTGTTAATGTGCGGGGTTCGCTGGTCGGCATGGACCCGGTGGGCCGAAGGGCCTATTTCCATGCTGTACCTCTTAAAAAGACTGCGATCGATCTACCCGTGTGACCAGAAGACCAGGAGAGTATGTAAAATAAAAGTCCCTGGAGGGATTTAGGATAGTCTTAATGAATGACTGAATGAATGAATTAATACGTTTATTGGCCAAGTATTCACATACAAGGAATTTGCCTTGGTGCTCCGCTCGCAAGTGACAATGACATACAGTGACAGTTAGGAATGACACATAAAACATTAAACGTTAATAATAAAACATTATCGATTAAACATGTGAATTAAATAAAATATCAGAGCAAAAGGAGGCTACGGATTTTTGGTTATTGAGCGGAGCTACTACTCATGTGGAAAATAAGCTGTTTTTATGTCTGGCTGTGGCAGCTTTGACAGTCCGGAGTCGCCTTCCAGAGGGAAGTGATTCAAAGAGTTTGTGAGTAGAGGGGGAAACATTGTCTGGTCCTAGAAATTTCCGGCTTTTCCACCTGTATTTTTATTGTTGATGATGGAGAAGTGATGTTGTGCAGCACGGAGTGGATGGGTAATTGGGTGTGAAGTGGTGATTGGAGATGAGTGGGTGGGAAAGGGTCCAGTCTTTTCAGACTGCAATCTTGCTCGAAGTAGGTGTGAGTGAAGTGGTGATTTGAGTGGAGTGGGTGTAGAAAGGTCCAGTCTAGGCAGACTGAGATCAGGTTGTGAGTGGGTGTGAAGTGTTGGTTGGGGTGGGAAAGGGTCCAGTCTTTTCAGATGGGTGTCCTGCTTTAAGTAGGTGTGAAGTGGTGAATAGGAAGGAGTGGGTGTATAAGGGTCCAGTCTTTGCAGACTGGGGTCTGGCTGTGTTGGTTGGGGGGGGGGGGGGGGGGGGGGGGGTGGGGGAGGAGGTACCAGGGTTACGTTTCTGCTTGTCAAACCTGCAGTATAACTCATTCAGGTCGTTGGTCAGCTGACGATTGTCCTTCTGCAGTTGTACAGGGCCCTAGTGAAACCACACCTGGAGTATTGTGTGCAGTTTTGGTCCCTTAATTTGAGGAAGGTAATTCTTGCTATTTAGTGAGTGCAGCGTAGGTTTACAAGGTTAATTCCCGGGATGGCGGGACTGTCATATGCTGAGAGAATGGAGCACTCTGTACACTCTGGAGTTTAGGATGAGAGGGCATCTCATCGAAACATATAAGATTCTTAAGGGCTTGGACACACTAGAGGCAGGAAACATGTTCCCGATGTTGGGGGAGTCCAGAACCAGGGACCACAGTTTAAGAATAAGGGGTAAGCCATTTAGAACGGAGACGCGGAAACACTTTTTCTCACAGAGAGTGGTGAATCTGGAATTCTCTGTCTCAGAGGGCAGTGGAGGCAGATTCTCTGGATACTTTCAAGAGAGAGCTAGATAGGGCTCTTAAAAATAGCAGAGTCAGGGGATATGGGGAGAAGGCAGGAACAGGGTACTGATTGGGGATGATTTGCCATGATCACATTGAATGGCGGTGCTGGCTCGAAGGGCCGAATGGCCTACTCTGGCATCTATTGTCAATCACAGGTACCAGACTACTGACCGACATCTACTGCATAACCAGTGTTTTGAGCGACTGGTTATGCAGCATATCAAAAATAGTCTACCTGCCGACCTAGACCCACTGCAGTTCGCCTACAGAGCCAACCGATCCACAGAGGACGCAGTCTCAACAACACTGAACCTCGTACTGTCACACCTTGATCGGAAAAATACTTATGCCACGATCCTCTTAAGACTTCAGCTCTGATTTTAACACAATCATTCCGCAGCAGCTGGTGGAGAAGTTGGAGCTATTGGGGGTTGATGCTGGCACATGTAACCGGGTCCTGAACTTTCTATCACAACGGCAGCAGACAGTCAGGGTGGGCAGTAGGACATCAAAAACCATAGCCGTGAGCACTGGCTCGCCCCAAGGCTGTGTCCTAAGCCCCCTGCTGTTTAGTCTGCTTACACACGACTGTACTGCTAGACTCAACAACAACTTCATCAACAAGTTCGCTGATGACACAACAGTGGTGGGTCTCATCAGTGACAATGATGAGTCGGCGTACAGGATGGAGGTGGAGCTGCTCACAGGATGGTGCAAATCCCACAACCTCATTCTCAACGTGGGAAAAACTAAGGAGATGGTGGTTGATTTCAGGAGGGCGGGAAAACAACACCTTACACCTCTGCACATCGATGGAGCTGATGTGGAAAGGGTCAGCAGCGTGAAGTTCCTAGGACTCCACCTGTCAGATGACCTGACGTCCACGACCAACACCACAGTACTGGTCAAGAGAGCCCAGCAGCGACTACACCCTCTCTGAAGACTACGTAAAGCAGGTCTCCCCACTACACATCTACGAACCTTTTATAGGGGGACAATCGAGAGCACATTAACCTACGGCATCACTTCCTGGTTCTGGAGCTGCAAGTCGTACGAACGGCACCAACTAGACAGGATTGTGAAGACCGCCAGCAGGATTATTGGTGCTCCACTCCCTTTCCTGCTGGACATATACAGGAAGAGATGTATCAGCAGAGCCATCTCCATCATCAAAGACCACTACCACCCATCGCATCACATATTCTCCATCCTGCCATCTGGGAAGAGGTACAGGAGCATTAGCTGCAAAACCAGCAGGATGCTCCTCAGCTTCTTCCCGCAGGCTATAAGACTGATAAACGGACTTTGCCCCCTGCCAAAGTATCGCGCACCAACCATCAACCTGGACACACTGCGGCAGAGCCACTGTCGTGCCGCTGCCGATCGGAACGCCTGTTGATGTTTAGAAGAGAGTAGAGTGTTTAATTTGTTCATGATATATGTATTTTTTATTTCTATTTATTTTGTACTGCACACTGAATGGACACTGGTTGAGTAACGTTTTTTTGTTTCCTCTGGGTATGTGAGTACTCAGGAAAATGACAATAAAGATATACTATACTATACTATACTATACTACAAACCCACTGACGCCCATGGCTATCTGGACTACACTGGCCACCTATGTGCCCAGGATAAAGTGTTCCAAACCAGGGCATCGGAGATGTCCTCATTCCTTAGGGAATGGGGGTTCCCCTCTTCTACTAGAGATGAGGATCTTATCATGGTCTCTTCTTTATCCTGCAGCTCTGCTCTTACTCCCCACCCCCCTACTCATAACAAGAACAGAGTCCCCCATGTCCTCACATTCCACCCTACCAGCCGTCACAAACAACAGATAATCCTCAGACATTTTCGCCATCTCTAACAGGACCCCACCATTGGCCACATCTTCCCATTCTCCAATTTCAGGTAGTCCTTGCTTTCTCCCTCCTTCCCCTTCCCTTCCCAGCTCTCCCCCAAGCCTAATGTCTCTGCCTTTTCTTTTCTTTTTCCCATTCCCTACCTCAACATCAGTCTGAAGAAGGGTCTCGCCCCTTTACGTCGCCTATTCCTTCTCTCCATAGATGCTGCCTCACCCGCTGAGTTACTCCAGCATTTTTGTCTACCTTCGATTTTTCCAGCATCTGCAGTTCTTTCTTAATGCACACGGTGGGAGTGTTGACCACAAATTGGACGGGCCTGCAGTGTGGCAAACCACCACATGGTGGGAGTGTTGACCACAAATTGGACGGGCCTGCAGTGCAGCAGATCACCACATGGTGGGAGTGTTGACCACAAATTGGACAGGCCTGCAGTGTGGCAGACCACCACATGGTGGGAGTGTTGACCACAAATTGGACGGGCCTGCAGTGTGGCAGACCACCACATGGTGGGAGTGTTGACCACAAATTGGAGTGACCTGTTATACGAATTCACTGCATACTGGGAGTGGTGTCTGCAAATTACATATAATTGTGCTCTTTACTGCAAAATGGTTCTTTATTGCTCTGTGACCCGTTTCCTTTCCCTATAAAGCATCCATTGCACAGATGCCAAAGTTTGTAAAAACCCTGAAACCAGCAGAGATTTGGTATGAAAATCAAAGAACTACAGATGCTGGTTTACAAAAAAATAGACAGTGCTGAAGTAACTCAGTAGGTGAGGCAGCATCTGTGGAGAACATGGATAGGTGACGCAGTTTGCATACCTTCCAAACAGAACTACGGATGATGTGGTCTCCCAGGTTCTGCACACCACTCTCTCTCACCTGGACAGCCAAGGGGGGGGGGGGCTATGTGAGGATTCTGTTCATTGATTTGAGTTCAGCTTTCAACACCATAGTCCCCACAGACTTGCTGAGAAGCTGCTGGAGCTGGGACTGAACACTCCCCTGTGTGCTTGGGTCCTGGACTTTCTTACCTGCTGGCCCCAGGTGGTCAAGATGAGGAGACATACCTCCAACCCCCTCACCCTGAACACAGGATCCCCCCAGGGTTGCGTCCTCAGCCCTCTACTGTACTCCCGGTACACACATGACTGTGTGGCCAGGTTCAGCTCCAACTCCATCATCAAGTTTGCAGATGACACTGTGGTGGTGGGCCTGATCTCCGATAACAATGAGAAGTCTGACCTGATCTGGCACTCTGGTGCCACTCTAGTGAATGTCACTAAAACTAAGGAGCTGATTGTCGACTGCTGTGAGTATAGTGTGAGCAACTATAAATACCTGAGAGTCCACATCACAGAAGATCTGACATGGACAACACACGTTGCCGCACTGGTGAGTAAGGTAAGGCAGTGCCTTTACCACCTCAGGCAGCTGAGGAAATTCAGAGTCTCTCTGAGGATCCTTCAGTGCTTCTACTCTGAGGCTGTAGAAAGCATCTTGTCCGGCAACATCACAATCTGGTTTGGGAACAGCTCTACCTAGGACAGGACGGCTCTGCAGAGAGTAGTTCGTTCGGCCGAACGTACTATGGGAATTACACTGGCCACCCCCCGCAGGACCTATACACCAGGAGGTACAGATCCAGAGCCAGCAACATAATGAAGGACCCCTATCACCCCAGCAACGGACTGTTCCAGTTGCTACGGTCAGGCAAACGCCTCCGCTGTCACGCAGTGAAAACAGAGAGGATGAGACGGAGTTTCTTCCCACAGGCCATCAGGACTGTAAACTCTGATCTCACCAGGGACTAATCTACTGTTGTGTTGTGTCTTTTATTTAAATGTAAATACTGGTTCTGTTCTGTTGTTCTGTTGTTTTGCACAATCCCGCAGGCGTTGCCACATTCATTCACTGTACATCTTGTATGTGTGACAAATAAAGTTGACTTGACGTTTCACAGAGTGCTGGAGTAACTCAGCGGGTCAGGTAGCATCTGTGGAGAACATGGATAGGTGACGTTTCACACAGTGCTGGAGTAACTCAGCGGGTCAGGCAGCATCTGTGGAGAACATGGATAGGTGAGATTTTGGGTTGGGAGCCTTCAGACTGATTTCTGGATGTGGTTCTGTTTACTTCATGAAGGCAGTAGCAAGAATGAATTTGTCTCCTGGATAGCTGTCCAATTGTGTTTTAATTGTCTCCAGGTCCTGACAGGATATTCCCTAGGGCATTGAGGGAAGTTAGTGTAGAAATAGCCGGGGCTATGACAGAAATATTTCAAATGTCATTAGAAACGGGAATAGTCCCCGAGGATTGGCATACTGCGCATGTTGTTCCATTGTTTAAAAAGGGTTCTAAGAGTAAACCTAGCAATTATAGGCCTGTTAGTTTGACTTCAGTGGTGGGCAAATTAATGGAAAAGATACTTAGAGATAATATATATAAGCATCTGGATAAACAGGGTCTGATCAGGAACAGTCAGCATGGATTTGTGCCTGGAAGGTCATGTTTGACTAATCTTCTTGAATATTTTGAAGAGGTTAGATACACTACATCCACTGGCTCCCCTTCATCCATTTTATTTGTCACATCCACAAAAAATTCCAGAAGATTAGTCAAGCATGATTTTCCTTTTATGAATCCATGCTGACTTGGGCTAATCCAAATGCCCCATTATTACCTCTTTAATAATTGACTCCAGCATCTTTCCCACAACCAAAGTCAGGCTAACTGGTCTGTAATTCCCTGTTTTCTCTCTGGCTCCTTTCTTGTAAAGTGTGATAACATTAGCTATCCTCCAATCCACAGGAACTGATCCTGAACCTATTGAACATTGGAAAATGAACACCAATGCTTCCACTATTTCTAGAGCCACCTCCCTGAGGACCCTGGGATGCAGTCCATCAAGCCCAGGGGATTTATCATCCTTCAGTCCCAATAGCCTACCCAATACTATTTCTCGCCTAATGACCTTCAGTTCCTCGATCCCCTTAGATCCTCTGACCTCCAGTACTTCTGGGAGATTGTTTGTGTCTTCCTTAGTGAAGACAGGTCAGCTCTGGAGAACATGGATAGGTGACGTTTCACAGAGTGCTGGAGTAACTCAGCGGGTCAGGCAGCATCTGTGGAGAACATGGATAGGTGACGTTTCACAGAGTGCTGGAGTAACTCAGCTGGTCAGGCAGCATCTGTGGAGAACATGGATAGGTGACGTTTCACAGAGTGCTGGAGTAACTCAGTGGGTCAGGCAGCATCTGTGGAGAGTTTACATTGCTCTTTGTCTTTGCCTTCCTTGGGTAAAATGGGAATAATTGCTTCCTTCCATGATGGGGGAGTCCTGCCCTCTTTAAGGGTCCAGTTAAAGCAAGACAGGAGCAGAGGTGTTAGCTCTTTCTTAAAGGCCTTGTACCATTCTGGTGGAAACCCATCGCTGCCTGGTGATTTACTAGCCTTAAGTCTACTGATTGCAGCTTCCAGCTCCTTAACCGTAAATTGTGATGTAATGGTATTATTTTGTGTCTCACCAATGGATGGCAGGTCAAGTGAGTTAAGAAAACTTCTCATTGTCCTTTCATCAGCTGATGGTGGTTTAGAATAGTGTTTCTTATAGTATTCTTCAAATATTCTTTCTATCTCATCTGGCTCATGTGATAATTGATTGGTTTTAGGATCTCTTATTTTATGAATTGTATTAGAGGTCTGCTGTTTGCGCAGGCGTCTGGCCAGGAGTCTAGTTGCTTTTGGACCTGCTTCATAATAGGTCTGCTTTACAAATCTTGCCCTTTTTTCCATATCTCCCCTGAGGATCTCATCTATCTCCCCCCTTTTTTCCTTCATCTGTTTTAGTACCAACTGATCCTGTATGTTTTTATGTTTTTTCTCCAATTCTTTCAGTTTTTCTACTTTATGTTCATACGTAGCTAGCCGGGCCTTTTTTTGTGATGATGTCAGGGCGATCAGCTTTCCACGTATAACTGCCTTCATAGCATCCCACAGTATTACAGGATCCACATCCCCGTTATCATTCTCTTCTATGTACCTTTTTATCTCTTCCCTTATTTGTTCCACATTTGCCTTATTATTCAAAATACCCACATTGAGCCTCCAAACAGTATTTCTTTTTCTACTATTCAGGTGTACTGTCAAACTGATCACACTGTGATCAGATACATCTGCCACCCTGATTTTACACTCTGTGATCCTGTGACTCACCCGTATTTATTAAAAAGTAGTCAATCCTGGAGTAGACTGAGTGAGGTACTGAATAGTGTGTGTAGTCCCTTTCTCATTGTCCTATACAGGGACACATGACAATAAACTCACTTGAACTTCTAAAGGGTGAAGTTCTCTCCAAACATCAATTAGGCCCATTTCCTGTCCTGATGTGTTAATAAACTTGGTCAGATGCATCTTGGAATTTTTAGGCTTGTATCCAAATTATGATTCATGACCACATTGAAGTCCCCTCCACATATCAAAATACCTTCAGTCTCTAAAGCAATAATGTCAAACAGAGTTTTGAAAAAACATTTGGTACTCTCTGGGGGGGCATATACATTGATCAGTGTCACAACTTTGTTTTCCAGCTTTCCTTTAACTAATACATACCTTCCCTCTTTGTCCCTGACTTCTTTATGGCATTCAAATTGGACTGTATTTGTAATAAGGATAGCCACTCCCCTCTTTTGGCTAGTTTTATAGGAACTATAAAATGCATTTCTAAAGCCAAAGCATTTTAGTTTCTCATGTTCTTGTTGAGGCAGGTGGGTTTCTTGTAAAAATAGTACCTGAGCCTTTTCTTTTTTCAGTTTAGCCAGGACCTTGCTCCTTTTACCTGGATTATTCATCCCATTTACATTGAGTGACACCAATTTGATAGTATTACATGACATTTAATTTACCCAATCCTGTCTTGCATTTATAAATCTCCAGATAACATGAAACTGTGCAGGTCTGAACATCTGGACAACATGTGCCAAATAAAAAAATAAAAATAAAAGAGAAAACAGTTGACATCCAAGTAAGGGTGATTCCTTTCCACCCTGAGTCCCCATTGGCAGGTATAGGGGAAAGCCTCCTCCCAGAGGGCCCCTCACTAGAGGTGAAACACTCCATTTCACGCATCCTAGTATTGTCCAACGTCATCCGATAGCACTTATTTTCTAGTCCAAAAGAGGTTGTGACACAATAAAAGCTAGTTGGATGGGGTCTGCTCAGACTCCTGTATTCGCTCTCTTGCTGTCTCACTCTCATCTTCGCTCCTCTTTCCAACTCTCTGCCATGTCAAAGCCTGGAGAAGACACTGCATCTCTGGGTCCGCCGGCTCCTCAGCGCTGTAATCAGGTGTCTCCACGGAGTAGCCTCTCCTCCTCAGCTCCTGCCCTGGTCTTGTGCACTATGGCATGTGCATGTTCCTGAGTCCCAGTGAATACACATCTTGTTCAGCGGGGTCTAGAAGTGGACACCTCTCCTTCAGGGCCCTCTTTATTCCCTTATATGCCTTGTGCCTCTGGACAACCTCCGTTGCATAGTCGTGGTCAAATGATAGTCGTCGCCCGTCAATCATTATCTTCTTTCCCCAGGGCTTTTCCAATACCATTTCTTTGGTATTAAACTCCAGGAAATTTACCACTATAGACCTAGGTGGTGCATTACCTTCCGGTTTGCGAGTCAAAGCTCCGTGCGCGCGCTGGATCCGTACGTTGGTGTCCATTGTTATTACGAGTTCAGTTTTCCAAAGTTGCTCCACAAATTCAGACATAGATTTGCCTTCTTTCTCTTCGGGTATGCCGCAGATGCGAATGTTATTTCGTCTAGACCGTCCTTCCAAATCAGTCAGTTTTTTTTGCATGACTTTCTGTTTTTTCATAGATTTAAACAGCACATTTTTCATAGCCATGTTAATTGTCTCAGCCTCTTCAATTCGTGCTTCAGCTTTGTTTAGTCTAATTTCATGGGCGTGGATTTGTTTGGAGTTTGCAGAAAGTTTATGATAAATTTCTTGCTTTAGAACTCTGAGTTCGGTTTTCATGTCTTCTTTGATTTCTTCTTTAAATTTCTGTAAGTCCACTTTATATTCAGCCCTGAAGTCACGTATTTCCTTACTGATATTGTGGAGCATTGAGCGCACGGTTTCTGCAGAGTCAACTTTTGAGCTTTGAGCTTTGTCCATCTCCGGTGAATTATTTCTTTCTCGTCCGTCACGTTTCTTTTGACTTCTAGTTGTCGCTCCCCACTCATTCCAATACAGAAAACTGTGAATTATGTGGCAATTAGTGAATTAAGGGAGGATAGTTTTAAACTTGCTATCGGGAGCTCGAAATTAAGCAGCCATCTGCTCGCGTCGCCACCGGAAGTGATAAATAAGATGTTTAAAACAAATGTGCTTTCTTCTTTCTGATCCTTTTATATTATTTATATTTATAGATATGTATCATGGAGAGAGTATTGGAGCATAAGGCCTTAAATGCAGAAAATCAACAAGGCGCTCCATTCCACCCCTCTCATCTTCCATACCTCTTTTTGCCTTAAGTTAGTTATAACGTGAGTTTAACGGTGGACACTCGTATATACTCGTGGTACTCATAGCTCGGCAGCTGGACAGAGAAAAAAAGGGTTGTGTCAACATCAGCACGTGACCTGGGTCTGTCCAGGGCGTTTCCCTCATTGCTGGAGAAACTTTTGCAGAAGAAGCTCGTCTCGAGATGGCACCCAAAAAACCCAACTGAAGGACACAAAAAACCTGCCATGAAGGCTTTGCACACACAGGAGAGGAGAGACAGGAGGAGATGCAACAGGAGGAGGCAGCACTGCATGAGGGCAGGAGAACAGGGAGGTTAATATGTGCAGACCACCTCCCTGGCAGCTGTGTCTGACAATGCCTCAGACTCGGAGGCCCCATTGAGTAAGGGTGGTTGGAGAAAGGTAAATCCCTTTTCCTTCAACAGGCAGCAAGAGGGAGACATTGTAGAGTGGTATCAGGCAAATGATATCCTCTATGATAAACCCAGAGAGGATTATCGAAATAAGGTGAAGAAGCGGCTTTGTTGGAGGAAAAGGCAAAGGACAAAAGGCAGTGGAGGCTGGCAGACAGGAAGCAAAGAGTAGGAGTAAACTGGTCCTTTTCAGAATGACAGGCAGTGACTAGGCAGTGACTAGGCAGGCAGAATGGCATGAATATTCAACCTCCGTACTGTACTGGGGGAGAGGAGAGTGAAGGGGGGAGGGGGGGAGAGGAGAGTGAAGGGTGGAGGGGGGGAGAGGTGGGGGTGTGGGGGGGAAGGAGTCACATGCGAGTCCTGTACTTTAGCTCCAGGACGTTGGGATAGCCCCAGCCTCAACTACCTCCTCCGGCAGCTTGTTCCATACACCCACCACCCTCTGTGTGGAAAAGTTACCCCTCAGATTCCAATTAAATCTTTTCCCCTTCACCTTGAACCTATGTCCTCTGGTCCTCGATTCCCCTACTCTGGGCAAGAGACTCTGTGCGTCTACCCGATCTATTCCTCTCATGATTTTATCCACCTCTATAAGATCACCCCTCATCCTCCTGCGCTCCATGGAATAGAGACCCAGCCTACTCAACCTCTCCCTGTAGCTCACACCCTCGAGTCCTGGCAACATTCTTGTAAAAAGGGGAAGGGAAAACGAGGTGTAACATTCAGTAAAAGTAACCAGGACAGTGGAAATAATGGGAGAATTCGGGTGGGGGGGAGGAACAGAGAGAGAGGGTTATGTTGGAGCTCAATGTTCACACCGCTGGGGTGTGAGCTGCCCGTGAAATACCAGATGCTGCTCCTCCAATTTGTGCTGGGCCTCACTCACTCACTCACTCACTCACTCACTCACTCACTCACTCACTCACTCACTCACTCACTCACTCACTCACTCACTCACTCACTCACTCACTCACTCACTCACTCACTCACTCACCTCACTCACTCACTCACCCACTCACCCTGACAATGGAGGAGGCCCAGGACACACTCAATTGCAGGTTATTGGGCCCTGAGGGAGGTGAGTGGGGATTGGATGTGAATCACAGGGTGTGAGAGTGGAGGGGAATATCAAGGTCAGGCTGGGACTGCCAGCGGTTTCCATCCATCAGCAGCTGCTGGAGATTCTGTCTCAACTTTAAACTATTGATTAGAAGAGTCCACACGGACTTTTGAGCCGGTATTGATAAGGTTCCAGCCCCCGCTGTACTCACTCTATACCCATGACTGCGTAGCGAACCACAGTGCGAAACTCCATCATCAAGTTTCGCTGACGACACCACTATTGTGGGGCGTATCACTGATGGGGATGAGTCAGAGTACAGAAGAGAGATCGAGCAACTGTCCATATGGTGCCAGCGCAATAACCTGGCCCTCAACACCAGCAAAACCAAGGAACTGATTGTGGACTTTGGAAGGAGTAGGAGGGGGACCCACAGCCCCATTTATATCAACGGGTCGATGGTTGAAAGGGTCAAGAGCTTCAAATTCCTGGGCGTGCACATCTCTGAAGATCTTTCCTGGTCCGAGAACACTAATGCAATCATCAAAAAAGCACATCAGCGCCTCTACTTCCTGAGAAGATTACGGAGAGTCGGATTGTCAAGGAAGACTCTCTCTAACTTCTACAGGTGCACAGTCGAGAGCATGCTGACGGTAGCATCGTGGCTTGGTCGGCAATTTGAGCGCCCTGGAAAGGAAAAGACTACAAAAAGGTTGTAAACACTGCCCAGTCCATCATCAGGCTCTGACCTTCCTTCCATCGAGGGGATTTATCGCAGTCGCTGCCTCAAAAAGGCTGGCAGTATCATCAAAGACCCACACCATCCTGGCCACACACTCATCTCCCTGCTACCTTCAGGTAGAAGGTACAGGAGCCTGAAGACTGCAACAACCAGGTTCAGGAATAGTTACTTCCCCTCAGCCATCAGGCTATTAAACCTGGCTCGGACAAAACTCTGATTATTACCAACCACTTTCTGTTATTTGCACTATCAGTTTATTTATTCATGTGTGTATATATTTATATCATGGTATATGGACACATTTATCTGTTTTGTAGTAAATGCCTACTATTTTCTGTGTGCTTAAGCAAAGCAAGAATTTCATTGTCCTACACAGGGACACATGACAATAAACTAACTTGAACTTGAACTTGAATGTCAAAGACCCGTTGGGCAAGTCACACCAGGGGGGGGGGGGGGGAGGAAAGCGGGGGGCAGGGGGTATACGTACGGCGTGTGCGCCGGTGGCAGGACATGGGGATGAGGAAGAGAAGAATCAGACAAGCTGGACACTCCATGGCCGCAGGTCTGGTCTCTGCCCTCGTTCTCCTGCAGTTTAATCCTCTCTCCCAGACGGTCAATGATTAACCTGCTGACAGCGATGATCCGTCCACACCGCGGCCACACAGGGGGGGTCAGTCTCTGCCTGGTCACTCACACTGACCCACTGGATCTAGGCTTTGAATCCCACCTGACCAACGGCCTTGTGTGTGTGGACCAGTCACACCTCTCTGGTCACTGCGGCCACACTGGTCACCTCACCCACACACTGGTCACTACGGCCACACACTGGTCACTGGGCACACACTGGTCACTCTGGCCACACACTGGTCACTGCGGCCACACACTGGTCACATAGAAACATAGAAACATAGAAATTAGGTGCAGGAGTAGAGGCCATTCGGCCCTTCGAGCCTGCACCGCCATTCAATATGATCATGGCTGATCATCCAACTCAGTATCCCGTACCTGCCTTCTCTCCATACCCCCTGATCCCCTTAGCCACAAGGGCCACATCTAACTCCCTCTTAAATATAGCCAATGAACTGGCCTCGACTACCTTCTGTGGCAGAGAGTTCCAGAGATTCACCACTCTCTGTGTGAAAAAAGTTCTTCTCATCTCGGTTTTAAAGCATTTCCCCCTTATCCTTAAGCTGTGACCCCTTGTCCTGGACTTCCCCAACATCGGGAGCAATCTTCCTGCATCTAGCCTGTCCAACCCCTTAAGAATTTTGTAAGTTTCTATAAGATCCCCTCTCAATCTCCTAAATTCTAGAGAGTATAAACCAAGTCTATCCAGTCTTTCTTCATAAGACAGTCCTGACATCCCAGGAATCAGTCTGGTGAACGTTCTCTGCACTCCCTCTATGGCAATAATGTCCTTCCTCAGATTTGGAGACCAAAACTGTACGCAATACTCCAGGTGTGGTCTCACCAAGACCCTGTACAACTGCAGTAGAACCTCCCTGCTCCTATACTCAAATCCTTTTGCTATGAAAGCTAACATACCATTCGCTTTCTTCACTGCCTGCTGCACCTGCATGCCTACTTTCAATGACTGGTGTACCATGACACCCAGGTCTCGCTGCATCTCCCCTTTTCCTAGTCGGCCACCATTTAGATAATAGTCTGTCACTGCGGCCACACACTGGTCACTGCGGCCACACACTGGTCTCCACGTGCCACACACTGGTCTCTGGATCCAGGCTGAGTCTCTGCAGTGACCAGAGTGGTGTGGCTGACCCACACACACTGGGCAGTGGTGGGATTCAAACCCTCGCCTCTGCAGAAACAGCCTGGATCCAGAGATCGGTGACCACAGTGACCAGTGTGTGGCCGCAGTGGCCAAAGGGCCAGATTTCTTTGCTGTAAGAGTGAGATGAAGGTCTGTCCAGTCTTGCCCATCTGATCGATGTTCCAGTCACAGCCTCATGGACACGTCCAGAGACCCCCCTCCACCCCTGCTCCCCCACGTCTCCCCCCCCCCCCCCCCCCCCCCCCACTCCCTCCTCCCCATTGTGAACAATTTTGGGCCCCGTATTTGAGGGAGGATGTGCCGGCTCTGGAGAGGGTCCAGAGGAGGTTTACAAGGATTGACCTATGATCCCTGACACAAGGTCAAAGGTTGCCAGTACCTGGAGGACAAGAACTCGGACCAATCGGAGGAGGGAGAGAAAGTCCCCGTGACCCGCGGGACAGCAGGGAAACGACGGAGACTGAGGAATGGCCTTGGTGACCCCCTCTCTCTCCCCCCTCCCCTGTCTCCCCTCTCTCCCCCCGCTCTCTCTCCTCCCGCACTCTCTCCCCCCTCTCTCTCTCCCCCCTCTCTCTCCCCTCTCTCTCCTCCGCTCCACTCTATCCCCTCTCTCTCTTTCCTCCTTTTAACAAAGTATTAGTTTTTAATAAATTATTAAACAAACTCGAGCCTGGTGTTGATGTTCTCTGCTGTGTGCGGGCCCCACCACAGGTCTGTGGGGGTTAGAGGGGGGAGGGGAGGGCCAGTGGGTGAGGGGGAGTGGGGGAGAGGGAGGGCAAGGGGGAGGGGAGGGGGGGGGCGGGGTAGTGGGGGGGAGAACTGCAGGTACCTGATGACCACCACACCCGTGTGTCCAGGTGCAGCTCCTTAAAGCCCACGTTAGGGAACGAGGAGCAGCTGGTTGACCTCAGGACCATCCTGGAGACAGAATCTCTTGGACAGGACGTAGAGAGAGGTCATCATGTGGATGCCCAGCAAGAGAGAAGGTGGTCCCTCGAGGTAGGGAATGAGACGGTGCTGTGGCACTCAAGAATGGAGGGTGATGAGGGGAAGTATCGGGGACAGAATAGACAGCGAGGAAGGCAGAACTGCAGGTGCTGCTTAAACCGGAGACAGACACAAAAAGCTGGAGTAACTCAGTGGGTCAGGCAGCATTGGGGCATGGATAGGTACATTGTACCTGGTTCAGTGAGTGGAGACTGGCAGCTTGGGGCATGGATAGGTACATTGTACCTGGTTCAGTGAGTGGAGACTGGCAGCATTGGGGCATGGATAGGTACATTGTACCTGGTTCAGGGAGGGGCAGGTCTGGCAGCTCAATGTTCCGGGGTACAGGAGCTTCAGGAGAGACAGGGGTGAGGGAAAAGGAGTGGGGTGAGGGGGGTGTTACATTGTTGGTTAAGGAGGATGTCACGGCTGTGTTCAGAGGTAACATTACAGACGGTTTGTCTAGAGAGGCTCTATGTGTGGAGCTGAGGAACAAGAAAGGGATGAACACCTTGTTGGGTAGTACTACAGACCCCCGTATAGTCAACGGGAATTAGAGCAGATATGCCGGGAGATTGCAGGTGAATGGGTGTTGTAGATGGGGATCCCAATATTAACTGGGATAGTCATCGTGTGAATGATTGTAGATGGGGTGAAAATTGTCGAATGTGTTCAGGAGAGTTTTCTCCAGCAGTCAGAGCCTCACATGTGAGAGGCTGGTCAGGGTGGCACAGCGGTAGAGTTGCTGCCTCGATCCTGACTACGGGTGCTGTCTGTACGGTGGAGTTTGTACGTTCTCCCGTGACCTGCGTGAGATCTTCGGTTTCCTCCCACACTCCAAAGATGTACAGGTTAATTGGTTTGGTGTAAATGTAAAAATTGTCCTTGTGGGTGTGGGATAGTGTTAATGTGCGGGGATCGCTGGTCGGCGTGGACACAGTGGGCCAAAGGGCCTGTTTCCCCACTGTATCTCTAAACTAAAACTCTAAAACTTGATGTAGTCTAGGGACATTGGGAAGGGCAAGTGGATGAAGTGTTCATGGAGCAATAACCACTGTTTGATTAGGTTTAAGATAGTTCTGGACAAGGCCCATGTGTTCAAATTCTAAATTGGGGCAAGGCCAACTTTCTTGTGTATGGCGTGCACAGCCTAAAGTTGTAGGACAACTTGTACTATTCGATTGTGCACGCCAGATTGATTGCATTCGTTGAAACAGGGTGGACCACGTGAAGGTTTCAACCTCCCACCCCAAGGCCAACTTTGAGGGGATGAGACAGAAACTCACTCGTTGACCGGAGCAGGTTGTTGGAAGGAAAAGGAATGTCAGGGAAGTGGGATGTTTTTAAAAGTGCTGACAAGAGTTCAGGACATACATGTCCTTGTTAGAGTGAGGGGTAAAGCAAGCTTGGCTGATGAGGGAAATTGAGGCTTTGGCCAAGAGTAAGAGTTGAGACAGCTGGGATCAGGTGCATCCCTGGAGGAGTTTTGGGAACTAAGGTGCTAGCTAAAAAAAAGAAATAAGGAGATCGCATATAGCTCTATAGCTTTGGCAGATGTACAAAGGACAATCTCAAGAGATTGTATAAAGGGTAGCCAGAGAGAGTCAAGTCAAGGGAGTTTATTGTCATGTGTCACAGATGGGACAATGAAATTCTTGCTTGCTGCAGCACAACAGAGTATTTTAGGCATAAATACAGATCAGATCAGTGTGACCATATACCGTACAATATATATATACACATATAACTACACAGGTAAAGTGCAATAGGCTGTTATAGTTCAGAGTTTGTTTGAGGTTGAGTTTAATAGCCTGATAGCTGTGGGGAAGTAGCTATTCCTGAACCTGGATGTTACAGATTTCAGGCTCCTGTACCTTCTACCTGAAGGCAGTGGAGAGATGAGTGTGGCCAGGATGGTGTGGGTCCTTGATGGTGCTGACAGCCTTTTTGAGGCAGCGCCTGCGATAGATAGATCCCCTCGAGAGTGGGACCTCTAAGGGATCAAAGCGCTCACCTCTGTGTGGAGCCACAGGAGATGGACAAGATTTTACCATAGACGGAGGAACTTGGGGCAGTCAATGGAAGTGTCTTGAGAGCTGACAGTGTTACAGTCAAAGAAGTACTGTAGGTACTATCGTGTATGAAGGTAGAAACATCTCGAGCCTGATCGGATATATCCGAGGACATTGTGGGAAAGTAGAGAGGAGCTAGAATACAAAAACGATCCAAGGAGATTTACGAGAATGATCCCAGGAATCAGTGGGTTAACATGATGAGTGTTTGACGGCACTGGGCCTGTACTCGCTGGAGTTTAGAAAAATTAGGGGGGACCTTACTGAAATGTACAGAATAATGAAAGGCCTGGATAGAGTGGATGTGGAGAGGATGTTTCCACTAGTGGGAGAGTCTACGACCAGAGGGCACAGCCTCAGAATTAAAGGGCGTTCCTTTAGGAAGGAGATGAGGAAGAATTTCTTTAGCCAGAGGGTGGTGAATCTGTGGGATTCTTTGTCACAGACGGCTGTGGAGGCCACAAGTCAGTGGATATTTTTAAGGCAGAGATAGATAGACTGTTGATTAGTGCGGGTGTCAGGGGTTATGGGGAGAAGGCAGGAGAATGGGGTTAGGAGGGAGAGATAGATCAGCCATGATTGAATGGCGGAGTTGACTCGATGGGCCGAATGGTCTGAATCTACTCCTATCACATGAACACAGAGCGTAAACAGAACACACAATGATAATGGATACCTGGGCATCATGGTGGCAGAGGGGCAGAGTTGCAGCAGAGGCCAATAGATACGGGCAATGCACAAAGTCCTGCCGAGTAGGGGAATCAAGAAGCAGAGGCCAATAGATATGGGCAATGCACAAAATCCTGCCTAGAGTAGGGGTATTGAGAAGCAGAGGACATGGGTTTAAGCTGAGGGGGTGAGGGAGGGACAGGCAGGGGGTGGGTGAGGGGGGGACAGGCAGGGGGTGGGTGAGGGAGGGACAGGCAGGGGTGGTGAGGGGGGGACAGGCAGGGGGTGGGTGAGGGAGGGAGGGACAGGCAGGGGGTGGGTGAGGGGGGCACAGGCAGGGAGTGGGTGAGGGAGGGAGGGACAGGCAGGGGGTGGGTGAGGGGGGGACAGGCAGGGGGTGGGTGAGGGAGGGACAGGCAGGGGTGGTGAGGGGGGGACAGGCAGGGGGTGGGTGAGGGGGGCACAGGCAGGAGGTGGGTGAGGGAGGGAGGGACAGGCAGGGGGTGGGTGAGGGGGGCACAGGCAGGGGGGGGGTGAGGGGGGGTATATTTAAAGTTTCATTCATTCAAGGTGGGGAACAGATTTAATAGGAATCTGAGGAGTAACGTTACCACAGTGGGTGCTGGGTGTATGGAACAAGCTCCCAGAGGAGGTAGTTGAGACTGGGACTATCCCAACATTTAAGAAACAGTTAGACAGGTACATGGATAGGACAGGTTTGGAGGGATATGGACCAAACGCAGGCAGGTGGGACTAGTGTAGATGGGGCATGTTGGTGGGTGTGGGCAAGATGGGCTGAAGGAAGGGCCTGTTTCCACACTGTATCATGCTGTGACTAGTGTAGATGGGGCATGTTGGTGGGTGTGGGCAAGATGGGCTGAAGGAAGGGCCTGTTTCCACACTGTATCATGCTGTGACTAGTGTGTGACTAGTGTAGATGGGACATGTTGGTGGGTGTGGGCAAGTTGAGCTGAAGGGCCTGTTTCCACAATGTATCACTCTGTGACTAGTGTAGATGGGGCATGTTGGGCGGTGTAGGGCAAGTTGGGCTGAAGGAAGGGCCTGTTTCCACACTGTATCACTGACTAGTGCAGGGTCCAGTAGAGGTTTACGAGTGATTCCCTGGGTGATTGGGTTAATGTATGAGGAGCTTTCGAAGGCTCTGGGCCTGTACTAATGGAGTTTAGAAAGATTAGGGTGGATCTCACTGAAACCTACAGAATAATAAAAGGCCTGGAAAGGGTGGATTTGGAGAACTCGTCAATTTAAACAGGAGGGGGGATAAGGTGCATTTACAGAGCAACAGAACATAATGTTTTCATAAAAGACAAACACAGAGTGCTGGAGTAACTCAGCGGGTCAGGCAGCATCTGTGGAGAACATGGATAGGTGACGTTTCACAGAGTGCTGGAGTAACTCAGCGGGTCAGGCAGCATCTGTGGAGAACATGGATAGGTGACATTTCACACAGTGCTGGAGTAACTCAGCGGGACAGGCATCATCTGTGGAGAACATGGATAGGTGACGTTTCACAGAGTGCTGGAGTAACTCAGCGGGTCAGGCAGCATCTGTGGAGAACATGGATAGGTGATGTTTCACAGAGTGCTGGAGTAACTCGGCGGGTCAGGCAGCATCTCTGGAGAGAAGGAATGGCGACGTTTCGGGTTGAGACCCTTCTTCAGACTGAAAGTCACGGGAAAGGGAAAAGAGAGATGTAGACAATGGATGTAGAGAGATAAAGAACAAATGAAAATTAAGAGAACAGGCTATTGTTAGCTGTTTGTTGGGTGTGACGAGTGAGGGAGAGATGGTGAGAGAGGGAATGCCGGGGTTACTTGATGTTAAAGAAATCAAGATTCATGCCCAAGCGAAATACAAGATGCTGTTCCTCCAATTTGTGCTGGACCTCACTCTGACAGCGGAGGAGACCGAGGACAGAAAGGTCTGTGTGGGAATGGGAAGGAGAATGAAAGTGTCCAGCAACTGGGAGATCAGGCAGGTTCAGGCGGGCTGAGTGAAGGTGTTCCGTGAAACGATCGGCCAGTCTATGTTTGGTCTCGCCGATGTATAAGAGTCTACATTTTGTTGCTTCATCTTTCGAGGATTTAGACGGCCATAGAATGGAGAGGATGTTTTTGTTGGAGCTTTGATAGGCTGACTGGTGTTTTATAGAAACATAGAAACATAGAAAATAGGTGCAGGAGTAGGCCATTCGGCCCTTCGAGCCTGCACCACCATTCAATATGATCATGGCTGATCATCCAACTCAGTATCCTGTACCTGACTTCTCTCCATACCCCCTGATCCCTTTAGCCACAAGGGCCACATCTAACTCCCTCTTAAACATAGCCAATTATATTATATTTATATATATATTAGAAGCTTTAAGCATGGTTAGAGTCACATGCTGCTGGCAGATGTTTTAATGAACAAATACACTTTTGTGTCTCTTTATTGAACGACTCTAATATAACCATATAACAATTACAGCACGGAAAC
Organism: Amblyraja radiata; assembly: GCF_010909765.2. Classification (NCBI taxonomy): domain Eukaryota; kingdom Metazoa; phylum Chordata; class Chondrichthyes; order Rajiformes; family Rajidae; genus Amblyraja; species Amblyraja radiata. The sequence goes on along the minus strand of NC_045958.1, from coordinate 31,724 downwards.
AGGCCATCTCGGCCCTACAAGTCCGCGCCGAACAATTTTTTTCCCTTAGTCCCACCTGCCTGCACTCATACCATAACCCTCCATTCCCTTCTCATCCATATGCCTATCCAATTTATTCTTAAATGATACCAACGAACCTGCCGCCACCACTTCCGGCATTGTTAAGGTTTATAGAGCCAATCCAAAGCAAGTACGTGATGAATGGTGTGTGAATAATTGGCCTACTCCTGCACCTTTATTCTTCTATGTTTCTAAACAGCAAATGTAAACTTTCTTTATTAACAATAAGTGATGCAGAGAAAGGGGAGTTTAGAGTTGTCACCCAGCACGGAAACAGGCCCTTCAGCCCAACTTGCCCCATGCCCACCAACATGTCCCATCTACACTAGTCACAGAGTCACGGAAACAGGCCCTTCAGCCCAACTTGCCCCATGCCCACCAACATGTCCCATCTACACTAGTCACAGAGTCACGGAAACAGGCCCTTCAGCCCAACTTGCCCCATGCCCACCAACATGTCTCATCTACACTAGTCACAGAGTCACGGAAACAGGCCCTTCAGCCCAACTTGCCCCATGCCCACCAACATGTCCCATCTACACTAGTCACAGAGTCACGGAAACAGGCCCTTCAGCCCAACTTGCCCCATGCCCACCAACATGTCCCATCTACACTAGTCACATAGTCACCCAGCACGGAAACAGGCCCTTCAGCCCAACTTGCCCCATGCCCACCAACATGTCCCATCTACACTAGTCACAGAGTCACGGAAACAGGCCCTTCAGCCCAACTTGCCCACACTGGCCAACATGTCCCATCTACACTAGTCACAGAGTCACGGAAACAGGCCCTTCAGCCCAACTTGCCCACACTGGCCAACATGTCCCATCTACACTAGTCACAGAGTCACGGAAACAGGCCCTTCAGCCCAACTTGCCCACACCGGCCAACATGTCCCATTTACAGAAGTCGCACCTGCCCGTGTTTGGCCCATATCGCTCCAAACCTGTCCTATCCATGTATCTGTCCAAGTGTTGTGATAGTCCCAGCCTCAACTACCTCCTCTGGCAGCTCGTTCTATACACCCACCACCCTCTGTGTGGAAATGTTTTCCCTTAGGTTAACATTCTCAATGTGAACAATTTGTTAACCAGCGAGCTGGTGTGGAATAAAAAATGGAATCATGGATAGAAAATTAACAAAAAATGGGTTGGCACGGTGGTGCAGCGGTAGAGTTGCTGCCTCACAGTGCCAGAGAACCGGGTTCCATCCTGACTACGGGTGCTGTCTGCACAGAGTTTGTACGTTCTCTCCATGACCTGCGTGGGTTTTCTCCAGGTGCTCCGGTTTCATCCCACGCTCCAAAGACGTGCGGGGTTTGTAGGTTAATTGCTTTTGGTAATTCGGTAATTGTAAAACTGTCCCTAGTGTACGGGGCGATCGCTGGTCTGTACGGACTCTGGCCGAAGGGCCTGTTTCCGTGCTGTATCTCTAAACTAAACTAAACTAAAAAGATGTTTCCACTAGTGGGAGAGTCTAGGACCAGAGGGCACAGCCTCAGAATTAAAGGGCGTTCCTTTAGGAAGGAGATGAGGAGGAATTTATTTCGCCAGAGGGTGGTGAATCTGTGGGATTCATTGCCACAGAGGGCTGTGGAGGCCACAAGTCAGTGGATATATTTAAGGCCGAGATAGATAGATTCTTGATTAGTACGGGTGTCGGGGGTTATGGGCAGGAGAATGGGGTTGGGAGGGAGAGATAGATCAGCTGTGATTGAATGGTAGAGTAGGCTCGATGGGACGAATGGCCTAATTCTGATTCTGTGTGCTATGGTCGTCTCTGACTTGAGGAAATGCAAGCAGCCACTTTGGGCAATTATTGTCCCACAGACAACTATTGCCCCAGGTGGATATCATGATGTAGTGCAACAAACATTGTCCCACAGACAACTACTGCCCCAGGTGGATATCATGATGTAGTGCAACAAACATTGTCCCACAGACAACTACTGCCCCAGGTGGATATCATGATGTGTGTAACAAACATTGATCCGCCACAGGTGGATGTGATTATTGGCTTGATTGAAGCTGTTTAGAAAATTGTCAGTTGTATAAAAGGGGAGAGTTGTGGGAGTGTCTGAGTGCAGTGATCCTGGGCTGTGGATGGATGGATGGGAGCAGTGGTCCTGAGATGTGGATGGGAGCAGTGGTCCTGAGCTGTGGATGGGAGCAGTGGTCCTGAGCTGTGGATGGGAGCAGTGGTCCTGAGATGTGGATGGGAGCAGTGGTCCTGAGCTGTGGATGGGAGCAGTGGTCCTGAGCTGTGGATGGATGGGAGCAGTGGTCCTGGGCTGTGGATGGATGGGAGCAGAGGTCCTGGGTAGAGACAGATGTGGATCTATATCTCCAGGGCATGAAGTAGGTGAGAACACTACAGCTTTCTACTGAATTGTGTTTGCATCTTTGATTAATTCTGCTGACTTTTCCTTTCAATTGTTGTCATTTGAAGTGTCCAGGGATTTTAATTATTATTTTTTTCTGGTGCAACTGGAATTGTGTTGTTTCTGTGCTGTATCTCAGAACTAAACGGAGGTTTCCAGTAGTGGGAGAGTCTTGCACCAGAGGGCACAGTGTCAGAATAAAAGGATGTATCTTTGGAATCTTATTTGTGGAATTCTCTGAGGGCAGTGGAGGCCAAATCACTGGATGGATTTAAGCGAGAGTTAGATAGAGCTCTAGGTGCTAGTGGAGTCTAGGGATATGGGGAGAAGGCAGGCACGGGTTATTGATTGGGGATGATCAGCCATGATCGCACTGGATGGTGGTGCTGACTTGAAGGGCCGAATGGCCTCTTCCTGCACCTATTGTCTATGTTTCTATGTTTTCTGTGCTGTATCTCCAAACTAAAAGGATGTTTCTACTAGTGAGAGAGTCTTGCACCAGAGGGCACAGTGTCAGAATAAAAGGATGTATCTTTACTAAAGTGATGATACCCTAACCTTATCACAACTGAAATTGAATCTGGCTGATGTAAATGTGGAAACAAAGACTTGTAGATGCTTCTTTATACCAAAGATAGACACATTGCTGGAGTAACTCAGTGGGTCAGGCAGCATCTCTGGAGAAATAAGAGATTTTGGGATGGAACAAAAGGGTTCGTACCCAAAATATTACCCATCCTTTTCCTGCAGAGATGGTGCCTGACCTGCTGAGTTTCTCCAGCACTCTTGTCATGGTCTCCCCTATATCCCGCAGCTCTGCTCTTACTCCCCATCCCCCTACTCGTAACAAGGACAGAGTCCCCCATGTCCCCCATTGCAGGTACAGCAGGCAGTGAAGAAAGCGAATGGCCTGTTGGCTTTCATAACAAGAGGAATCGAATATAGGTGCTGGCTTGAATGGGCCAAATGGCCTCCTATGGCGTCTATTGTCTATCACAGGTAACAGACTACTGACCGACATCTACTACAAACCCACTGACCCCCATGGCTATCTGGACTACACTGGCAACATCTGTGCCCAGGATGAAGTGTTCCAAACCAGGGCATCGGAGATGTCCACATTCTTTAGGGAATGGGGGTTCCCCTCTTCTACTATAGATGAGGCTCTTATCATGGTCTCCTCTATATCCCGCAGCTGTGCTATTACTCCCCACCCCCCTACGTAACAAGGACAGAGTCCCCCATTTCCTCACCTTCCACCCTACCAGCCGTCACATACAACAGATAATCCTCCAACATTTCGCCACCTCCAACGGGATCCCAACATTGTCCAATTTCAGTGTTTTCTCTCTCCCCCTTCCCGGCTCTCCCACAGCCGACTGTCTCTGCCTCTTCCTTCCTTTATCCCGACCCCCCACCCCGACATCAGTCTGAAGAAGGGTCTCGACCTGAAAGGTCACCTATTCCTTCTCTCCATAGATGCTGCCTCACCCGCTGAGTTACTCCAGCATTTTTGTCTACCTTCGATTTTTCCAGCATCTGTAGTTCTTTCTTAATCCACATGGTGGGAGTGTTGACCACAAATTGGAGCGACCTGTTGTGTGAATTCACTGCACATTGGGAGTTGCTGTCTACAAATTAGATAGAAACATAGACAGGAGTAGGCCATTCGGCCCTTTGAGCCTGCACCGCCATTCAATATGATCATGGCTGATCATCCAACTCAGTATCCCGTACCTGCCTTCTCTCCATACCCCCTGATCCCTTTAGCCACAAGGGCCACATCTAACTCCCTCTTAAATATAGCCAATTAACTGTGGCCTCAACTACCTTCTGTGGCAGATAATTCCACAGATTCACCACTCTCTGTGTGAATAAAAATGTTTTTCTCGGTCCTAAAAGACTTCTTCCCCCTTATCCTTAAACTGTGGCCCCTTGTTCTGGACTTCCGCAACATCGGGAACAATCTTCCTGCATCTAGCCTGTCCAACCCCTTAAGAATTTTGTAAGTTTCTATAAGATCCCCCCCCCCCCCTCAATCTTCTAAATTCTAGCGAGTACAAGCCGAGTCTATCCAGTCTTTCTTCATATGAAAGTCCTGCCATCCCAGGGATCAGTCTGGCGAACCTTCTCTGTACTCCCTCTATGGCAAGAATGTCTTTCCTCAGATTAGGAGACCAAAACTGTACGCAATACTCCAGGTGTGGTCTCACCAAGACCCTGTACAACTGCAGTAGAACCTCCCTGCTCCTATACTCAAATCTTTTGCTATGAATGCTAACATACCATTGGCTTTCTTCACTGCCTGCTGCACCTGCATGCCTACTTTCAATGACTGGTGTACCATGACACCCAGGTCTCATTGCATCTTCCCGTTTCCTGATCGGCCACCATTCAGATATTGTGCTCTTTACTGCAAAATGGTTCTTTGTTGGTCTGTGACCCTTTACTTTTCCCCGTAATGCACCCATTGCCCAGATGCCAAACTTAGTAAAAGCCCTGAAACCAGGGAAGATTTGGGATGAAACTCAAGGAACTGCAGGTGCTGGTTTACAAAACAAGACACAAAGAGCTGGAGTAACTCAGCGGGTCAGGCAGCATCTGTGGAGAACATGGATAGGTGACGTTTCACAGAATGCTGGAGTCACTCAGTGGGTCAGGCAGCATCTGTGGAGAACATGGATAGGTGACGTTTCACAGAATGCTGGAGTAACTCAGCGGGTCAGGCAGCATCTGTGGAGAACATGGATAGGTACAAAGTGCCTATATCCATCTGCCAGTTGCAAGGTTTGGCCCACCTCATCTCTTCAGCATTCTCCCCATCTGCATCTTCAATCTGAAGAAGGGTCCTGATCTAAATGATGCTTGTCCATTCACTTTGTGGTGACAAAGATGCTGCCTCATCTGCTGAGTACCGCCCGCTCTTTGTTTTTTAGACCTAATTATATTCCCTAATTGGGTCTGGTGATGGGAACCCCCTCTTTCCCTGCATCCCCACCCTGGTGATGGGAACCCCCTCTTTCCCTGCACCCCCCCCCCCCCACACCCACCCTGGTAATGGGAACCCCCTCTTTCCCTGCACCCCCCCCCCGGTGATGGGAACCCCCTCTATCCCTGCACCCCCACACCCACCCTGGTGATGGGACCCCCCTCTTTCCCTGCACCCCCCTCACCCTGGTGATGGGAACCCCCTCTTTCCCTGCACCCCCACACCCACCCTGGTGATGGGAACCCCCTCTTTCCCTGCACCCCCATCCTGGTGATGGGAACCCCTCTTTCCCTGCACCCCCCCCCCTCCCCCCCCGGTTATGAGAACCCCCTCTTTCTCTGCACCCCCACCCTGCTGTGAACACTCCCCTCAACACCTTGGTCACTCTGCTCCTTCCCTCTGTATGCTCGCCTCCCAAACCAGTCTCATATTTCACTCTATTCCCTTCCACCCGTATCCCTCCCTCCAGCTTTACATTTCACTCTTCTCATCTGTTGCATCTTTTGTCTCCTTGTCACCTCTAGCCAATGTCACAACCCATCACCCCTTCTCCCCTGTATCCACGAATCATATAACAGGCTTTGTCCTGCTCCCATCTCTTTCCCACTTTCTCTGCCCGACTCCATCAGTCTGAAAGGGTCCCAACAGGAAGCGACAGCATCTGTCCATTCCCTTTGTGGTCGGGTAGATGGTGCCTGATCTGCCAAGTACCTCCAGAACTTTGTTTTGGACCAGGTTACATTCCATGGTTATGTCTAAATCTACATTTGGTTTGAGTGTGTTTGTTGCCAGAATCCATTTTCTCTCCTCTCTGCTCTTTTGTGAAAGTGACCAATTATTGTTAGTTTCACTTCCACTTTCTCTGCCCTACTCCATCAGTCTGAAGAAGGATCTCGACCTGAAACATCTGTCCATTCCCTTTGCAGGCAGGCAGATGGTGCCTGACCCACAGAGTAACTCCAGTACTTTGTTTTAGACCAGGTTACATCCCCTGGTTAAAGTAATCCTAGTTGCCCCCTGTTGCAAGGAAAGTAGTTTAATGTTGATGACAGTTTTGTTTAAATCATTACAAATAAGTAATCTTGCCACTTCCATTCACCCAACTGTAGCTTTGTTTGGAACTGGTCTAAATCTATATTTGGTTTAGTATGTTTGTCTGTGTTGCCAGAATCCATTTCCTCTCCTCTCTGCTCCTTTCTAAAGGGGTGACCAATTAGTGTTAGTTTCCACCCAGGATCTCCAAAGACTGGGTCCTCTGATGCTGGAAGAGTCTGCCAGGGTTAGACTCTCTTCCCCATTCTGCCAAACGTTGCATAAACTGGGCCAAACGTCACTACTGTTCCTTTACTTGTACGTCTCATTTAATTCAAAGTATTTCTTTGTCGGTTAAAGTAGCATCTGGTTTATCATGGTGTGTTTCTCCAGATATTTGAACTGCCTGTATGCTCCTTTCTGTTTGTGCACAGGGTTTCAATGTCCATGGTGAAAGGCACGGTATAAGGAGCAGTGTCGGGGAGAACACTTCATGTGACATAGTAAGTTTGACATTTAGAGACACAGCGCGGATACAGGCCCTCTGGCCCACTGAGTATGCACCAACCAGCGATCGCTGCACAATAACACTATCCTACACACACACACACAAGAGACAATGTTACATTTATACCAAGTCAATTAACCTACAAACCTGCACATCTTTGGATAGTGGGAGGAAAGTGAAGATCTCTGAGAAAACCCACTTGGTCACTGGGAGAATGTGCAAACTCCGTACAGAACCTGTGTATCTGGCGCTGTAAGGCAACAACTCTACCGCTGTGCCACTGTGCTGCCCTTCAACAAAGCTGGCATGAGGCTGATTAGGAAAAGGGGAGATGCAACGAGACCTGGGTGTCATGGCACACCAGTCATTGAAAGTAGGCATGCAGGTCCAGCAGGCAGTGAAGAAAGCGAATGGTATGTTAGCATTCATAGCAAAATGATTTGAGTATAGGAGCAGGGAGGTCCTTCTGCAGTTGAACAGGGTCTTGGTGAGACCACACCTGGAGTATTGCATACAGTTTTGGTCTCCTAATCTGAGGAAAGATATTCTTGCCATAGAGGGAGTACAGTGAAGGTTCACCAGACTGATTCCTGGGATGTCAGGACTTTCATATGAAGAAATACTGGATAGACTCGGCTTGTACTCTCGCTAGAATTTAGAAGATTGAGGGGGGATCTTATAGAAACTTACAAAATTCTTAAGGGGTTGGACAGGCTAGATGCAGGAAGATTGTTCCCGATGTTGGGGAAGTCCAGAACAAGGGGCCACACACAGCTTAAGGATAAGGGGGAAATCTTTTAGGACCGAGATGAGAAAAACATTTTTTTTCACACAGAGTGGTGAATCGGTGGAATTCTCTGCCACAGATGGTGGTTGAGGCCTGTTTATTGGCTATATTTAAGAGTGAGTTAGATGTGGCCCTTGTGGCTAAAGGGATCAGGGGGTATGGAGAGAAGGCAGGTACAAGATACTGAGTTGGATGATCAGCCATGATCATATTGAACGCCGGTGCAGGCTCGAAGGGCGAATAGCCTCTACTCCTGCACCTATTGTCTATGTTTCTATGTTGCTGTGCCAGTGAATTACAGTAGTCAATGTATTCTGCTACCCTGTAGGATTCACTACATTCCTTTCAATGGCTGATCCTGTTTCTCATGACATTTAATTTCAATTGGAATCTCTTCCTCTCTAGGTGTCCAGTGTGAAGGAGGATGTCAGCAGACTTCAAATCACTAACGTGACATTGGTTTGTTTTGTATATAACTTGGTCTATGTGAATATGGTTATGGAGTTGGTACAAAGGTAAGGCCCCTGTTTAGAACCTTCTCTTGGGCTTCAGTGTGGATGAATGTTTGGGAAAGATTAACAATTGCTTTCTCTAATTGGGCTCAGCCTGTCTCAGCTTGGGACCCACTTTAGTTTAAATATTACATTGCCCCTTCCCCTCATTAGGGTTTATTCACTAAAGTTGTGGTCTGGGCCTACTTGAAGGAGTTTAACAGGGACAACTGGTATGTACTTGTGTCTCTATTTAGTAGTGAGTTTCTGCCTATACCTGGGGCTGTTGGTCAGGGTGGGGACAGTGAGGGGGATGTATGGGGGGTGTATGGGGGGGTTGGAGATGTATGGGGACAGTGAGGGGGATGTATGGGGGGGGGGGTGAGATATTGATTCCACATGCCAATGTGGTGGATTCCCCTCTGCCAGCATGATACCAGTGATCACCTTCTGCTGACACCACTTGACTGGATGGCGCTGCCTTCTGTCTCTGTGCTTTGCGTGGTGTGTACTTGTGCTTGAGGATACGGTGACCTGAAGACTCGTCCAATCTGAGGTCTTGACTGGGGAACGGCCACTTTGGTCTGGCCCATGAGATCATTACCCTTGTCCAAATCCACTCACCTTCATTAGGCTCCCCACTTCCTCATTGTCTTGGCCTTCATCCTAACAGAGGTTTATTCTGGGCTTTAAGCATGCCAGGGAACAAATAAACAGTGCTGGCAGAATTCAGTGGGTCAGGCAACATCTGTGGAGGAAATGGACAGATGACTTATCAGCTTGGAAGCCTTCAGACTGGAGTAGTGGGAGAAGGTTGGGAAAAGGGAAATGGGGCAAAGCTTGGCAAGTGATGGGTGGATACAGGTGAAGGGATGATGTGCAGATGGTGTAGAAAAGGACAAAGGCTAGAGGTGAAAAGATGACAAAACATTCCAGAGGTGTGAAATGTAAACCTGGAGTGAGGTATGAGGGAGTAATGGGCCGGGTGCAATGGGCCGGGTATCCGGGTGTAATGGGCCGGGTGTAATGGGACCAGAAGGGATAAAAGGGAATGTGATTTGGAGATGGGGATGAGTGTACTGATGAAGGGACACCCTCTTTCCTTGCACTCCCCACCCTGGTGTGCACCTCACTCAACACTCCGACACCCTACTCCTTTCCTCTCTAATGTATGCTCAACCCTGTCCCACATTTCCCTCTTTCCCAGACCCCTCTCTCTGGCTTTGCATGTCACACCTCTTCTTGTCTGACACTTGTCTCCTCTTCACTTGTCACTACTCCCCTATCTGCTAATCAGCCCCCAATTGTATCCAGCATCATTCACCAGGCTTTGTCCTGCTCCCATCTCTTTCCAGCTTTCTCCCAACTCCATCAGTTTGAAGAAAGGCCCTGATCAGAAACATCTGTCCATTCCTTTGCAGTCGGGCAGATGGTGTGTGACTCACTGAGTACCTCCAGCACTGTTTCTGACCTAGTTATTCCTTGGTTAAAGTTATCTGAGGGAAAGTGAGTTTAATAGTCATGGCTCTTGAGTCTTATTACAATTTACGAATCCTGCCCCTTTCATTCACCCTACTGTAGTTCTTTAGAGTTGGTCTAAATCTATGTTTGGTTTGTTGAGTGTCTGTGTTGCTGCAATCTGTTTGCTCTGAATAATTTGTGTTTGTTTCCACCCAGGATCTCCAAGGACTGGACCTGTGCTGCTGGAAGTGTCTGCTGGGGTTAGACTGCCTCTTCCCATTCTGCCAAATGTTTGCGTAAGATGGAATAAACTTCTTCCCCATTGCTGTTCTCCTGATACACGTCTCATTTAATGTTTTTGTCGGTTAAAGTAGAGTCTGGTCTGTTGCGGTCGGGTTTCCTCTGATATTGTGAACTGCTGCATGCCCTGTAACGTTCCTGCAACCTTATCCAGTCTATCTGGATTTGATCTTCATGGAGATGGTGTGAAGGTAAGGCTCTTATTTCAATCCCTTTTTTGGTTTCAGTGGAGATAAGATTTTGAAAGATTAACAATGAGGTTTCCTATTTATTTTTGGTCAAGGGTTTTATAATTCAGGATGCTGGATCTTTAGCAATAAAAGCAGAGTTGGAGGAATTCGATGGGTCAGGCAGCATCTGTAGGCTGGCTCAGATTTGTAGGTTAATTGGTTTTAGTAAACTGTCCCTAGTGTGTAGGATAGTGCTAGTGTATGGGGTGATCACTGGATTGTGCAGACTCGCTGGGCCAGGCAGCTTCAGAGATTTGTAGGTTAATTGGTTTTAGTAAACTGCCCCTAGTGTGTAGGATAGTGCTAGTATACGGGGTAATCGCTGGATTGTGCAGACTCGCTGGGTCAGATGGCCTGTTTCCACGCTATCTCTAATTATTTTTTATTCACAGTTCTTTCAATTCAGCGCGCTGGAATCCTGAGCATAAACAACAGTGCTGGAGGAACTTGGTGGGTCAGGCAGCATCGGAAGAAATGGACAGATGACTAATCAGGTCGGGAGCCTTCAGACTGAAATACGTGAGAAAGCTGGAAATGAGGTGGGGGTGGGGCAATGCCCGACAGGCGATGGGTGGATACAGGTGAGTGGGTGATGGGCAGACGGGTGGATACAGGTGAGTGGGTGATGGGCAGACGGGTGGAGTAAGTGACAAAGGCTGAAGGTGAAAGTGATAAAACGTGTGGGATAAGGACAAGAACTGTGAAATGTAAAGCCAGAGGGAGGTGGGTTGGGAAGGTAAAAGGGAAATATGGGACAAGGAGATGGGAGATGAGTAACTGACTAACTAATTAACTCACTAATTAACTCACTAACTAACTAACCAACTAACACTGGTCCTTTCCCTTCCTCTGTATGCTCATCTCTCAAACAGTCCCATATTTCCCTTTTACAGGCTAGATGCAGGAAGATTGTTGCCGATGTTGGGGAAGTCCAGGACAAGGGGTCAGTTTAAGGATAAGGGGGAAATCCTTTAGGACCGAGATGAGAAAAACATTTTTCACACGGTGAATCTGTGGAATTCTCTGCCACAGAAGGTAGTTGAGGCCAGTTCATTGGCTATATTTAAGAGGGAGTTAGATGTGGCCCTTGTGGCTAAAGGGATCAGGGGGTATGGTGAGAAGGCAGGTACAGGATACTGAGTTGGATGATCAGCCATGATCATATTGAATGCCGGCGCAGGATCGAAGGGCCGAATGGCCTACTCCTGCACCTATTGTTTATGTTTCTATGTTGCTGTGCCAGTGAATTACAGTAGTCAATGTGTTCTGCTACCCTGTAGGGTTCACTACAATCCTTTCAATGGCTGATCCTGTTTCTCGTGACATTTAATTTCAATTGGAATCTCTTCCTCTCTAGGTGTCCAGTGTGAAGGAGGATGTCGGCAGCCTTCAAATCACTAACGTGACATTGGTTTGCTTTGTATATAACTTGGTCTACGTGAATATGGTTATGGAGTTGGTACAAAGGTAAGGCCCCTGTTTAGAACCTTCTCTTGGGCTTCAGTGTGGATGAATGTTTGGGAAAGATTAACAATTGCTTTCTCTAATTGGGCTCGGCCTGTCTCAGCTTGGGACCCACTTTAGTTTAAAGATTACATTGCCCCTCCCCCTCATTAAGGTATATTCACTAAAGTTGTGGTCTGGGCCTACTTGAAGGAGTTTAACAGGGACCACTGGTATGTACTTGTGTCTCTATTTAGTAGTGAGTTTCCGCCTGTACCTGGGGCTGTTGGTCAGGGTGGGGACCGTGAAGGGGATGTGTGGGGGATGTATGGGGGGGTAAGATATTGATTCCACATGCCAATGTGGTGGATTCCCCTCCACCAGCATGATACCAGTGATCACCTTCTCCTGTCACCACTTGACTGGATGGCGCTGCCTTCTGTCTCTGTGCTTTGCGTGGTGTGTACTTGTGCTTGAGGATACGGTGACCTGAAGACTCATCCAATCTGAAGTCTTGACTGGGGAACGGCCACTTTGGTCTGGCCCATGAGATCATTACCCTTGTCCAAATCCACTTGCCTTCATTAGGCTCCCCACTTCCTCATTGTCTTGGCCTTCATCCTAACAGGGATTTATTCTGGGCTTTAAGCATGCCAGGGAACAAACAGTGCTGGCAGAATTCAGCGGGTCAGGCAACATCTGTGGAGGAAATGGACAGATGACTTATCAGCTTGGAAGCCTTCAGACTGGAGTAGTGGGAGAAGGTTGGGAAAAGGGAAATGGGGCAAAGCTTGGCAAGTGATGGGTGGATACAGGTGAAGGGATGATGGGCAGATGATGGAGAAAAGGACAAAGGCTAGAGGTGAAAAGATGACAAAACATTCCAGAGGTGTGAAATGTAAAGTTGGAGCGAGGTATGTGGGTGTAATGGGCCGGGTGTAATGGGCCGGGTGTAATGGGCCGGGTATCCGGGTGCAATGGGCCTGGTATCCAACCATATAACAATTACAGCACGGAAACAGGCCATCTCGGCCCTACAAGTTCGTGCCGAACAACTTTTTACCCTTAGTCCCACCTGCCTGCACTCATACCATAACCCTCCATTCCCTTCTCATCCATATGCCTATCCAATTTATTTTTAAATGATACCAACGAACCTGCCTCCACCACTTCCACTGGAAGCTCATTCCACACCGCTACCACTCGCTGAGTAAAGACGTTCCCCCTCATGTTACCCCTAAACTTCTGTCCCTTAATTCTGAAGTCATGTCCTCTTGTTTGAATCTTCCCTACTCTCAATGGGAAAAGCTTATCTCACTTTACTCAGAGTGGTAGCTGTGTGGAATGAGCTTCCAATGGAAGTGGTGGAGGCAGGTTCGATTTTATCATTTAAAAATACATTGGATAGGTATATGGATGGGAAAGGAATGGAGGGTTATGGTCTGAGTGCAGGTAGATGGGACTAGGTGAGAGTAAGTGTTTGGCGCGGACTAGAAGGGCCGAGATGGCCTGTTTCCGTGCTGTAATTGTTATATGGTACCACCTATTTACTTGCTGGCTTTTTGTCCTGCGTGCCTCTGCCTCTTTTCACTCTCCTTCCTCAGACTGATGAAAGTTGCTGGCCTGAAATGTCATCTGTCCATTCCACTTGCAGTCGGGTAGATTGTGCCTGAACTGCTGAATGCCTCCAGCACTTTGTCTTTAGACAGAGCCGTGTTCCCTGGTTAATGTACTTGTAGTTGGCTCCTGTTCCTCCTAATTTGAGGAAGGACATCCTTGTGATTGAGTCAGTGCAGCGTAGGTTCACGAGATTGATCCCTGGGATGGCGTGACTGTCGTATGAGGAAAGGTTGAAAAGACTGGGCTTGTATTAAGTGGAGTTTAAAAGGACGAGGGGGGATCTTATAGAAACTTATAAAAGGACTGGACAAGCTAGATGCAGGAAAAATGTTCCCAATGTTGGGTGAGTCCAGAACCAAGGGCCACAGTCTTAGAATAAAGGGGAGGTCATTTAAGACTGAGGTGAGAAAAAACTTTTTCACCCAGAGAGTTGTGAATCTGTGGAATTCCCTGCCACAGAGGTCAGTGGAGGCCAAATCACTGGATAGATTTAAGAGAGAGTTAGATAGAGCTCTAGGGGCTAATGGAGTCAAGGGATATGGGGAGAAGGCAGGCACGGGTTATTGATTGGGGACGATCGGCCATGATCACAATGAATGGCGGTGCAGGCTCGAAGGGCCGAATGGCCTCCTCCTGCACCTATTTTCTATGTTTCTATGTTACAGGGATAGTAGAGTTTAATATTTGTGGTGTATTAATTTGACTGTTTTTTACATCTTTGTCAGCTCTCGGGATCTGGTCTTTCTGGAGATTACTTTAAGGTAAGGCCCCTTTTTCAAAACCTCTCTTGGGTTTCAGTCTTTGGGGAAAGATTGGGCAGCACAGTGGTAGAGTTGCTGCCTCACAGCGCCAGAGACCTGGGTTCAATCCTGACAACATGTGTTGTCTGTATAGTTTGTATGCTCTGCCTGTGACCATGTGGGTTTTCTCCAGGTGTTCTGGCTTCCAACACACCAAAGACATTCAGATTTGCAGGTTAATTGGTTTTAGTAAACCGTCCCTAGTGTGTAGGATAGTGCTAGCGTACGGGGTGATTGCTGGATTGTGCTGACTTAGTGGACCAGAGGGCCTGTTTCCACACATTAGTTTGTCTTAATGTATTTATTTTAGCACAATGTGAAGAAGGGTCCTGTTCTGAAATGTCACCTATAAATGTTCTCCACAGATGCTGCCTGACCCGCTGAGTTACTCCAGCACTCTGTGAAACGTCACCTATCCATGTTCTCCATAGATGCTGTTTGACCGCTGAGTTACTCCAGCACTTTTTTTTTTTTTTTTTGCAGCATTTGCAGTTACTTGATTTTCATCCCAAATCTTCCCTGGTTTCAGGGCTTTTGCAAATTTTGGCATCTGTACAATGAGTGTTTTATGGGGAATGAAACTGGTCACAAAGCAATAAAGAACCATTTTGCAGTAAAGAGAACAATTGTATCTAATTTGTAGACAGCACTCTCAATGTGCAGTGAATTTGTCGCTCCAATTTGTGGTCAACACTCCCACCATGTGGTGATCCGCTGCACTGCAGACCCATCCAGTTTGTGGTCAACACTGCCACCATGTGGTGATGAGCTGCACTGCAGACCCATCCAATTTGTGGTCAACACTCCCACCGTGTGGTGATCCGCTGCACTGCAGGTCCATCTGAAATTTGGACAAAGTACCAGTTAGACTCTGGTCAGGCAGCATCTCTGTAGAACGTAGACAGATCTTTTTGTCCACACACTTACGGCATTGCACCGCATACTGCACAGTGGGTAATTTCTTTAGTCGGAGGGTGGTAAATCTGTAGAATTCACTGCTATAGAGGGCTGTTGAGGCTGTCGATGGATATTTATAAGGTGGAGATAGATTCTTGATTAGCAAATGCATTGAACATTATGGGGTCTGAATGATGGTCTCGTCCCGAAACGCCACCTGTTCCTTCTCACCAGAGATGCTGCCTGACCCGTTGAGTTACTCCAGCTCGTTGTCTCACCATACATTTGGCTGCATCTACATTGTTACAATCCATTTCCTCGGTACTCTCAGTTCTACTCTCGTTTTTGCCGCTCCTTGGCTCTGCTCTTGGCCTTTCCACCCTGACTCGGCAATTTTTGACTGAAGATCTGGGGGGGGGGGGTTGAGTTTTTCCAGGTATTTTTAACCACCTGGGCACCACTGAATGTTTGTTTATATATAACGTTTCAATGTCCACGTGTAGAGTACTGCACCAGGCAACAAGGTTGCGCGAACATTTGTGAAATATAATGTGTATTTGATGTAACTGGGGTGTTGCTGTGCTTGTAAATTGTGTCAGTGCTGGAGCAACTCGATGGGTGCAGCAACATCATTGGAGAATATGGATTGGTAATTCTGGATTGGGACTCTTCAGACCCTTAAGAATTTTAGTCTAAATATATTGGACTACCTTAATATTGGTCCAACCTGTAGGAGTCCTGACTGCAGAGACACAATGGTCCTAGTTGGAGATGCATCTCCAGGCATTGTCCACATGTCCAAGTGTTTTTACCTTGAGGACTAGAATCTTCTCACCCAGGACTGTCCGACCCACTGAGTTACTCCCGCACTTTGTCTAATTGTAGAGAAGGATGTTGGAACATTTCAAACATTAAAATGATAATTTGATTAGATTTTTCAGCATCAAGTCTTCCTGGATTTGGTCTTTATGGATGTCATAGGAAGATAAGGTACGTATTTCTAACCATCTTCAGTTTAATGGGATAAATGTGTTAAATTATTGATGGCTTTTCCAAATTTGTTTCTTCAACATCAAGGAGCTCACAGTGTATGGTGGAGACCAATGTCAGGAAGCTCCAAAGAACGCAAAAGGTTCGACTAGACCCCGAGTGAGCTGGGATTCAACCCCCGGTGCAGGACCTCCCAGACACAGACGGCCCGACCGCCGGCTACGGGAGTCAAGATCGTGCCGTCAACGGAAGGCTCGAGGCCAAAGAAGGGAAGAGTTTGAACTTTGTGTTCTGTTGCTTGTTATTGGTATGAGTGTCTCGTAAATGAAATTCCTCGTGTTGCAAAGCATACTTTTTTTGCAACACGAGCCACCCATGCTTGAATCGTGAGTATATATACAGTGCTGGAGGAACTTGGTGGGTTTGACAACCCCTGAAGGAATGGACAGATGACTAATCGGGTCGGGAGCTCTCAGTCTGAAATACGGGGGAGAGCTGGAAATGAGGTGGGGGTTGGGCACTGCCTGACAAGTGATGGGTGGATTACAGGTGAGTGGGTGATGGGCAAATGGATGGAGTAAGTGCCAAAGGCTGAAGGTGAAAGAGGTAAAACATGTTGGATAAGGACAAGAACTGTGAAATGTAAAACCAGGGTGAGGTGGGGTTGGAAGGTAAAAGGGAAATATGGACAAAGAGTTGAGAGATGAGCATACTTCCCTTCATTAACTAAGTAATAACTAAATAATGGTAATAACTAAACCGTGATAACTAAATAGTAATAACTAAATACCACCAAATAGGAATAACTAAGTAATAGCAACTAACTGGTCCTTGTACGCTCATCTCTCAACCAGGAGTTCCATATTCCCTCTATCCCTTCCACCCATCTCTCCTAGTTTCATATTTCCGTTCTCTCCTTATTTGGCATTTTGTCCCTTTCACCTTGAGCCTTTGGCACTCGCTCCATCCATATGCTCATCACTCCTCACGTGTACCACCTATTTCCTTGCTGGCTTTGTCCTGCGTGCCTCTGCCTCTTTTCACTCTCTTTCATCAGTCTGAGGAAGGTTGCTGACCTGAGGTGTCATCTGTCCAATCCACTTGCAGTCAGGCAGATTGTGCCTGAACTGCTGAATGCCTCCAGCACTTTGTCTTTGGACAGAGCCATGTTCCCCGGTTGTAGTTGGCTCCTGTTACAGGGAAAGTAGAGTTTAATATTTTTGACTGGAAGCTCTGGGGGGTTGGGTTTTTCCAGGTATTTTTTTAAACTATCTGGCCACCACTGAATGTTTGTTTATATCTAACGTTTAAATGTCCACGTGAAGAGTAAGGCATCGGGCAACAAGGTTGGGAGAACACTTGTGAAATATAATGGGTCTTTGATGTAACTGGGGTGTTGCTGTGCTTGTAAATTGTGTCAGTGCTGGAACAACTCGATGGGTGCAGCAACATCGCTGGAGAACATGGATTGGTAATTCTGGGTTGGGACTCTTCAGACCTTAATCTCTTAAGGTAGTCTAAATATATTGGACTACCTTAATATTGGTCCAACCTGTGGGAGTCCTGACTGCAGAGACACAATGGTTCTGGTTGGAGATACATCTCCAGGCATTGTCCACATGTCCAAGTGTTTTTACCTTGAGGACTAGCATCTTCTCACCCAGGACTGTCCGACCCACTGAGTTACTCCAGCACTTTGTCTAATTGTAGAGAAGGATGTTGGAACATTTCAAACATTAAAATGTTATGTTACTTTGATTTTTCAGCATCAAGTCTTCCTTGATTTGGTCTTTATGGATGTCATAGGAAGATAAGGTGCGTATTTCTAACCATCTTCAGTTTAATGGGATAAATGTGTTACATTATTGATGGCTTTTCCAAATTTGTTTCTTCAACATCGAGGAACTTGCAGTCTCTGGTACAGACCGATGTCGGGAAGCGCCAAAGAACGCAAAAGGTTCGACTAGATCCCGACTGAGCTGGGATTCAACGCCCGGTGCAGGACCTCCCAGACACAGACGGCCCGACCGCCGGCTACGGGAGTCAAGATCGTGCCGTCAACGGAAGGCTCGAGGCCAAAGAAGGGAAGAGTTTGAACTTTGTGTTCTGTTGCTTGTTATTGGTATGAGTGTCTCGTAAATGAAATTCCTCGTGTTGCAAAGCATACTTTTTTTGCAACACGAGCCACCCATGCTTGAATCGTGAGTATATATACAGTGCTGGAGGAACTTGGTGGGTTTGACAACCCCTGAAGGAATGGACAGATGACTAATCGGGTCGGGAGCTCTCAGTCTGAAATACGGGGGAGAGCTGGAAATGAGGTGGGGGTTGGGCACTGCCTGACAAGTGATGGGTGGATTACAGGTGAGTGGGTGATGGGCAAATGGATGGAGTAAGTGCCAAAGGCTGAAGGTGAAAGAGGTAAAACATGTTGGATAAGGACAAGAACTGTGAAATGTAAAACAAGGGTGAGGTGGGGTTGGAAGGTAAAAGGGAAATATGGACAAAGAGTTGAGAGATGAGCATACTTCCCTTCATTAACTAAGTAATAACTAAATAATGGTAATAACTAAACAGTGATAACTAAATAGTAATAACTAAATACCACCAAATAGGAATAACTAAGTAATAACAACTAACTGGTCCTTGTACGCTCATCTCTCAACCAGGAGTTCCATATTCCCTCTATCCCTTCCACCCATCTCTCCTAGTTTCATATTTCCGTTCTCTCCTTATTTGGCATTTTGTCCCTTTCACCTTGAGCCTTTGGCACTCGCTCCATCCATATGCTCATCACTCCTCACGTGTACCACCTATTTCCTTGCTGGCTTTGTCCTGCGTGCCTCTGCCTCTTTTCACTCTCTTTCATCAGTCTGAGGAAGGTTGCTGACCTGAGGTGTCATCTGTCCAATCCACTTGCAGTCAGGCAGATTGTGCCTGAACTGCTGAATGCCTCCAGCACTTTGTCTTTGGACAGAGCCATGTTCCCCGGTTGTAGTTGGCTCCTGTTACAGGGAAAGTAGAGTTTAATATTTTTGACTGAAGCTCTGGGGGGGTTGGGTTTTCCAGGTATTTTTTTTTTAACTATCTGGCCACCACTGAATGTTTGTTTATATCTAACGTTTAAATGTCCACGTGAAGAGTAAGACATCGGGCAACAAGGTTGGGAGAACACTTGTGAAATATAATGGGTCTTTGATGTAACTGGGGTGTTGCTGTGCTTGTAAATTGTGTCAGTGCTGGAACAACTCGATGGGTGCAGCAACATCGCTGGAGAACATGGATTGGTAATTCTGGGTTGGGACTCTTCAGACCTTAATCTCTTAAGGTAGTCTAAATATATTGGACTACCTTAATATTGGTCCAACCTGTGGGAGTCCTGACTGCAGAGACACAATGGTTCTGGTTGGAGATACATCTCCAGGCATTGTCCACATGTCCAAGTGTTTTTACCTTGAGGACTAGCATCTTCTCACCCAGGACTGTCCGACCCACTGAGTTACTCCAGCACTTTGTCTAATTGTAGAGAAGGACGTTGGAACATTTCAAACATTAAAATGTTATGTTACTTTGATTTTTCAGCATCAAGTCTTCCTTGATTTGGTCTTTATGGATGTCATAGGAAGATAAGGTACGTATTTCTAACCATCTTCAGTTTAATGGGATAAATGTGTTACATTATTGATGGCTTTTCCAAATTTGTTTCTTCAACATCGAGGAACTTGCAGTCTCTGGTACAGACCGATGTCGGGAAGCGCCAAAGAACGCAAAAGGTTCGACTAGATCCCGACTGAGCTGGGATTCAACCCCCGGTGCAGGACCTCCCAGACACAGACGGCCCGACCGCCGGCTACGGGAGTCAAGATCGTGCCGTCAACGGAAGGCTCGAGGCCAAAGAAGGGAAGAGTTTGAACTTTGTGTTCTGTTGCTTTTTATTGGTATGAGTGTCTCGTAAATGAAATTCCTCGTGTTGCAAAGCATACTTTTTTTGCAACACGAGCCACCCATGCTTGAATCGTGAGTGTATATATACAGTGCTGGAGGAACTTGGTGGGTTTGACAACCCCTGAAGGAATGGACAGATGACTAATCGGGTCGGGAGCTCTCAGTCTGAAATACGGGGGAGAGCTGGAAATGAGGTGGGGGTTGGGCACTGCCTGACAAGTGATGGGTGGATTACAGGTGAGTGGGTGATGGGCAAATGGATGGAGTAAGTGCCAAAGGCTGAAGGTGAAAGAGGTAAAACATGTTGGATAAGGACAAGAACTGTGAAATGTAAAACCAGGGTGAGGTGGGGTTGGAAGGTAAAAGGGAAATCTGGACAAAGAGTTGAGAGATGAGCATACTTCCCTTCATTAACTAAGTAATAACTAAATAATGGTAATAACTAAACAGTGATAACTAAATAGTAATAACTAAATACCACCAAATAGGAATAACTAAGTAATAGCAACTAACTGGTCCTTGTACGCTCATCTCTCAACCAGGAGTTCCATATTCCCTCTATCCCTTCCACCCATCTCTCCTAGTTTCATATTTCCGTTCTCTCCTTATTTGGCATTTTGTCCCTTTCACCTTGAGCCTTTGGCACTCGCTCCATCCATATGCTCATCACTCCTCACGTGTACCACCTATTTCCTTGCTGGCTTTGTCCTGCGTGCCTCTGCCTCTTTTCACTCTCTTTCATCAGTCTGAGGAAGGTTGCTGACCTGAGGTGTCATCTGTCCAATCCACTTGCAGTCAGGCAGATTGTGCCTGAACTGCTGAATGCCTCCAGCACTTTGTCTTTGGACAGAGCCATGTTCCCCGGTTGTAGTTGGCTCCTGTTACAGGGAAAGTAGAGTTTAATATTTTTGACTGAAGCTCTGGGGGGGTTGGGTTTTTCCAGGTATTTTTTTAAACTATCTGGCCACCACTGAATGTTTGTTTATATCTAACGTTTAAATGTCCACGTGAAGAGTAAGGCATCGGGCAACAAGGTTGGGAGAACACTTGTGAAATATAATGGGTCTTTGATGTAACTGGGGTGTTGCTGTGCTTGTAAATTGTGTCAGTGCTGGAACAACTCGATGGGTGCAGCAACATCGCTGGAGAACATAGATTGGTAATTCTGGGTTGGGACTCTTCAGACCTTAATCTCTTAAGGTAGTCTAAATATATTGGACTACCTTAATATTGGTCCAACCTGTGGGAGTCCTGACTGCAGTGACACAATGGTTCTGGTTGGAGATACATCTCCAGGCATTGTCCACATGTCCAAGTGTTTTTACCTTGAGGACTAGCATCTTCTCACCCAGGACTGTCCGACCCACTGAGTTACTCCAGCACTTTGTCTAATTGTAGAGAAGGATGTTGGAACATTTCAAACATTAAAATGTTATGTTACTTTGATTTTTCAGCATCAAGTCTTCCTTGATTTGGTCTTTATGGATGTCATAGGAAGATAAGGTGCGTATTTCTAACCATCTTCAGTTTAATGGGATAAATGTGTTACATTATTGATGGCTTTTCCAAATTTGTTTCTTCAACATCGAGGAACTTGCAGTCTCTGGTACAGACCGATGTCGGGAAGCGCCAAAGAAGGCAAAAGGTTCGACTAGATCCCGACTGAGCTGGGATTCAACTCTCGGTGCAGGACCTCCCAAAAACAGACGGCCCGACTGCCGGCTACGGGAGTCAAGATCGTGCCGTCAACGGAAGGCTCGAGGCCAAAGAAGGGAAGAGTTTGAAATTTGTGTTCTGTTGCTTTTTATTGGTATGAGTGTCTCGTAAATGAAATTCCTCGTGTTGCAAAGCATACTTTTTTTGCAACACGAGCCACCCATGCTTGAATCGTGAGTGTATATATACAGTGCTGGAGGAACTTGGTGGGTTTGACAACCCCTGAAGGAATGGACAGATGACTAATCGGGTCGGGAGCTCTCAGTCTGAAATACGGGGGAGAGCTGGAAATGAGGTGGGGGTTGGTCACTGCCTGACAAGTGATGGGTGGATTACAGGTGAGTGGGTGATGGGCAGATGGATGGAGTAAGTGCCAAAGGCTGAAGGTGAAAGTGATAAAACATGTTGGATAAGGACAAGAACTGTGAAATGTAAAACCAGGGTGAGGTGGGTTGGAAGGTAAAAGGGAAATCTGGACAAGGAGTTGAGAGATGAGCATACTTCCCTTCATTAACTAAATAGTAATAACTAAATAGCAATAACTAAATAATAATAACTAAATAACAATAACTAAATAGTAATATCTAAGTAATAACTTAATAATACCAATAACTAAATAGTAATAACTAAATAATAACTAAGTAGTAATAACAACTAACTAGTTCTTGTACACTCATCTCTCAACCAGGAGTTCCATATTCTCTCTATCCCTTCCACCCATCTCTCCTAATTTAATATTTCCGTTTTCTCCTTATTTAGCATTTTGTCCCTTTCACCTTGAGCCTTTGGCACTTACTCCATCCATATGTTCATCTCTCCTCACGTGTACCACCTATTTCCTTGCTGGCTTTGTCCTGCGTGCCTCTGCCTCTTTTCACTCTCTTTCATCAGTCTGAGGAAGGTTGCTGACCTGAGGTGTGATCTGTCCATTCCACTTGCAGTCAGGCAGATTGTGCCTGAACTGCTGAATGCCTCCAGCACTTTTTCTTTGGACAGAGCCATGTTCCCTGGTTGTGGTTGGCTCCTGATACAGGGAATGTAGAGTTTAATATTGTGGCCATGTCTCACTTTTATTAATGCTGCCCTTCAAATTACTGTAGTTTTTGCAGTTGGTTTAAATCTCTGATTTGGATACATCTGCATTGGCACCATTTCCTAGCCTGTCTTCCTAGAATGAGTGAGCAGTTCCTGTTAGTTTCCACCCAGAGTCTTAAAAGACTGGGATCTATGCTGGTGGAAATATCTGCTAGGGTTAGTCATCGGGCAACAAGGTTGGGAGAACACTTGTGAAATATAATGGGTCTTTGATGTAACTGGGGTGTTGCTGTGCTTGTAAATTGTGTCAGTGCTGGAACAACTCGATGGGTGCAGCAACATCGCTGGAGAACATGGATTGGTAATTCTGGGTTGGGACTCTTCAGACCTTAATCTCTTAAGGTAGTCTAAATATATTGGACTACCTTAATATTGGTCCAACCTGTGGGAGTCCTGACTGCAGAGACACAATGGTTCTGGTTGGAGATACATCTCCAGGCATTGTCCACATGTCCAAGTGTTTTTACCTTGAGGACTAGCATCTTCTCACCCAGGACTGTCCGACCCACTGAGTTACTCCAGCACTTTGTCTAATTGTAGAGAAGGACGTTGGAACATTTCAAACATTAAAATGTTATGTTACTTTGATTTTTCAGCATCAAGTCTTCCTTGATTTGGTCTTTATGGATGTCATAGGAAGATAAGGTGCGTATTTCTAACCATCTTCAGTTTAATGGGATAAATGTGTTACATTATTGATGGCTTTTCCAAATTTGTTTCTTCAACATCGAGGAACTTGCAGTCTCTGGTACAGACCGATGTCGGGAAGCGCCAAAGAACGCAAAAGGTTCGACTAGATCCCGACTGAGCTGGGATTCAACCCCGGTGCAGGACCTCCCAAACACAGACGGCCCGACCGCCGGCTACGGGAGTCAAGATCGTGCCGTCAACGGAAGGCTCGAGGCCAAAGAAGGGAAGAGTTTGAACTTTGTGTTCTGTTGCTTTTTATTGGTATGAGTGTCTCGTAAATGAAATTCCTCGTGTTGCAAAGCATACTTTTTTTGCAACACGAGCCACCCATGCTTGAATCGTGAGTGTATATATACAGTGCTGGAGGAACTTGGTGGGTTTGACAACCCCTGAAGGAATGGACAGATGACTAATTGGGTCGGGAGCTCTCAGTCTGAAATACGGGGGAGAGCTGGAAATGAGGTGGGGGTTGGGCACTGCCTGACAAGTGATGGGTGGATTACAGGTGAGTGGGTGATGGGCAAATGGATGGAGTAGTGCCAAAGGCTGAAGGTGAAAGAGGTAAAACATGTTGGATAAGGACAAGAACTGTGAAATGTAAAACCAGGGTGAGGTGGGGTTGGAAGGTAAAAGGGAAATATGGACAAAGAGTTGAGAGATGAGCATACTTCCCTTCATTAACTAAGTAATAACTAAATAATGGTAATAACTAAACAGTGATAACTAAATAGTAATAACTAAATACCACCAAATAGGAATAACTAAGTAATAGCAACTAACTGGTCCTTGTACGCTCATCTCTCAACCAGGAGTTCCATATTCCCTCTATCCCTTCCACCCATCTCTCCTAGTTTCCTATTTCCGTTCTCTCCTTATTTGGCATTTTGTCCCTTTCACCTTGAGCCTTTGGCACTCGCTCCATCCATATGCTCATCACTCCTCACGTGTACCACCTATTTCCTTGCTGGCTTTGTCCTGCGTGCCTCTGCCTCTTTTCACTCTCTTTCATCAGTCTGAGGAAGGTTGCTGACCTGAGGTGTCATCTGTCCAATCCACTTGCAGTCAGGCAGATTGTGCCTGAACTGCTGAATGCCTCCAGCACTTTGTCTTTGGACAGAGCCATGTTCCCCGGTTGTAGTTGGCTCCTGTTACAGGGAAAGTAGAGTTTAATATTTTTGACTGAAGCTCTGGGGGGGTTGGGTTTTTCCAGGTATTTTTTTAAACTATCTGGCCACCACTGAATGTTTGTTTATATCTAACGTTTAAATGTCCACGTGAAGAGTAAGGCATCGGGCAACAAGGTTGGGAGAACACTTGTGAAAGATAATGGGTCTTTGATGTAACTGGGGTGTTGCTGTGCTTGTAAATTGTGTCAGTGCTGGAACAACTCGATGGGTGCAGCAACATCGCTGGAGAACATGGATTGGTAATTCTGGGTTGGGACTCTTCAGACCTTAATCTCTTAAGGTAGTCTAAATATATTGGACTACCTTAATATTGGTCCAACCTGTGGGAGTCCTGACTGCAGAGACACAATGGTTCTGGTTGGAGATACATCTCCAGGCATTGTCCACATGTCCAAGTGTTTTTACCTTGAGGACTAGCATCTTCTCACCCAGGACTGTCCGACCCACTGAGTTACTCCAGCACTTTGTCTAATTGTAGAGAAGGACGTTGGAACATTTCAAACATTAAAATGTTATGTTACTTTGATTTTTCAGCATCAAGTCTTCCTTGATTTGGTCTTTATGGATGTCATAGGAAGATAAGGTACGTATTTCTAACCATCTTCAGTTTAAAGGGTTAAACGTGTTACATTATTGATGGCTTTTCCAAATTTGTTTCTTCAACATCGAGGAACTTGCAGTCTCTGGTACAGACCGATGTCGGGAAGCGCCAAAGAACGCAAAAGGTTCGACTAGATCCCGACTGAGCTGGGATTCAACCCCGGTGCAGGACCTCCCAAACACAGACGGCCCGACCGCCGGCTACGGGAGTCAAGATCGTGCCGTCAACGGAAGGCTCGAGGCCAAAGAAGGGAAGAGTTTGAACTTTGTGTTCTGTTGCTTTTTATTGGTATGAGTGTCTCGTAAATGAAATTCCTCGTGTTGCAAAGCATACTTTTTTTGCAACACGAGCCACCCATGCTTGAAGCGTGAGTGTATATATACAGTGCTGGAGGAACTTGGTGGGTTTGACAACCCCTGAAGGAATGGACAGATGACTAATTGGGTCGGGAGCTCTCAGTCTGAAATACGGGGGAGAGCTGGAAATGAGGTGGGGGTTGGGCACTGCCTGACAAGTGATGGGTGGATTACAGGTGAGTGGGTGATGGGCAAATGGATGGAGTAAGTGCCAAAGGCTGAAGGTGAAAGAGGTAAAACATGTTGGATAAGGACAAGAACTGTGAAATGTAAAACCAGGGTGAGGTGGGGTTGGAAGGTAAAAGGGAAATATGGACAAAGAGTTGAGAGATGAGCATACTTCCCTTCATTAACTAAGTAATAACTAAATAATGGTAATAACTAAACAGTGATAACTAAATAGTAATAACTAAATACCACCAAATAGGAATAACTAAGTAATAGCAACTAACTGGTCCTTGTACGCTCATCTCTCAACCAGGAGTTCCATATTCCCTCTATCCCTTCCACCCATCTCTCCTAGTTTCATATTTCCGTTCTCTCCTTATTTGGCATTTTGTCCCTTTCACCTTGAGCCTTTGGCACTCGCTCCATCCATATGCTCATCACTCCTCACGTGTACCACCTATTTCCTTGCTGGCTTTGTCCTGCGTGCCTCTGCCTCTTTTCACTCTCTTTCATCAGTCTGAGGAAGGTTGCTGACCTGAGGTGTCATCTGTCCAATCCACTTGCAGTCAGGCAGATTGTGCCTGAACTGCTGAATGCCTCCAGCACTTTGTCTTTGGACAGAGCCATGTTCCCCGGTTGTAGTTGGCTCCTGTTACAGGGAAAGTAGAGTTTAATATTTTTGACTGGAGCTCTGGGGGGTTGGGTTTTTCCAGGTATTTTTTTAAACTATCTGGCCACCACTGAATGTTTGTTTATATCTAACGTTTAAATGTCCACGTGAAGAGTAAGGCATCGGGCAACAAGGTTGGGAGAACACTTGTGAAATATAATGGGTCTTTGATGTAACTGGGGTGTTGCTGTGCTTGTAAATTGTGTCAGTGCTGGAACAACTCGATGGGTGCAGCAACATCGCTGGAGAACATGGATTGGTAATTCTGGGTTGGGACTCTTCAGACCTTAATCTCTTAAGGTAGTCTAAATATATTGGACTACCTTAATATTGGTCCAACCTGTGGGAGTCCTGACTGCAGAGACACAATGGTTCTGGTTGGAGATACATCTCCAGGCATTGTCCACATGTCCAAGTGTTTTTACCTTGAGGACTAGCATCTTCTCACCCAGGACTGTCCGACCCACTGAGTTACTCCAGCACTTTGTCTAATTGTAGAGAAGGACGTTGGAACATTTCAAATATTAAAATGTTATGTTACTTTGATTTTTCAGCATCAAGTCTTCCTTGATTTGGTCTTTATGGATGTCATAGGAAGATAAGGTGCGTATTTCTAACCATCTTCAGTTTAATGGGATAAATGTGTTACATTATTGATGGCTTTTCCAAATTTGTTTCTTCAACATCGAGGAACTTGCAGTCTCTGGTACAGACCGATGTCGGGAAGCGCCAAAGAACGCAAAAGGTTCGACTAGATCCCGACTGAGCTGGGATTCAACCCCCGGTGCAGGACCTCCCAGACACAGACGGCCCGACCGCCGGCTACGGGAGTCAAGATCGTGCCGTCAACGGAAGGCTCGAGGCCAAAGAAGGGAAGAGTTTGAACTTTGTGTTCTGTTGCTTTTTATTGGTATGAGTGTCTCGTAAATGAAATTCCTCGTGTTGCAAAGCATACTTTTTTTGCAACACGAGCCACCCATGCTTGAATCGTGAGTGTATATATACAGTGCTGGAGGAACTTGGTGGGTTTGACAACCCCTGAAGGAATGGACAGATGACTAATTGGGTCGGGAGCTCTCAGTCTGAAATACGGGGGAGAGCTGGAAATGAGGTGGGGGTTGGGCACTGCCTGACAAGTGATGGGTGGATTACAGGTGAGTGGGCGATGGGCAAATGGATGGAGTAAGTGCCAAAGGCTGAAGGTGAAAGAGGTAAAACATGTTGGATAAGGACAAGAACTGTGAAATGTAAAACCAGGGTGAGGTGGGGTTGGAAGGTAAAAGGGAAATATGGACAAAGAGTTGAGAGATGAGCATACTTCCCTTCATTAACTAAGTAATAACTAAATAATGGTAATAACTAAACAGTGATAACTAAATAGTAATAACTAAATACCACCAAATAGGAATAACTAAGTAATAGCAACTAACTGGTCCTTGTACGCTCATCTCTCAACCAGGAGTTCCATATTCCCTCTATCCCTTCCACCCATCTCTCCTAGTTTCATATTTCCGTTCTCTCCTTATTTGGCATTTTGTCCCTTTCACCTTGAGCCTTTGGCACTCGCTCCATCCATATGCTCATCACTCCTCACGTGTACCACCTATTTCCTTGCTGGCTTTGTCCTGCGTGCCTCTGCCTCTTTTCACTCTCTTTCATCAGTCTGAGGAAGGTTGCTGACCTGAGGTGCCATCTGTCCAATCCACTTGCAGTCAGGCAGATTGTGCCTGAACTGCTGAATGCCTCCAGCACTTTGTCTTTGGACAGAGCCATGTTCCCCGGTTGTAGTTGGCTCCTGTTACAGGGAAAGTAGAGTTTAATATTTTTGACTGAGGCTCTGGGGGGTTGGGTTTTTCCAGGTATTTTTTTAAACTATCTGGCCACCACTGAATGTTTGTTTATATCTAACGTTTAAATGTCCACGTGAAGAGTAAGGCATCGGGCAACAAGGTTGGGAGAACACTTGTGAAATATAATGGGTCTTTGATGTAACTGGGGTGTTGTTGTGCTTGTAAATTGTGTCAGTGCTGGAACAACTCGATGGGTGCAGCAACATCGCTGGAGAACATGGATTGGTAATTCTGGGTTGGGACTCTTCAGACCTTAATCTCTTAAGGTAGTCTAAATATATTGGACTACCTTAATATTGGTCCAACCTATGGGAGTCCTGACTGCAGAGACACAATGGTTCTGGTTGGAGATACATCTCCAGGCATTGTCCACATGTCCAAGTGTTTTTACCTTGAGGACTAGCATCTTCTCACCCAGGACTGTCCGACCCACTGAGTTACTCCAGCACTTTGTCTAATTGTAGAGAAGGACGTTGGAACTTTTCAAACATTAAAATGTTATGTTACTTTGATTTTTCAGCATCAAGTCTTCCTTGATTTGGTCTTTATGGATGTCATAGGAAGATAAGGTACGTATTTCTAACCATCTTCAGTTTAATGGGATAAATGTGTTACATTATTGATGGCTTTTCCAAATTTGTTTCTTCAACATCGAGGAACTTGCAGTCTCTGGTACAGACCGATGTCGGGAAGCGCCAAAGAACGCAAAAGGTTCGACTAGATCCCGACTGAGCTGGGATTCAACCCCCGGTGCAGGACCTCCCAAACACAGACGGCCCGACCGCCGGCTACGGGAGTCAAGATCGTCCCGTCAACGGAAGGCTCAATGTCCCAGACCGCGGGAGACCAAAGAATGGAAGAGTTTGAACTTTGTTCTGTAGCTTTTTATTGGTATGAGTGTATGGTAAATAAAATGTCTCGTGTTGCAAAGCATACTTTTTTTGCAACACGAGCCACCCCATGCTTGAATCGTAAGTATATATATATATATAGTGCTGGAGAAACTTGGTGGGTTTGACAACCCCTGAAGGATTGTACAGATGACTAATTGGGTCAGGAGCTCTCAGTCTGAAATACGGGGGGAGAGCTGGAAATGAGGTGGGGGTTGGTCACTGCCTGACAAGTGATGGGTGGATTACAGGTGAGTGGGTGATGGGCAGATGGATGGAGTAAGTGCCAAAGGCTGAAGGTGAAAGTGATAAAACATGTTGGATAAGGGCAAGAACTGTGAAATGCAAAACTAGGGCGAGGTGGGTTTGGAAGGTAAAAGGAAAATATGGACAAGGAGTTGAGAGATGAGCATACTTCCCTTCATTAACTAAATAGTAATAACTAAATAGCAATAACTAAATAATAATAACTAAATAACAATAACTAAATAGTAATATCTAAGTAATAACTTAATAATAACAATAACTAAATAGTAATAACAACTAAATAGTTCTTGTACGCTCATCTCTCAACCAGGAGTTCCATATTCCCTCTATCCCTTCCACCCATCTCTCCTAATTTCATATTTCCGTTTTCACCTTATTTAGCATTTTGTCCCTTTCACCTTGAGCCTTTGGCACTTACTCCATCCATATGTTCATCTCTCCTCACATGTACCACCTATTTCCTTGCTGGCTTTGTCCTGCGTGCCTCTGCCTCTTTTCACTCTCTTTCATCAGTCTGAGGAAGGTTGCTGACCTGAGGTGTCATCTGTCCATTCCACTTGCAGCCAGGCAGATTGTGCCTAAACTGCTGAATGCCTCCAGCACTTTGTCTTTGGACAGAGCCATGTTCCCTGGTTGTGGTTGGCTCCTGATACAGGGAATGTAGAGTTTAATATTGTGGCCATGTCTCACTTTTATTAATGCTGCCCTTCAAATTACTGTAGTTTTTGCAGTTGGTTTAAATCTCTGATTTGGATACATCTGCAGTGGCACCATTTCCTAGCCTGTCTTCCTAGAATGAGTGAGCAGTTCCTGTTAGTTTCCACCCAGAGTCTTAAAGGACTGGGCTCTATGCTGGTAGAAATATCTGCTAGGGTTAGTCAGTCTCCTCCCAATCTGCCAATGTTGGCATGTGCTGGGGCAAACTTCTTCCACATCACTGTTACTTTGGTTTGTCGCTGATGTAATTCAAAGGATGTTTTCATTGAAAGCAATGTGCGAGGCATGGGTGTGTTTTCTCTAGATATTCTGAACGTCCTGTATGCTCCTGTTGCTGTACAGGCATTGATGCGTATGGTATACAGTGGCAGTCACAGAACAGTGTTTGGTTTAGCTGGGGTGTTGCTGAGCCTGTTGATTAAGTCGATGTATTCTGATAACTTGCAGGATTCACTGCTGTGGTCACTTGAAGTGGGCCTTCGTGGAGATATTTCTCTAGGCACGGTTCACGTGTCTGGTTGTTCATTTTAGAGAATGTATAATTTTGTCACCCTGTGCTCTATTCATTAACCTGCTACGTGTTTCTAATTATGGTCGAGTCGCCAAGAACCTGTAGTGCCCATCCAAAATGTCCCCATCCAAAATGTGCCCAATCTCCTTCATTACCTGATATGATATGATACGGTTGCAAATTGGTTATCCAAGTACGTATTTGTGGTTAAAGGTGTAAAACAGAATGTTGGGTGGATTCAAACTATCAGTGATTGTTTTATCGCCGAACTGTTGTATCGCCGAGCTGTTGTATCGCCGAACTGTTGTATCGCCGAACTGTTGTATCGCCGAGCTGTTGTATCGCCGAACTGCTGTATCGCAGAACTGCTGTATCGCCGAACTGCTGTATCGCCGAACTGTTGTATCGCCGAACTGTTGTATCGCCGAACTGTGGTTAGGGTTTAGAGTCGGGGTTAGGGTTTAGAGTCAGGGTTAGGGTTTAGAGTCAGGGTTAGGGTTTAGAGTCAGGGTTAGGGTTTAGAGTCAGGGTTAGGGTTTAGAGTCAGGGTTAGGGTTTAGAGTCAGGGTTAGGGTTTAGAGTCAGGGTTTAGAGTCAGGGTTAGGGTTAGGGTCAGGGTTCAGGGTTTAGAGTCAGGGT
Source organism: Amblyraja radiata (assembly GCF_010909765.2). Classification (NCBI taxonomy): domain Eukaryota; kingdom Metazoa; phylum Chordata; class Chondrichthyes; order Rajiformes; family Rajidae; genus Amblyraja; species Amblyraja radiata. The sequence goes on along the minus strand of NC_045958.1, from coordinate 434 downwards.
CAGGGTTCAGGGTCAGGGTTTAGAGTCAGGGTTAGGGTTTAGGGTCAGGGTTAGGGTTTAGAGTCAGGGTTAGGGTTTAGAGTCAGGGTTAGGGTTTAGAGTCAGGGTTAGGGTTTAGAGTCAGGGTTAGGGTTTAGAGTCAGGGTTAGGGTTTAGAGTCAGGGTTAGGGTTAGGGTCAGGGTTAGGGTTTAGAGTCAGGGTTAGGGTTTAGAGTCAGGGTTAGGGTTTAGAGTCAGGGTTAGGGTTTAGAGTCAGGGTTAGGGTTCAGAGTCAGGGTTAGGGTTCAGAGTCAGGGTTAGGGTTCAGAGTCAGGGTTAGGGTTCAGGGTTAGGGTTTAGAGTCAGGGTTTAGAGTCAGGGTTTAGAGTCAGGGTTAGGGTTTAGGGTCAGGGTTCAGGGTTTAGAGTCAGGGTCAGGGTTCAGGGTCAGGGTTT